>NC_135371.1:82810681-83113712 GCF_049243985.1 Paroedura picta
TTGTGTCCTGTGATATTACAATCTACCGAATGGAATATTTTTACAGCTTCATTCTAGTTAGTCTTCATTTTGCTTTGCTTCCAACTATCCTCTTTTCAAAGCAGAATCTTCTTCTTATCAGCCAGCTAGCAAATACTTGAGAGGCAATAAGAAGCCTGTGTAATTGGCTTTTTTAGTGCTGGGCTTAATTCCAAAAAGGAAGTTAAACTATAGTGTTATAAAACAAGAAAGCCAAGAGGATTAGTAATAGGCTATCAAACCTCATAATAGGATATTTTACACATTCAAGCTATTTTGTGAAGCATGAGCAAATGGAATTGGTTGTAAAATAATCACCATTATTACGATTAGATTCAGCTAGAAGGTAGATGGAAGATACCAACCTGATCCCTGTAAGTATGCAATATTCGTATATCTACTATTATCAGTTGCATTTTCCTACCCTTCTTCTGTGGTACATGGTTCTCTCCCTCTCTATTTTATCATAACAACTACCCTGTGAGGTAAGATCAAGCTGAATGTGACCAAGAATTATCCAACAAGTTTCATTGCTAAATGAACCTTTCTCTACCCTGACACTCTGACCACTGCACTTTTCGCAGCCTCCATTATGCTGAAGAGGAAACACTTGTAATGCCATCAGTAGTGAAAAATGTCATTTTCCACACAAAATCCCAAAGCAGGAACAAAATCTATGCAGCACCTACTATTAGAACCCAGTACAATGTTTTTATCCTGATGAAAAGGCTTACATGGAATTAATAATGAACAATGCCTTTATATGTTAGCATCAAGTATCATCAAGGTTCTAAAGATATGGATAAATACAGGATTTCTGTGCTGTATCTCTGATTATATCAGCAATGCTTGCTGCTAAGGTGACCAGATTGTCCCACTTTTGGAGGGACATCTGGGGGTACCTGGCAAATTGTACTTATGTTGAAATTAAAATATATATATTACAATACTATTTTTGCATTCTATGTGTTCTATGAAACTTTTGTTGCTCCATATAGACCAAATTTTTAATCAAGAAACCCCCGGTCAATGATGTCCCGCTTTACCAATGTTAAAATCTGGTCACCTTATGCTAGTAGTTCCCATTGGAGGTGACAGAATAACTTTGCAGCCCAACAAAGTTAAGGATGATGACACCCTACACAAAAATGCATAGTCACTGGTTCAAAAATATACACATACTAGAAGCAAGGCCCATTGTACCCAAAAATACAACAGGCGCTAGGATGCACAACAGCACTGTGGCTTTTCTGGGGGCTGGCTACATGGCAGAAGTTCCTCCCTACCCTTGGACTCTTGAGGCCCGACCTCCAAACCTCAAGGAGCATTCCTGACCTAGGAGTCACCAACCACCAGGTGCGGCTTGGAAATTTCCTGGAATTGGACTATAGAGACCAACTCCCCAGGAAAAATGGCTGTTTGGGAGGGGGGACTCTACAATGACATCTAATTTCCAGGCTCCTGATGAAAGGGCTTGTTTGGGAGGGGGGAAACTCTGTGGCAGAGAGGTTGCAAGATAGGAAAGATTGGGACTTGAGGATTTGCTGGAATTGCAGGTCATTTCCAGGAGAAAAGCCCTGGCTTTGGATCCCATGGAGATGCAGAGCTGCCATGCTGCAGATGGGAAACAAAGAGAAATGCTGGGTGGCAGTAATTGCTAAGATAAATAAACATCAAATAATTCATAAACTTGACACAGTTTCTTCCTTCAATGAAAATATTTATTTGATAGCAAAATTTGCTTAAAGAACTGAAAACCTTTCAGTCAATACATTCTTCAGTTCAGTTAAATATCAAAGTAAATCAAAAACAATTGTATGTTACAATCAAACATGAAAACATTGGTTGGCAAAGAACTTATAGAGAGTTTCTCAATTACTGCCTCTATGACCGATTATGCACGGGACAGGAAGGCCATGCTGGAGGTGGCAGAGCAGCAGGACTAATCTCCAGTTGTGCACCACAATGACGCTATCCTGGCTGCCTCCCAGTCCTGGCTCAACTCAGCGCCTCATATGGCCTGCAGTAAGCAAATGTTGATATTTCCACATTGCCTGTGATGCTGTGGTCGCCATCTAAGGCCCTACTGGGCTGGCCCTGTGCATAATGGAAGAGTCAAGCCTTTAGGCCCAGCTCCTCCCCTGACCTATGGTGTCCCTACAGGGACACCAAATATCCCTGTCAGCTTCATGGAGCCGTGAAGCTGGACGGGGCATCCTCCCACCCCCATAATGGTGGGAGGGCAGCATGCCAATCTCCTGCCATTCTGTGGTGGGGGCCCCATGCCCACCCCCGCTCTCTCCCTCAATGTCGCCACTCTGGGCTCTTCCAACTAAAGCATTGTGCATGTGCGCGCTACATCAAGGCAGTCCACATACATCAGGGTATTCCATTCCCCATGCATACTCAGGAAGCAGTGGGCCATGCCACCTCACTGCAAGGATCTGGCAACAGCACGGCACAGCCACTGCCATGCATAATTGGTCTATGTCAGCTTCTCTCAACTTTTACCATTGAGAAACATCTGAAATATTCTTCAGGCTTTGAGAAACCCCAAAAGTGGGATCTCCAGGTCCCAGCTGGAGTCTAGCATCCCCGCCACTGGTCAGGGGCACCAGCCTCCAGGGCCACAGAATTAAAGCTCCTCTCCAGACTGCAGAGGTCAGTTCCCCTGGAGGAAAAGGATGCTTGGGATGGGGATAGAGGGTTTTGTTGCATTCCCCTCTATACACATACACAGAGAGAGAGAGAGAGAACATAGAAGATAAAAGCATTCCTCTCTTCTGAAATTGCAAACCTTAACCACACGATCACCTCCCCATGTAGGAAATACCTGAGTGTCTCCCTCCTTGCATTGCTCTGAGAAGCCATTGGCCAGATGGTCCATATTTAAAGGGGAAGAATCCCATAACAGTCAATGAGCAAGTCAAAAAAGGCCGACACCATCCTCCTGCAACATTTTTTTCCTGTGCTCTAGCTACATCTCTTTAAAGCAATGGCATTTTGTACAGCTTTGTGTACTGGTTACGAGCAGTGGCTTCTAATGTGGTGAGCTGCATTTGATTCCCTGCTCCTCCACACGCGGGGTGACCTTGGGCTAGTCACAGTCCTGTTAGAAACTGTTATCACAGAGCAGTTTCTCTCAGAGCTCTCTCAGCTTTACATATCTCACAGGGTGTCTGTTGTGGGGAGAGGAAGGTAAGACTATTATAAGCCATTCTGTATTGGGTTACAACATGTGTGCATGCCAAAATCCAGGGCTGTCCCATTGCAAGAAACTGCAGGTGGTCCAGCGCAACTGCCAGCATGCATAATAGTAGTATCAATTCAGTGTGCTGCAGCAGAGTAAAAGGCCTTCTCAATGTTAGGAATTATTAGGAAAGGGATTATTACAATTGCAAAGATCTGTGGTCGTGGCTTCATTTGGAATACTGTATATAGTTCTGCTCACTGTGTCTCAAAAAGAACACTTTAGAGTTGGGAAGAGTACAAAGGACAGCAACAAAGATGATCAGGGAGCTGGAACACCTTCCCTTATTAGGAAATGCTAAAGAATCTGGAACTTTTCAGGTTAGAAAAGAAACAACCAAGGAAAGACATGACAGCAGTTTATAAAATTATGCATGGAGTAGGGAGTGTTCACAGGGAACTGTTTCTCCCTCACCCAAAATACTAGAACTCAAAGGCATCCAATGAAGCTGATAGGCAGTAGGTTCAGCCTATTCACTTGCTTCATTGGAATTCACTGCCAGGGGATGTAGAGATAACCACATGAATAAACAGCTTTAAAGGGTGATTAGATAGATTAATGAAGGATAAGTCCATCAATGGCTACTAGCCATGGTGACTGAGAGAAACCTCTACATTCAGAGGCAGTCAACCTCGGAATCCAAGAGGTAGGAGGCAATGTTAGGGCAAGGCCTCGGCATCTATGCCCTGTTGTTGGACTTCTAGAGGAACTGGTTGGTCACAGTGTAGGGCAGGATGCTGAACAAGATGGACCATTGGTCTGATCCAGCAGGGATCTTCTTATGTTCTCTTTCAGCAGCAATCAAGGAGCCAGGAATCCTTGGACATGTTTCCAGGATGCCCTATAGTTTCTGGTGCTTCAGATGGTGCCAAAACTCCAGGCAAAGCACAGAGAGGGATGGAGAGGCAGGGAAGCCTTTTGTCTATGGACCTGTCCTCCTGCCACCTCAGCAAGGTATGTGGAGGTGGGAATTGTGGATTTACAGAAGGTAAAATCATACTAATTAAGACTAATTAATGTATACTACCAAGTCTAAAAGGAGATTATGTGGTCAAGGATACCACAAAAGCCAAAAAGGCTAGATTTAAAAAGTATAAAGTTTTCATAAATGAGGTCAACAGAGAGGAGCATAGGTTCTGGCAAAACAAATGTAATTTGACAATAAAGTAGAGAACAAGAGAATCTGAGGACCAGATTGCTAAAACTATCAAGTGATAGATATTTCATCAAATATAGTAGGAAACTGGCCAGGGAAATGGTTGGGCCATTTGATGACAAAGAAATGAAAGGATTTCTTAAGGGAGATGAGGAGATGGGGGGGGGGGGACTAATGAATTCTCTGACCTGGCCAAGCATGAGAGCAAAAAAAGACAGTGCAGGTACAGTGGATAAAAATGTCCCTTCAGGGTGCAGCAGGGGTGAAAAAGGAAAACTCCAAGTTGGATTATTAGGAAAGGAATGGAAAATATCACAGAGCTGGAAAAGGAACAGAAGAAGGCAACCAAGATGACTGAGAGTTTGGATCACCTTTTCTGTAATGAAAGGCTGGGAAATATGGGGCTTTTCAATTTAGAAAAAAGATGACTGAAGGGAAACATGAAGAAAATTATAAAGTTACACATGAGGTTGAAAAAGCAGATTGAGACAATTTTTTCTTCCTCTAGAATTTTGGGCCAACCTATTACATTAATGGGCAATAGATTCAGGACAAATAAAAAGATACATTTCTTTACTTAACAATTAAATCATGAGATTCACTGCTAGCGTGCATAATGACAGCCATGAGCATAGCTGGCTTTAAAGCAAGATTGCACAGATTAAAGGAATGGCCGCTAGCCAAACTGACTAAAAGGAACTTCCACACCAGAGGCAGTAAATTTCTGAAACCACTGCTATGAGGTAAGATCAGGGGAAGGCCTTGGCCTCTGTGCCTTGTTTGTTGACTTTTCAAAGCAACTCGACTACTGTGGCAATGAGATGCTGGACCAGATCAGTCATTGGTCTGTTCCAACAAGGCTCTTCTAATGTTTTTGGAAACCCCAGAATGCCTCCTAAGACACCATTAAGACTACTATTGGCATTTCTGATTTCCTGGGCTGGAATTAGGAAAAATAAAAAATACAGTCTTTTTAAAGCAAAATTGCTTGGTTTACTCAACTCCATTCTGAATTGAGTCTGGAAACGGTGGGAGATTATCGTTCTCCAGGACTAATTAAGTAAGCAACAGCCAGGGAAGTGAACAACCAAATTAAGCAAAGGTGACAGGAATAAGCCTGCCCATTTTCAGGAGTCAATGACTGAGCCTTTGCCTATCATGACCACCACTCGATCAGTCTGGACAAGAAAATCAGAGTCCAGTAGCACCTTTGAGACCAACAAAGGTTTATTCAAGGCATGAGCTTTCGAGTGCAAGCACCCTTTGTCAGACTTTGTCTGGACAAAGTGGCCCTAGGGCCCATTCCACACACATAGGATAATGCACTTTCAGTGTACTTTGGCAGCTAGATTTTCCTGTGCAGAACAGGAAAATCTACTCCTAACGTGCATTGAAAGTACATTATCTATTGTGTTCAGAATAGGTCTAGAAATATGCCTGAACCTCAGCTAAGTCGGACTGGGAACTTGGCTAGTCTACAAAGACCCTTCCCACTGGCAGCCCTAGCCAACAGGAAATGGGGCAGCTGCCCTGAGCCTTGGGGGGGGGGGGCTGACCACCCTTCTTTAAGCGCTCCTGCGGAGCGGATTAAATAAAGCCCTAAGGGCTATTGGGGAGGAGTTAGGGCGGGTTTTGTCCGTGATAAAAACTCGAAAGGGCGAATCAGGAGCTGCAAAGCGGCTCCTGTTTCGGCCCTACGAGTGCCACTCTTGGACCACGCTGCCAATGGGGAGGCGCGTGAAGCGCGCCTCCCCATTGCCTGCTTGCCCCAGCCTTGCCCGCCATAGAACTCCTTCCCGTTGCCCTAGGGAAAGGAGCAGGGACACCGTGTCGAAGATGCAGCGTCCCTGCTCCTTTCCCGCCACCCCACAACAACACGCTGCTGCCTATGTCTCACTACCCCCCAATCCCCAGCTCCCTTCCCGCCCCGCGCCGCTGCCTCCGACACAAACACCCGCACACACACATACTCCAGCACCCACCTGCCGCCCGCTCACACCCCCAACCCTCCCCACACCCCTTCCTGACACACTGCTGCTTCCTGCTACACACAAACCCACCCAGCCACACATTCCGCCTACCACCCCCCAACCGCTAATGCCCCCAACCCTCCACAGACCCCTTCCGATCCGCCGCAACTCCCAGCGACACAGAAACCCACCCAGCCACACGTTCCCCCAGCGACCTGCTGCCTGCTCACCCCCCACCCTCCTTGGACTTTTTCACCACTCACCCTGACGCCCCGACACCCACCCGCCACCTCTCCCCACCCCCTGTCCTTGCGCTTCCCAACCACACGCCAACTCACCCTTCCCCCGGCCGAACCCCGCTCCCAGACACTGCACTCACCTTCCGCTGGCTCTCCTCCACCCTGTCCCTCTCTTCCCTTTGCCCCCATGCCGACGCCCCCCCAACACCTCACCCCCCCGCTCCAGCACGCATGCCCGGACTCCTGAGCATGCGTCCTTCCCTTCCCTTCCCTTTCCTTACACCCCCCCCCCCGCTCCAAGCCGCGCCGCTTACCCGCCTGCCCCCAGCAGCTTCCCGCCAACCTCGCAGGTAGGATGCACTCGCCTTATACCCCTTTTTACGCCCATTTTTATAAATGGGCTTTTCTCCTAGTTATTCATAATTCCCCCAATGGAAAGTAGGGAAAGAAAAAAATAGAGTCTTGCCTGTGCTGCCCACCTGTTTGGGACTCAGACCATCTGCTTAACAGTCACAGCCACTTCTGTTCACTCTTTGGGGGGATTCAGGCAGCTGGCTTGGCAGCAGCCAACCCAACAGGGTTCGAGCAGCTGATTCACTGCCCACACATAGGCACCTCTTCTGGGGCTCAGGTAGCTGGCTCAGTGGCAGCAGCCACTCCTGTCTGCCCCATCTAGGTGGTGGTGGCAATTCCTCTGTCACACGGGTAAAGGCCACCTTTTCCTTGGTCCTGGCGGGAGGGTGGCTCTGACAGAGGTCAGCAGTGATCCTAGACCCCATCTTGGACTTCTGCACAGGGCCATAGAAACACAAAGACCACTCCCAGCCCTTCCATGACAGAGCCTGCCAGGAACTTTCACATAAAATTAAAAGAACTATTTGTCCCTGGGCAGCCAAGAAAGAAACACAACTGGAAGAACCAAAGACAATATCACAAGGTAAAGTTCTACTATCTATTGTGAATGAGATGGTAAAAGCAAAATTAGTGAAAATTTGAATTCTCTGGCTTCCAAATAGAGGCAAATGATACATCAATATCAAGATATTTCTGGATGTTAAACCATGAAGCCTAAACTGTCCCAAATGGTGTTTTGTCATGGTTTGCCACTGAGAACTTTATCTCATCTCCATGCTGCAGGATCAAGAGCTGCTTAATCTCTCCATCTGTTGGCCACAGAGTGACAATGCCATCATTCAAAAGGCTGCAGGCGTGGAAGGAACCTTCACCTACTGGCAGCTCTGCATTCATCCATTGCAGAAGAGGCAGCAGCACACGGGTGCTGCCCTTGACGTGTCAAGTCGCTAGTGTTCCTTGGCAGCTGTCTCCATAACCTCTTCTTATCATAGCAGGAGAACAACAACAGGGCACTGTTTTACACAACACTTCACACAATCCGCTTATCTGTGGCTGTGACCCAATACTCTTCACTTCTAAGCCGAAGCCTCGATGGCAAAAGATCTGTGGTAGGGTTTTCCGGCCAGGAAGGCAGAAGCACAGCAGCAGCCTTACTCTGGGTGGCCTGTTCTCCAGGCCTTGTCAGAAGGACCCACTTGTTTAATAGAATAGCTTTACAGACCAATAAAACAGCATTGTAGTCGGCTATTTTTTAGGTGCTTAGATCCAGATTTATGTACAACATAGCTATGTTGTTTTTTTTAAGTAATGAACAATTACTAAATGAAGATGCCCTAGGGCTTTTTAAACCTTACACAGTTTATAGCACGGTTCCCCAGGTGCTTTTAGAAAGTGGGCAGTTCCCTGCCTAGCAGGGCTTCTGGTTGGCTGTACAGATTAATAGGCATCCTGGTTAAACAGAGCTCCTGCTTGAATTGACAACAGTTACTGTTAGAGTTATATGAAACCCTCCTCCTTTACATTTCCTCCTCCTTCGCATTTTAGGTCTGGCTCCACGTCCTGTGGCAGGGCATTTTTTTTTTTTTTGGTAGCACTTACTACCCTGCATCAAAATGGTTGTCCCAGGTTGTCCCAGGCTCCAAATGGTCAGGGACTCCTGGCTTGCAGACTGAGGATTTGATTCTGCCTTGACTCAGAGCACCTTTCAAACAATTCATCGGGCTTGGTCTTTGGACATAAGAACGACAAGCTACTAAGTGATGACATTGCTATTCCTAGCCTTTTTGACAGGTGGCATTTGTGAATGTGTGTGAACAAGTATCCTAAGAGTGTTCATTGTTACAGTTTAAGCAACTGCCTTTTTCATGAATCTTTGGGTTGGCTTCAGTATGCATTATTAAGAATGAAAACGGCTAATGAGGTGCATGAATTTTCTTATTTATTAATTTTTCATCTCCTTTCTGCCCTGATTAGTGCCATCAAAGTAGAATTCCAACAGATCTCCAGAGTACAGAGATCAGTTCCCCTGGAGAAAATAGAAGACTTGAAGCATAAACTCTATGGCTTGACATCGCAACTGAGCTCCCTTTCTTCAAAATAGTCAGGAATTTCTCAGGCCAGAGTTGGCAACCACAAGGCTAGCCAACTTTTAAAAAAGACATGTTTAAAAACTACTAAAACCCTACAAGAACACATTGTTAAAATAATTAAAGCCAGGTTAGAATACACATAAAAAACATACAAACATTAAAACATAGGCCAGGAATGCGGGGGGGGGGGGAGACCACTAAGGCAACAAACAAAACAAAAAGACTTTACCTGCTGCTAGAAGACAGCCACAGATAATATTAGCATCTTTAGACATTTGGCCTCTTTCATAAGTCATATAATGGCAGCATCAATAGCATAGTATAGCCTCTTTCACAACTTTGAAGGACCAGCTTTCTGCCAAATTATTATTATTATTATTATTATTATTATTATTATTATTATTATTATTATTATTATTATTATTATTATTATTATTATTATTATTATTATTATTATTATTATTATTATTATTTATTTATTTATTTATTTATTTATTTATTTATTTATTTATTTATTTATTGCCCGCCACTTTGGGCAAAGCCAGCTCATGGTGGGTTACAAAATAAAACAATACAATCCTCTAAAACTCCTAAACCCCCCTAAAACCAATAATTAAAATACAAAATATCAGAAAACGGCAGCAGCCAACCCACCACCTACCCTACTGGGAGCCGGGGAAGCAGCTGACAGATGGCACATGGTGGAATACTACTCCTTGGGGGGGTGGGGGGAGGCATAGATCTTCTCTTTGCACTGGCCTCAACCATAGACCTAGGTGTAAACTGCACAGAGCTTTTATTCCAACCCCAGATCGATTCAGTCCCTGCCCTCTACACAGAATGCGATTTCCGTTTGGATTTGGGGCGATTTAAATTTTCCTTCTGCAGCAAGGATTGATCCGGAGTGACCCTACCTTTATTGTGCGATATCTTCCTGTGCTTTTAAGCCTGAATATATTCAGAAAATCGCATTGTTTTGAATCTGTTCTCTCCCGTGATTGGCTACAGGTGGTCATGTGACAAAGAGAAGCCTTAAAGGAGAAGCCCCTAAGTTCTCTCAACTTCTGTTGGTCTTGGTTTTTTTTTTGTGCCTTCTTCGTTTCCCCCCCCCCCCACCTTCAAGAAAAGAAAGGATTTTTTCCTCCCTCCTCTGACTTCTTGGATCCTCCCCCTACCCTTCAAGAAAACAAAGAAAGAGTGCCTCCCTCCCCCCTCTTCTGAGCCTCCCTAACCACATGCAGAAGACTTTCCTGTTTCAATGGGGAGGGGGGGGAAGAGGAAGACCCGAGTTCAAAGCGATCTGAATTCAACAGGATTGACAATGGAATAAACAAAGTAAGTGCAGACTCTGCCCTGGTGGAAATGTTCTGTTTTGCAGGCCCTGCGGAAAGCTAAAAACTCCCGCAGGACCTGTAGCGCCTTCCCCTTAATTTCTCTGTAAAACTGCTACTTCTTTTGGCTTGGTCATTGTTTGTTTGCTTGTTTATTTGCTTGTTTATTTATTATATTATTTATTATATTTATATACTGCCCTCCCCAGAGGCTCATTTATTCATTTATGAAAAACCCTAAAATCAATGAAAATTCTTTCTATAATATGTCTTCCAGCCATAAAACTACATTCCTCATCTTAACACCGCCCGTGGCGCCACAGGCGCCGCGGACTAAATAAAGCAGTAAGGGGGTCTGGGGCGGGATGAGGAAGGATTGGACCCTTCCTCCGGACAGACAACATTTACATGGAACAGTATCAGTATCAATATAACAACATAACAACAATAAAATACCAACTAGAACAGTATTTCGACACAATAACTTTAATACACCCATGGTAGATTCGGCTTCTCTGTCTGGGGGGGGGGGGGGCACCTGTAGATGTTATGGATCAGTCGGCCCCACCAATTGCCTGGTGGAAGAGCTCCTTTTTGCAGGCCCTGCGGAATTGTGGAAGTTCTGGCAGGGCCCTGATCTCTTCAGGGAGCTCATTCCACCAGGTGGGGGCCAGGACTGAAAAGGCCCTGGCCCTTGTTGAGGTCTGACGTGCCTCTTTAGAGCCAGGGATCCACAGCCAGTTGAAAGTGGTGGAGTTTCACTTCTGTTTTTCCCTTAAAATCATACAATGGTGGGAGATTTTTCCCTTGTCATTTTGGATATCAGAAAGGAAAAGAGAGAGCAAACATGGCATTCAAGAGAAGGTCAATGACTCAATTCTTGGTGCTAACATGTGCCCTGAACTTCCACGGGACTGGAAAGGAGTGAGTATGCAGGAAAGATGAGGTTATGTGCCCCAATGACTGATTTATGAGGGATCAGCCCATTGATAAGAGCAAACTGTAGCAACAGGTGGTGTGTGAGCACCTAAGCAAAAGGAAGCTACTTTACTAATCCAAACAACAGCACACAAGTTCCTGTTTTCTGTTCCCCATCACATAAATTGAATGTGTATAAATATGTTAGCATATTTGTGGCTGCACTTCTGACTCTGATATATTTGGAATGAAATGTCACATCTTATTGAGACTTGACCGGGGGGGGGGGGTGGCGGCAATCATTTTGGACACAAAAACTGCAGCTGTTCTGTTTGAGTGAAACAGCTGCCATATACATAGTGCTATTTGTTGCCTCAACTGTTAGGATCTCTAGCAAATAAGAATTTAGCTTCTGTCATTAGATAGAAGGTCAGTGACTCAGTTTGTGGTACTGCCATATGCAGAATTCTGAGATTATGGATGCATGAACTAGCATTGGTGTTTTGGTTAGATGACTGGACCAAGGAGACCCAAATTCAAATTCTGATTCAGACACAAAGCTCTTGGATGAACTTTAGCGAGTCTGGAAGGGGCTCATGGCCTAAACAGTAGTGTTTGTAAAGATGAAATGGAGAATGGAAGGTCCATGAACCCCACCCTGAAATTCTTGAGGGAAGAGCAGGATCAAAAATGAAATAGATGGAAAATGCTTAATTGGACAAATGCATAAATACAGGCAATAACCAACATATACTTTGGGAAATGCAGATGGATAGTCCATTGTGCAGAAATAGGTGGGACAAAAAAACCTGCCTGGTTTATGGCTTGTTCTGAATCTTCACTACATTGCAAAGCATGGGATGCAGTGCAATGGGATGCAGCTCAAGCAAGAAACCTCTGAAAAACAGAGGACTCCATCTGCCTGCACAAAAAGAATTATCATCCCCTCACATATGGGCACATTTGGATCCAGCACAATGTACACCATTTATTAATTTGATTTACTTGACACATCACTGTCTACATAGCCATCATTCCCTTGCGTTTATACGCTACAGAGGTGCTAAAGGTGGAAACTGGCTCCCAAGTTCTTTGAACAGAGCAGATTTCTCCCTTCCCTTTGCTCTACAGAAATAGTCACCAGTAACTCACAGCCAAAATCTTCCATCTAACATCTATGCTTTCTTCATTTGACCAATACTAGCTCTGATTACAATAAAGGTAAAGGTAAAGGTTTCCCCTGTGCAAGCACCGAGTCATGTCTGACCCTTGGGGTGACGCCCTCTAGCATTTTCATGGCAGACTCAATACAGGGTGGTTTGCCAGTGTCTTCCCCAGTCATTACCATTTACCCCCCAGCAAGCTGGGTACTCATTTTACCGACCTCGGAAGGATGGAAGGCTGAGTCAACCTTGAGCCGGCTGCTGGGATTGAACTCCCACCCTCATGGGCAAAGCTTTCAGACGGCTGCCTTGCCACTCTGCGCCACAAGAGGCTCTTCTGATTACAATAGCCCTAGACAGTTTTGAGATATATTGCTTCAAAAGTCAGATATCTTATTTCTGTATAACAAATAAAACAAATTTCCTTTAGTCACATTTTAAGTAACAGAAGTGTTCCAAGAACCCCCACCCACCTGTCTAAACCGTCAAAAAATAGGAAATTTCGACAGCTTCCAGAACACTCCTAATTTACTGAAGCAGGTAAATGTTGAAATTTCTTGCATGCTAAATTTGTAGACAGAAAAGACATTTAGAGAACAGTTGCATAAAGTCATAGTGTGCCATAACGAAAGAACAATCTTCAAAAAATTATATTACATGTCTAAATAACCTTATTTTAAAGAGGTCCCAATGTTACTGCAAGAAAATCCACAGTTTTATGTAATCCATTATTTTATACCTTTCATCTAGAAGCCAAGAACTGGCATACTTTTGGTAGATAAGCAGTGTGCTATATTCTTTCACTGGTTCTGCTGCCCCAAATCCTGTCACCTATTGTTTTCACACAAAAGCTTATTATTTTAATAGTTTGCAAAAGTGCTGTTCACAGGTAAAATGAGCCACATAGTCAAGCACTAGTCTGGCACAAATTAGCAAAGCAAGCTCTTTTCAGACTATTATACTTCTTTGACACAAAAAGCTTTTAAGAAAAAATGAATTTTTAACTCTGAATTCAAAAAAAGCATCAGGATCTATAATTGGATGCATATATTTTACAAATAGAGGACCTACACAAAATTTGGGGGCATCTTTTTTCCCCCTCCTCCACTATTTTCTATTTGCCTTCTGTGGAAAACTCCCATGACTTCTCCCCTTTTCCTACTTCCTTCTCTTCTTCCTACACACCAGCCAACTGACCTTTACCAAGCCCCACTTCAGCTTTCCCTGTTTCCCTCCACCTGGCAGCCTCTAACCAGGAAAACTATGGACCAGTTGCACTTTGTTGGCCATCAGGACAGGCCCAGCTGAGGCTAGCAGGCTCAGCTCAGTTGTATGGTGGGGACTCTCAAAGGACATGTGGAAGGACACCATTTTCCCAGTCTCTTTCCCCCACACAATTCCTGCTTCCATATCTCTTTAACAGCCGCCTATCAACCTACCTTTTATGTGCCTCTCATCTTTAGCTATAATTATTTGTTTACTTCATATATACCCTACCATTTTCCACAATGGAGACCTAAACCAGCTTATATCATTCTTCCCTTCACCATTTTATCTTCACAAGAACCCTCTGAAATAGTTTAGGCTGAGAATGTGTACTTGGCAAAGGTCACCCAGTAGCTTCCATAGCATGGTAGTGATTGAAAACCAGGTTTTCCATATCCTAGTATGAAACTCTAACCATTACACCATCCTGTTTTTGTGGGATATTTGCTGTAAATTATGTGGTAGCAAGTCACCCAGTGGTTGCTGCCAAGTTTGGATGCTTTATAAAAATATTTCAGAAATCCCAGGCTTACAGAAAGATCTGGCTTATCTGTTCATGTCTACAGTCTCTGGGTTTAAGATAGTGATTTTATATTAACACCTTTAAATCTTCGAAGTATGTAGGTTTGGATCATGGTTTCATATTTTTAGATTGCATCCTTGATCGCTAAATTCAGTTCTTTAAAAATCAGTTACAATTCCCTGTTATCCTTTACGTTATTTTCTTATTTTGATTCTACTAACTATGTGTTATTCAAAAAGCAGACTCTAGCACTTTTCTCAACTTTTCTCAACTTTTTTACCATTGAGAAACCCCTGAAACATCCCTCAGGCTTCAAGAAAACCCAGAAGTGGCACAATCAAATAAAATGTGGTTGGGAAGAATAATTGTGTACACATCCATATGAGGCACCCCCCCCTCTTCCCAACCCCTCCAAGCCCATCATGGGTAATATGTTCATCTCCAGACTATAAAGATCAGCTCCTCAGGCAGAAATGGCTGCTTTGGAGGTTGGACTCTAAGGCATTGTACCCTTTTGAAGCCCCACTTCCAAACCTCGCTTTCACTGGGCACAGCTAGCAGAGTCTGTTCCTTGGCTGCTGGTGTCTGCCCTTCTGAATCCTGAGACCTGCAGTTCATGTTGTTGTCGCCAAAGCCAAACCATTGCCTAATAAAATTGGAAATAGCTGTTAGGTGTAAGGGGTGGGTGGGTTGGGTGGGAGAGTAGGGAAGGTTAAGGAGGATTGAGATTGGGTAGGTTAGGGTGGGATTTTGTATGGAGGAATTTGTAGGGAGGGTTGGGTTGGGCGGGCTAGGGTGGAATTTTTTGCAGGGAGCTTTGTAGGGATTGTGAGGATGGAGTGGGTTACAGAGGTAATTGGTAACAGGTAGGTTAGTTTGGATTAGTTAGCTGGAGCCAGTAGGGGAGGAGTTATAGGAGTTACAGCTGCTATACCCTAGTTGTGGCAGAAAACTAAATACATTCTTTTTGGAGGTCACCATACAGGGTACTACTGGGTGGGCTTTGACATGGCATGGTCTGCCATACATGAATGACAGATGGGCAAGGAGAGGGAGAGGGGGTTAAACCTCAACCTGGGAGAACTATTCCAGCACTTCCGGGCTAAGGGAGGTATGGCAATGGGAGGAGATTTGATAATAGGGGGACAGCATCACATGTAGGTCCAGAAATGCCCTGACCATGAAAACAGGGTCAGTGGCCTGGTTGATGCGCTTACTGTCCTTCAAACCTCTGTCCCATCCCCAAGTTTGTAGGAGAGAGGGCTAGGGCAGAGCCTGTGCTGATGCTGTGCAATGCCAGGTTGATTAAGAACAAATCATCAACCCTGCGGGACTATTTTGCAGGGCACAGGATAAACCTGGCATGCGTGACTGAGACCTGGATTCGCAAGGATGAAGCTGTCATCCTGAAAGATCTTGCATCACCTGGATTCTGGGTCTTCCATCAGCTCCGGCTCCATAGAAGGGGAGGAGGGGTGGCAATAATAGTCTGGAACAGCTATGCCTTCAGGGATCTCCCAGAACCATTGGCCTCCTTCCACTCCACCTCCCAGGCTTCCTCCATGCTCTCTACCACCGATGTAATGAGACCAACATGTAGCGGCAGCGAGGTTAGAGACCTCCTGGCCATCTTTTCCGATGATAAGGTTCAGGAGGCTCTTAATGCCTCTCATAGGAACTGGAAGGTGTTCAAGGATGAGGGTTCTGGGGCACAACTGGACAGGGTTAAAGTGCCGCACAAGGACAAAGAGCCTCAGGCAGGAGTACTTTTGTTGTGTTAACTACAACAAGATCTCTGGAGCTGCACTGGTGACTTGCCCCTACATCAATGAGCTTAGCGGCATCTATGGAGAGAGGGTTGGCACTGGCCATTCAAAATGTGTGGCTCAAAGTCTAAAGTTAAAGGTGCATAGCAGCCATTTATCTGCCACAGAGATAGGTGGGTGCTGGTCCCGACCAGCTATCCTTGGGAGGGGGGTGGGAAGGTGTTGGTGATCTTGGCAGCTCACAAGAGAGGTTTTTCCATGCAGGAGAAGGTTTCCATTTGAAGAGAATGCTTCACCAAACCTCTGCCTACTACTCATTGCTTGCTCTGAACACCTCCAAGGGTGCAGCCTGCAGCTCTGGTCAGGAGGGACCCAGCTCCTGAATACCATGAGATGCCTGGTGGTAAGTATCCCTCAATCTGAACCAAGCTAAGTAGTGGAGGTCATTCCACTGGATCCTGCTTAAAGCCACACAAGGGGTGACCACTGCCACTAAGCATGCCCTGCCATGGAGGGGCTAGTCTCTGCAGTGGGAATAAGTCCGCTGATGGGCAGAGGAGCATTGGTGTGAATGATACCACGCACTTTCCCCCCTCCCACCCACCTTTTTCCTTTTCTCCAGGTGCACACTCAGGATAGGAGGCAGAAGATGAGGCAACTGAGCGGCACCTAGAGTGACCTCTAGGTAGTCAGTCAGCTGAGGAGTGACTACAGTGGCAAAGGAGGAGGCAGCAGTGCATCTTCCTACTCACTGCCCAGGGGTGTAGCCTCCTGGAGAAGGGGGGGGGGAAAGACATGTGCAGGGTACTGGGAGAGGCGATGCTCCAGCAGGAAAGGGAGTTCTTTGCCAGCTGACAGGAGGACAATAAGGAGGAGCAGGGAGCCAGGCTGAGCAGGGAAGTCTTCAGCATCTCCATGGAGAGAAGCAACAACTTCCTAATGGGAGCTTTAGAGTCCCTGAACAGGATGGGGGACCTGATGGAGATTATGGTGGATCATATGGTGGGCAGGGGGAGGGAGAACCCCAACCCTGCCAATTTGGAGCACCCTACAGCATCTACGGGAGGCTCCCCTGCACAATCAGTCCCAAACCCTCCCCTCCACTCCTGGAATGAATCAGAACACCCAGACCAGGTGTCTTGTCTGGGCAGGCACCACTGCAAAAAGGTGCAGGCTTATAAAGCCGATGGACAAATATTTCCCTTGGCCCCTGAAGCCAAGTTCCCCTCTCCCTTTTGAAAAATATTAAACTGTTTTTCAAATTTTCCTGTACCAAGTTGTTGTGTGTTTTCTTTCTGGGGCAATCTTGGATGTGGTGGTGGGATTATGTTCTCATGTTGTTGTTAGGTGCAAAGTCATGTCCGACCCATCGCGACCCCATGGACAATGATCCTCCAAGCCTTCCTGTTCTCTACCATTCCCTGGAGTCCATTTAAGTTTGCACCTACTGCTTCAGTGACTCCATCCAGCCACCTCATTCTCTGTCGTCCCCTTCTTCTTTTGCCCTCAATCGCTCCCAGCATTAGGCTCTTCTCCAGGGAGTCCTTCCTTCTCATGAGGTGGCCAAAGTATTTGAGTTTCATCTTCAGGATCAGGCCTTCTAAGGAGCAGTCAGGGCTGATCTCCTCTAGGACTGACCGGTTTGTTCGCCTTGCAGTCCAAGGGACTCGCAAGAGTCTTCTCCAGCACCAGAGTTCAAAAGCCTCAATTCTTTGACGCTCGGCCTTCCTTATGGTCCAACTTTCGCAGCCATACATTGCAACTGGGAATACCATAGCCATGACTAAACACACTTTTGTTGGCAGGGTGATGTCTCTGCTTTTTAGGACGCTGTCTAGATTTGCCATAGCTTTCCTCCCCAGGAGCAAGCGTCTTTTAATTTCTTTGCTGCAGTCCCCATCTGCAGTGATCTTGGAGCCCAGGAAAATAAAATCTGTCACTATCTCCATTTCTTCCCCATCTGTTTGCCAGGAATTGAGAGGGCCGGATGCCATGATCTTTGTTTTCTTGATGTTGAGTTTCAAGCCAACTTTTGCACTCTCCTCCTTCACCCGCATCAACAGGTTCTTTAGTTCCTCTTCACTTTCTGCCATGAGAGTGGTATTATCTGCATATCTGAGGTTGTTGATATTTCTCCCTGCAATCTTGATCCCAATTTGTGACTCCTCTAATTCTGCCTTTCTCATGATGTGCTCTGCATACAAGTTAAAGAGGCAAGGCAACAGTATACAGCCTTGCCGAACTCCTTTCATAGAATCATAGAATCATAGAGTTGGAAGGGGCCATACAGGCCATCTAGTCCAACCTCCTGCTCAACGCAGGATCAGCCCTAAGCATCCTAAAGCAATTTTCTCAATTTTGAACCAATCAGTGATTCCATGTTCAGTTCTCACTGTTGCTACTTGGCCTGCATATAAGTTTCTCAAGAGGCAAATAAGATGCTCTGGTATTCCCATCTCTTTAAGAACTTGCCACAATTTGTTGTGCTCCACACAATCAAATGCTTTAGCATATTATTATTATTATTATTATTATTATTATTATTATTATTATTATTATTATTATTATTATTATTATTATTATTATTATTATTATTATTATTATTATTATTATTATTATTATTATATCTATATCTATATCTATATCTATATCTATATCATCTATATTTATATTTATATTTATATTTATATTTATATTTATATTTATATTTATATTTGTACCCCGCCTCCCCCCGAAGGCTCGAGGTGGCTTACATAACCCCATCCCCTAAAACCATAAAATAACAATAAGATCCGATAATTTACAGTAATGGCAACAGCGATGGCTTAATCTGCTCATTTGGTCTCCGCATCCTCAACTACAGGAGGGGGGTGACACTCTCTACCGCCAGTTTGGGAGGGGGGGGGCTGATCTTCTTTCCGCCCAGCCTCAGTTATAAGCCTGGCAGAAGAGCTCCGTCTTACAGGCCCTGCGGAATGCTGGTAATTCCCGCAGGGCCCTCAGCTCTTCCGGGAGCTCATTCCACCAGGTTGGGGCCAGGACCGAAAAGGCCCTGGTCCTGGTCGAGGCCAGGCGGGCTTCCTTGGGGCTGGGAATGACCAATAGGTTAGCCCCCGCAGAGCGTAAAGCCCTGCGGGGGATATAGGGCGAAAGGCGGTCCCTCATATATGCTGTCCCTCATATAGACCACGGATGGCCTTGAAGGTCAAAACCAAAACCTTTAACCTGATCCGGAAGGCGACCGGTAACCAATGCAGCTGCCTCAGAACTGGCTGGATGTGAGCCCTCCATGGTGTAGCTGTGAGGACTCTAGCAGCCGCATTTTGGACGAGTTGCAGTTTCCAGATCAAGCCCAGAGGCAGGCCGGTGTAGAGCGAGTTACAGAAATCTAGTCTAGAGGTGACCGTCGCATGGATCACTGTGGCCAGGTGTTCGGAGGACAGATAGGGCGCTAGTAGCCGAGCCTGGCGAAGATGGAAAAATGCCCGGCTAGCTACCTGTTTAACCTGTGCCTCGAGTGTTAGTGAGGCATCATAGTCAATGAAGTCATAGGCATCATAGTGAATGAAGCAGAAGTAGATGTTCTTCTAGAACTCCCTAGCTTTCTCCATGATCCAGCGTATGTTGGCAATTTGATCTCTAGTTCCTCTGCCTCTTCGAAATCCTGCCTGTACTTCTGGAAGTTCTCGGTCCACATATTGCTGGAGCCTAGCTTGTAGGATTTTGAGCATAACTTTGCTAGCATGAGAAATGAGTGCAATGGTGTGATAGTCTGAACATTCTTTATGTTCTCATAGCTGGGGCTAAAATGGGTCATGTGGTCCCACCAGGAGATTCTCCTATTGTGCAGCCTGCGTGTTTGCTGGTGGTGGGAGGTTGTCTTTTTGTGAATAAGGGTATGTAAGGCACTTCTGGTTAAAGATTACAAATTTTTATTTTCAAAACAGTGAAACAAATAACAAGTAGAGAAACAATCAACCCCAATCCACCCACCGAACCACCCACTCCAAAAACCCCAACATTAAACACTTTATTGTACCTCATCCCTTTCCCCTACCCATCCCCTGTTAAAGATCCAGGTAATCCAGGATGTCCTTCATCTCCCTTGTCCTTCTGTTTTGGAGGTGGAACATCCTCCCCGCTCTCCTCCTCCAGGGCGTCCACACAGGCATGCAAGGAATGCACTATGGGAAAGGTTTGAAACAGGAAACAAATGGTTGGATAGGACATCCCATGTTGTTTTGAATGCACAGTGGCACAGGACTTCTTTCCAGAAACAGATAACACTTATGGGCAGACTGTGTCCTCTTCTACAGGCCATCTATGCCTCACATTATCTCCTCCAGTGTGCGGCCAGCTAGATGTCTCTCTCAAGGCCCCTGTTCCTCATGTAGTGGAGAGTTTTATCCTGAATTTTGAGATGAAGTTTGTAAATTTGGGACCACAGATGCCATTGACCTGTTGGTGATAGCATCAGCCACCAACCACCCCTTGCCAGGTGATAGGATCCTTCAGGCACATAACTTGGGTTTGTTGAGTGCTTGCAGGAGCATCCTCCTTGACATCCATGTCCTGGATCCCCTTCTGCCTCTTCTTCTGGGGAAGATGTCATCCCCTCCTGTTGCTCTCTCTCTGGTGAAGTGAGGGGAGAGGGATCAGCCACTCTCCAGGGTGCCATGGTAGCTGAAGAGGCCAGGAGAAAGAGGCAGTTGGGGGGGAAAGAACAGGATCTCAGCTACTGTTAGTTGCAGTGACATGTGTGTACAGTAATGCCAAGAAAGTTGGGGATTATTGCCAGAAACTGGGCCTGCACTTAAAGGGTTCACATCTGTAAAAGGCAACATAGCTGGCTGGCAGCCAGCATCCCACCTTCAAGCCCTTGAGCAGCAGTTCAATCACACTGGCATCTTTGGTGGCAACCTCTCTCCTCCCAAGTCTGCAAACTCAGAAAGGGGGGCGGGGGGAGGATTAGGGATGCCCCTTGGGGTTGAAGCTTCTGTGGCAGGATGGGGGTGCCTGTTATCTGAAGGCAGCCTCCACAAGGGCAAAGTGAGTCGACTCTCAAGGTGACAATCCAACACCCTCCTTGAAGTTTTAAATCTACCCAATGGTAATCTATGCGCTGGTGTGTTCCTCCACACCAACACAAGTCTACCTGTCAATGGGCACAGCAGCAGTCACTCTTAAAGGAAAGGCTGCTTTAAACTGCAGGATGGGGGGTGGGGGTGGATTTAAGCATTTCTCAAACTAGGCAAAGTGGCACATGGAGGGAACTCACATAGGTGTCTCTGATCCTCCCAAGAAGGATGTCCCATGGCTTCCCAGATCTTCATCATTTTGTTGTGGAAGGGTGTCATCTCAGTCTCCCTGGGGACACCCTGTCATATCTCCAGGCTGTTGAGGAAATTGAGCTTCAGCTGCTTAAATTTTGTGTGGCACTGCTCCCACATACTGTGGAAGCCCCTCTCTGCAAACTTCCTTGCCACCACCACATACACCTGTCTGGTGTGTATGTGGGTGCTGGCCATGAGATGTGGGAAGCTCCTGGAGTGCAGGACCATGTCCAACAGAGCCTCCATTTCAGCCCTCTATGTGGCCCTGGCATGCTTGCAAATGGCACTTTTTCTGGGGAGCAAGGCATAAACGCCCCTCCTGAGATTTTAAAAAATGTATCCATTTTCTGGGCCAATAGCAGTAGCGATACCATACCTGCCAGCCCTGTTGCCATCAGGCCCCTACAGGGGTCAAAAATTGACAGTGGCTGTGACCAGCCCATAATCCCCCTCCTTTCCCCTCCAGACAAGCTATGTAAAATCAGAGAAGCACAAACAGAACATGAGCAATGCAAACTTCTTTATTTTACATGCGACATACAGTTGGACTCTTATCTCCCCTGATGCTGCCTATACAGGAATGTGGCAATGGCATCTCTGAACCTGTGTCCCTCCCTATAAATCCTCATTTTTGTCTGGTCCCTCTTCTCATCATGCACTGGAATTTCGTGCCCCTTCTCGCAAATGTAGTGGAGAATAATGCATGCTATGACCACAGGTGTTAGATTGTCCAGGTAAACTTGAAGCTTAGCAAAAAGGCACCTCCAGCATCCCTTGAGTCTTCCAAAAGCATGCTCCACCATATTTCTTGCCTGGGAATGCCTCAAGTTGTAATAACTCTGCTGGTCGGTGCGAGACCGCTTGTAGGGGGTTGTGAGACATTTCCTCAAGGGGTATGCACTGTCAGCTAAGATCAGGGCTGGCGCCTGAACCCCCTCTGTCATGACCATGGGGATTCCAGGGACAAAGACCCCAACATCCATGGCAGTGCACAAGTGGGACTCCTGAAAGTTGAAGGTGTCATGTGTCCTGCCATTCCAGCCCATCTCCATATCTATGAACCATCCAGTGCAGGCCACAGGCCTTTGAAGGAACATGGAGCAAATGTTCTTTCTGTTGCCATACTCTCATTTGCTCCTGTTTGGGGCTCATATTGGGATGTGGCACCCATCCACAGCTCCAAGGCAGTGGGGAAATCCCAGCCAGCCAAACCCATCCATGTTCTGTGGGAGACACACAAACAAAGCAAACCCTTGAGACAAAAGCAACCTTGCACCCCAAATCATGCTGGTCTTTCCCGCAGATGCCCAGCAGGGCATAATAGCGTATACACATAGCTGCATGTCTTCTTGGCAAAAAAAGAGGAAATTCACCAGCACAGCAGGATCCCAGCCTACCTACCTTTCCAATCTCTTCTCCTAGACACACCAACTTGCTGTAGAGCTCTGCCTGCATTGTGAAGCAGACCTCCAGCATGATCTCTCCAACAGTGGACATGCCCAGGCCGAACTGCTGAGAGACAAGTCTGAATGGGATGCTGTTCATGAGTTACCATAGAACCACAGCCACCCTCTTCTGCACCATGATGGGTGCATGTTGATTGCCTAGCACTGCAGCCTCTCTCTGAGCATGGAGACAATTTCTCCAAAAGTGCCTCTGAAGCTCAGGCTCCATTTGTCATCATTCCAAGTTGCCAGGACAAAGTTCTCCCACCAGTCAGTGGTTCTCCTGTCCACCCACACCTATTTTGGGAAGTGAACCTCTGTGAAAGCAAACCACCTTTGCCTGACGGCTCTCCTGGACCTGAGGGAGATCCTAATGTACTGACCATGTCAGGCACACTGAAAGAAAGGTCTGCACAGGGTCCTCTTGTGCTTTAGCAGTATCATCCTCTCATGGAAGAGAGCCGTGTCATCCCTGACCCAAGCAAGGGTGGCAGAGATGAGTTGGATGATTGATGCCAGCATGGCCATCAAGACATTCTCCATTGTGAATATACTCCCAAAATGGCCATTCTCAAGAAACAAAGGGAAATAGTGGGAAGGTGTGCTGCTTTGCAGGCTTATACAGGTAAAGGGGGAGGGGGGTGTTCTGGGCAGGGATATGTGCTCGACAGAACAGTGAGCAGCAAAAGGAATGGGAAAGTTAATCCTGATTGTAGAACAATGCAATGCTTCAGTGCTGTGGTGTTAACGTGTTGCTAGTTTCCATTTTTTTTTTAATATATTTTTGGTGCTCAGGAGAACTTTACAGACCCCCAAACCTCCACTGAGAGGGAATTGGTTGCAACTAGTGATTGACTGGCCTAGGAGTGGTAAGTAGAGTTCACTTTGGTCTCTCTTCCGCCTTTTCCCCCACGTCGTAAGGAGGGGAAATACCATGACACGGCAGCTGTGAAGCGCAGGACGAGTTTCCTGTATGGAGGGCCGCAAATGCAAAATTTACAATCCCATACTAGCAAACTGGAGGCCACACAGGTTTAGCCTTCCATGCATAATTGCTCTGTGTTTTGTTTCCAACCTTGTCATGATTATAGATGGTTAATGACCTTCTTCATCAGCCCAAATGAACCATGGGGCCAGAGGCAAGGCGTTCAAAATGGGAATCAAGGGGAGACTAATGTCTGTGTGGAGAGAGGATATCATTACTTGTGTTAATATGTAACCCTAATAGCATTCAACTTAGCTATCATTAGATAAGGGAGTTGTTTTAATATTCTGCTCAGGCCATAAAAGGAATCAGTACTGAGTATCTGTATATCCATGTGCAGACAATAGGAAACACTAGCAATTTACGCCAGAGCAGCCATTTTAGTCTAGTTAAATGCTACATTTATCAGCTATTATAAGGCCAGGATTTATCCCAATTAGCCACTGTATGATAATCTACCCTTTGCGGTCTAGTTATTCACAAAGAAAACAAAGGAATTGCATTCAACTGGTAGCCAGTGCTGCTGTGCAAGGATTGGGGTAATGTGGATTCTCCATGTGTTCAGGTAAAGATGCAAGCAGTTACAGTTTGGACCAGTTGTAATTTCTGAAGCAAGGATAAGGGAAGACCTGTATAGAGCAAGTTATGGTAATCCAGCCTAGAAGTGTCCATTGCATGGATCACTGTGGTAGGGATGAAAATTCAAATTCAAATGTATTTAATACGGCACTGCGGCCAGATAAAACAGATATAAAAAAAAATCACAGCAGAAATTACATAATCTGGGAACCAATACAAAATTTAAAATATTTAAAATTGCATGATTGATAGGTTCATAACCAATTGTGCAATTTTAAGTTGCACACTGTTCAAGTTTGGGAGGCATGCTTCCTGGTCTGACCCGTTCCCATCTATCCAAAGGAATGTCTTTGAGGAGTTGAGTTTCATGTGAGTATGCTGAAACCATTCCGCTACAGCCTCCAGGCACCTGCTTGGAGAGCCAGCCACATAGAATAAACTTCAGATGTTTGAGGTCCACAAGACATGAACAAGTACACATGTTTTTTTTTAAATTGCAATGTGCACATTTTGTCACAGCCATCTTCTCTTTCCATAGTGAAACCAACCAGCTATGTCACACAGTTCAAAATAGAAGCCTTTTCCTGGTTTCCTCTGTTGTTAAACTGTGGCAAACATGGGGGGTTTTATTGCCAATGGAGTGGGAGCTTTGCTTATTTTGCCAATGGATACAGCAGCAGGGTAGGCAGTCCTGTGTCCTGCAATTCAGGAGCTTGCCATGCGGACATGCCTTAAAGCGAATTTCTCCATGGCCGTTTGAATGGGGCGAGGCTGCCTCTGGCTGATAATACTTTTCGCATGAAGGTGGCTCGTCTCGTGCCAGCAATTTGGGCATTTATTATGCAACCAGGGATTTTTTTTAAATTGTGCGTGTGGGGGCAGGGGGGGTATATTCAACGGCTGGCTTTTCTGTGGCTTCCCTGTCAGCCAACTGATTGGCAGAAGGGGAAAGTTCCCCACCCTCATAGGGAATGGCCACCCCCATGCCCTCAGGCTCCCCTGCGTTGCTCTTGGAAAGGCCTCCCTCCCCTCAGTCAGGGGCTGTCAGAGGCTCCTTCGCAGGAGGCCTGAAGGGAGGGGGGAGAGGGAGCACTCTGCAGCCTCCTGCCAGCTCTGTCAGGGTTCTGAGGCAATTTACAGTTGGACATGACAGTTAGGATAGCCTTGGGGCGAAAAGGGCTGGCGCAGCCTGTCCAGGCCTCTGTTCTCATCCCCCTTGGCAGCCCTGCTGACCTCCTCTCCCTTTGGTGGTCAGGAGCAGACTGGCAGCCATTTCTCCAGATTGCCCCTGGCTGGATGGAATTTTGGTCTGTCCTGGTGTCTTGGCTTCGTGCCTTCCGATTGGCCCCTCCGCTTGTCAGTCCAGGGCCATGGGACCAATTGTTGCCCCTCCCTATCACGGACTGAGCCCACCCCAACACCCCTTACTGTTTTATTAAGAGGGAAAAGGTGAATGATTATGCTCTGCTGAATAGTGTTAACGAATCAAGTGTAAACATATCCAGCATTCCTTTTAAACCAGATTTGTAAAAATCCTCCCTATTTAAAACCGATCCAGGCTACAGATGAGTTCTCTTGGGGAAATGGTTGCTTTGGATGAGTCCCCCCCCCCTTTCGTGAATATCACCTACCAATTTCTCAAATACCCACAAATTTCCAACTCAGCGCTAGTAGCCAACCTTAATATGAGATTTATTAAAATGACAGGAAATCTAACACATTTCAATCATAAAAATAGTATAGTTTGTGTGTAATCCTTAAACTACACACATGAGGACTGTAAATGCAACATGAGACATAATAGAGTATAGGGAGTGTAATAGGCATAATAGGGAGTGTAGGGGTGCCCTGGAATTACAGGTCATCTCCAGATTATAGAAATCAGTTCTCCTGGAGAAAATGGAGGGTGATTTCTATGCATTGCACCCAATCTCTAGAAGTTTCCCAACCTGGAGATGGTAATCGTAGCCCTCACCATTAGCAGCAACCATGGGGGATCTGGCAACCCATTATACTTCTACTGTACTGATTTGTTTGTCCAGTATGGATAATAGCAACTTGGTGAGAGGGATTCTTTAAACCATGGAGAAAAGTTTTATTAGTTTTTGAAAAGACCTGGGAGTCATGGTCTTAATTCCCTTCCACAAAAATCATGGTTTCTTTCAATCTGGAAAAAATTCCCTTCCACAAAAATCATGGTTCTTTCCCACTGGAAACAGGTCCAAGTAAAGGTGATGAGGGGTGTGATCCTCATCCAGTGGTTGAGAAGGAAAACTGGAACTTGGGTAAATGTTCCTGCCTTCACAAACTTAAGCAATTTTTGAGACAAAGAAGCTTATATTTATTGTTGTGGGACACATCTTTTGGCACACCTTGTGAAATGGAAATGTAGACAGATGTGACATCTGCAAGTCCCACCCATGAAGCATGCCAGAAGGGCCCAGGCAGTGGCTGCACTGGCCCTGGGGGCCTAGGCCACTGCTGCATGACCCGCAGGGGCTTAGACAGGAGATGCCCTCCTCCCAAGGCCTTTGCAGCAGCCGCACTGGCCCTGGAGCCTAGATAGCCACTGCACAATCTGTGCGGGCCAAGGCAGTGACTGCCCTGCCCCCTAGGTCTTTGTGGTGGCCATGCAGGCCCCAGGAGCCTAGGCAGCCACTGCACGACCCTCCGAGATTGGGGCAGTGGAGGAGGAGCAGGTAAGCAGGATAGGGGAGGGGGAAGGAAAGGGAGTGTCTGTGTGTTTGCTTGGGAGGGAAGTTGGGAAACCTACAGGTAAAGGGGGAAACAGGAGGGGGAGGGGAAGGGGTCTATGTGTATATGTGTGTGTATGCGTGAGGGGGGAGGAAGCAAGGAGGAGGTTGGGAAACAAACAGTTAAGGGGGAAATAGGGGGGAGGGAAGGGAGTCTCGGTCTCTGTGTGTATGTGTGTGTATGTGTTTGCAAGGGAGGAAGGGGGAGGAACCAAAGTGGAGGTTTGGAAACCAACAGGTAAGGGGGAATGGCAGGGAGTCTTTGTGTATGTTTATGTGTATGTGTGTTTGCAAAAAAGGAAGGGAGGCCTGACCAGGTTGCTCCAGGGCAGTTATGTGTCCCACATACCCTCTTGTACTAACTGCCAAGAGAACTCTCTCCAGTTATCTGTCTGTATAACCAAACAGCTACTTGATTATGACAAACTACTGTTTTCATTTATACAAAATGACTTCATTCCTGTTGCCTGTTCACCTTCTAAGTCCTAAACCTGATACCTATCTGCCCATTTCTCCTCAAAAGTGAAATTAAGCAGTTTGTTAGTTTTAAATTATCATTAGATTTTCATGTTCCAGTCACATACTCCAACCTAGCCTACCTTACAGGATTATTGTGAACAGAAAAAAGGAGCAAAGAATAATAAAAACTGCCCTTCAGTAGCTTAACTTTTTCCTCCGGGGTCGCAAACCGAGGGCAGCAATAGGAGAGAACCAATTGCATTGTTGGCAACTATGCCAGGAGGGGCAATTCTCTCCCCAGTCCTATTTAACATCTTTATGCACCTTCTTGTCCAGCTGATAAAGAGTTTCAGACAGGGATGCCATCAGTATGCCAGTGACACCCAGCTTTTCCCCATAATGGATGGCCACCCTGGCTCTCCCCCAGACTCATTAGACAAATGTCTGGGAAGCAGGGACAAGCTAGCTTAAGCAAAGCCATCTGAAGCTTAATCTTGCAAAATTTGGTTTGGTAGGAAAGGGACAAGCAAGGAAGCACGACTGCCCAAGCTGTATGGGGTGCAACTGTCAATTGCACACTCTGCCAGGAACCAGGGCATGAGCTCTGACACCTCCTTTTCCCTGAACGAACAAATTGCAAAAGTAGCCCAGCTGGTGTTCTTCCATCTATGCCAAGCCAAGCTACTAGCACCCTACCTGGCCCCAGAACACCTAACCATAGTGATCCAGGTGATGGTCACCTCTAGGCTGGATTTCTACAACTCATACATGGTTATATCACCCAATAAATGTTTAACAAATTTTAAAAATATTGAAAATTAATTAACTGCCATCCATTCAGGAAACTCTCCCAGGGCTGTCAAGAAACCCCAGGGTTTCACAAAACCCTGATTGAGAATGTCTGCAATAGACAACAAAGATCTCTTTCATTTTAGTACTGCTTTATACATTTTGCTACTCAAGTACAATAATATTTCAGTATAGATGCAAATGTCTGGAAGAAATGGGGATGGCTGCCTATGCAAAAGAATTTACTTGTCCACAAAAACTGTAGTCCACAAAAACAATTTAAATGACTCTGAAAATTAAAAAATAAATAATGCTGAATAAACAGCTTGCTCAGAAGATTAAGACTATCATAACCTTGAAAGACAATAATTAAAACAAAGGGCACTAAAATAAAACTACCATATTTATCCAAAAAGATGTGCCATCCTCCTGAAAAGACAATGTGCCAAAAGCTTCTTATTGCTATACAGGTACCGTAACCTATATGAATTTAAGGTGACCCCTTCCTTTTTCAGACAGTACATGTTAAAAAAAACTAGTCTTCCTTTCAGATTAACAAGGTATTTTATAGGCATTTTGAAAAGCTAGTAGAGAAGGCTCCCTGTACACAACCTCCAAGAGCACATTCCATAAAACAGACACTTTTCGTGGTTTTTCATTGAACAGGCTACAGAAAAGCATACTATCCAAAGTGAGAACATTACAACTAGGGACGGCTGTGAAGAACTAAACTGTCATATGGGCTCATATAAGTATGGGTCTCCAGTGAAAGTAGATTGGCACTTGTAGGTTTCTACATTCTGCTGACAATTCCCAGATTAACAGTGCACTCCTATGCAGAATTAATTGTCTAAATTCAGTGACATAGTGGGTTAAAATAAGAATAACCCTAAACAGAATTAGAACAAATTTTGAGTCCAATGTCACCTTTAAGACCAACAAAGCTCATATCTTGAATAAAACTTTTTTTGGTCTTAAAGGTGCCACTGGACTCAAAATCTGTTCTGCTTCAGACCAGGACTGCTATCCACTTGAATCTATTACAGCTAATGCAGAATGCAACTGCTACGGTCCTCACTGGAACACCCTTGAGGTCCCATATCCAGCCAACACTGAGGCAGCTGCATTGGTTGTCACTTGCATTTCATAACAAGTTCAAAGTTCTGGTGTTAACCTTCAAGGCCATCTGCAGTCTGAGGGACCACCTGTCGCCTTATGCTCACAGGGCCTTGAACTCTTCGGGTACTAATCTGTTGGTGATCTCCAGCCCATGATACACCTGGCCAGGGTCTTTTCGGTCCTGGCCCCAGCCTGGTGTAATGAACTCCTGGAAGAGCTGAGGGCCCTGATGGAGCTTTTACAGTTCCATAGGGCCTGCAAGACGGAGCTATTCCACCCGGCATTTGGTTGAGTCCAAGGCAGTTGAGACCAGACGCTGCTCCTCGACTTAGCCATGACAACAGGCTCCTTCCATGAACATCTCCTTGAGGCACTAGTGGGAGACTACTGGTGGGGTAGTTTTTCACCACTTGGTAGGAAATGGTTTTAAGTGGTTTATTGTCTTGCTATTTTACTATTTGGTTTTATTATTGTAACTCGCCCCGAGCCAGTGCCCAGGGAGCAGCAAGAAATAAACCAAATAAATAAAATCTAAATGGGATTGTATTGCAAGCATGGCAAAGTTCTTAACATTCAAAAAGAAAACAAACCAACACAATGCACATTGTTTAGACCTGCAGAATGTATTAGTTTTAACATGGGAAGTAGTTTTCATCATAACATACCAAACAGTAATGTCAGGGCTCTCGCAGCCTCACCTACCTCACAGGGTGTCTGTTGTGGGGAGAGGAAAGGGAAGGAGAGTATAAGCTGCTTTGAGACTCCTGTGGGTGGAGAAAAGCAGCATATAAGAACCAACTCTTCTTCTTCTTCTTCTAAAACCTCCCATGTAATGCAAGTCCACCAGTGATTTTTTAGTCATACGATTGTATTAAGAATTCCAGTCACAAACAGCAAAATCTAGCAGGATTTATAAATCAGATTCAGCCCTTCCTTTTGAACCAGGAATACCTTTATAACATTTTGTCTAGATTATTGTAATGTGCTTTAGATGGCCCACTCTTGAAAATGGTTCAGAAACTGTAAATTGTGAAGGAAATGATGGCATATGAACTATAAGGCATATACTTTGTCTTTGGCTTAGCTGCATTAGCCTTGGCATACAAAAGGTCTCGGGTTCAATCCCCAGCATTCCAAATTAACGATCATATCATAGGTGACAAGAAATATCTCTTCCCAAACCTCTGGAGACCAGCTACTGCTCTGAGTATATCCTAACCATTGTGGCCCTGTCCTAACTATTGTGGCCCTATAATATATGGTAAAAGGGCCAGTAGGTGGAGTGTGCCCAGGGCCCTGAGAGTGTCCGTCCTGGATTTCTGCCCGAATGGACACACTCCGTGCGCCAGTCAAGGTGTAGCCAGCAAAGCTGGCCGCACCTTGATTGGGATAGCTCCTGGAGGAACCACCCTCCCTAGCCACTGGCGAGCCTCTCCACGACCATCACCCCACACAAATGGTGGAGTGGTGGACATGCTGCTGAGGAGGCAGCTGCGCTGGACACCGTCAAGGGGAGGAGGTGGCTCTCAGAGCACGGGGCAGCCCACGACAGCGCTGCTCAGATCTGCAAGGAGCCACCAGAGTCTCAAAGCAGCCTTCGCCACAGCATGAAGACCGGCCATGCTGCATCCCCAACTCTACGGCCATGGTCTTCTCCCCGCGCTGAGTGCTGACCGCCACAGGGGGGGGCGGGGAGCACGGCACATCCAGCCACAGGACTGCCAGGCCCTGGGAAGCCTTCGCCCTCCGAGGGGGCCTAGCCCCCCTAGCCCCCCTGGGGAGGGGGCCTAGCCCCCCTAGTCTCTTGCAATAATCTTGAGAAATTTACCTTTTTAACTAAATGACACCGTAATTCTGGCCTCCCTGCCCAAAACATCAGCCAAGCTTTCACCGTACTTGACACCTGGACTGCCCCACTGTAAAATTAAGATGGTTTTAAATTTATCCAATTATATAATGTTTCAAAACGAATGTTTTAATCTGACAACTGTTGTGTATTGTTTATATATGTTGTCTGCTCTGAGCCTTCAGAGAAGGGCAGATTAAAAATAAAATAGTTTTTAAATGGTTTAAATTTCATTATACTCTTGATTTAAAAGCCACGGACCTAGAAACCAGCCACAAAATCTCTCATGTATGCAAAGAACTAGGACAGTTGGAATGTACATGGTTTGCACTGGCAAGTACCTAAGTGTCTGAATTCAAAGCTTTATTTCAATGTTTCCCGAACTTTTTAGGGCCCCCATCCCCTTGGTTCCCAGGTCTACCTCTAATGGCCACACAGACATACAAACACACACCTCTTTCCCGGTATTGTCTACTTCAAATTCAAAGAACACTCTGTGGCCTACACTTCTTTTTTAGTTGTTGTGCAGTGGTCATATTTTAGTCTGAGGAAACATATATGCGTTTTTTGTTTGTTTGTTTTTTGTGAAAGTCATTTGTCAAAGCCACTTTGGGACCTCACTGGGGAGAAAGACACATGAGGAAGGAAAAGAGAGAAAGAACGAGAAAGAAAGAAGCAAGCAATAGAATATCCCCTAGCCACGAACAAGGAGGCTTCCCCTTTGGGGAAGGGTTGCCAATGCTGAAATTTCTGGAGATCTGGGGCAGAGCTTGGGAAGGACAGCGGCTGAGGAGGGGAAGGGGCTCAGCAGGAATATGATCCCATCCAGCCCACCTTCTTAAGCTGTTTTCTTCAGGAAGCCAAGCAGGGTGGTCCTGGTCAGCATTGGGCAGGGAGACCACCAAGGAAGTCCAGGAATGCTACTACCTTAGCTAGTCACCATGGAACATCTCTTGCTAGGAAAATGCAGCCTGCTGCTCCCTCACTTTCCCCACTACTAGCAGCAACAACCCCCTGCACTATGCAGGACAGTTCCTTCAGTAAAGATGGCCTTGAGAGCTGAACAAAACTATCTGATGCACTGCATCTGCCAGAAGTTGTCCACCCATGTATTAAAGCCAGAGATATATGAATTGCAAGATTCAGAAATGTTTTACCAATTCTCAAATTTAAACATCTATTATCATGTTACTGACACATGTTCCTACAAAGCACAGGCTTGGCAGATGTCACATATGACAGCGTCCAATTTAGTTGTATGTAAACCCAATAATAGCAACTCTGCACAAATTGATAGTGATGATCAAGTAGCTAGGTTTGTTCAATATTTTGCAGGGGAAAGTTAAATACCTGCACATACATGTGAAAAAAGCAGACCTGTTGGCATAGAATCAAACTGTAGCTATCCATTAGATCCTATTGATTTCAATGGAAATGTTAAGTGCTTAAATCTCTACTAATGGAATTGAAGCATCTGGATTAATTGGGATTTTTGATGCCTCTGGTCAGAAGGGAACTTCATCCCAATGGCCAGCATCTTTCTCTGTCTCTCTTAAGTCTGGTTTATTTCCTCACACCCCTCAGGAATCTTCAAGCTGCACCAACAGCAGACCAAACACTTTATTTGCAGTCATTTAGACCAGAACAAACCAGCCACAGGTCCAATCTCATAAGTATAAATCCAAATAAAGGACCGCATTGCCAGGCAACAGCTTTGGGGAAAAGAGGGCAGAGAGCGATGGTTCCACGGCTAGGCATGAAGGCGTTTGGGTTTGTTTGGCCCAAACTACAGCTCCCGTAGGAAAACGAAAGTGCCTCAAGATGGCCCAACTTCAAAGGGCGCCGGGAGTCCCTGCTTCCCAGCCCAAAGAGCCGAGGACAATGCGGGCGCCCATATCTGTATGACAAAGGAGCACGCTTGTAAATAGGCACTGGGCTTGAGGGAGGCGCTGGCGGCCCTTTTCAGTGGCCGTCTCTTCTCGCTGCCGCCTTTGAACTGGGACAGCGCTGCAGGGTCTTTCCCCAGAGTGTTCATTTGCGTTTCCCTGTGGAGCGACTTCCACTTTCCCATCGAGGAGCTCTCTCGATTACCCCTTCTCGCTCAAGAGTTCAAGAGTTCAGCGCGAACACGAGGCTGCAGGATTTGGCCCGGGGGCGGCAGCGAGACGCTCATAGAGGAACCACCTTGAGACGAAAGAGGCGCTCAGAAACCAGCCATTTTGCGGGGCAATAAACGCCTGAAGTGGCTTGGCGGGAAAGTTCGCGGGCGGCACGCGCCCCCTTTTCTTTCTTCACACAACCTGTTGCTTCCACGCAACGATTTCTCACTCTTAGAATCGGTTTCATTAATGATCTGTGCAGACCACTCTTTTGCCATGGGTCAGGGTGACATTTTTTTGAAAAAATACTCGTTTTAGGAAACCAGAGCTGTTGCGCTGTAACTAATGGAGAAAATCACACTCAAGACTTAAGAAACGTGTTCATCTTTGACAACGGCTTTACGCCATTACTCCTCTGTGATTTGACTTGGTCAAGCACTTACATCACAGTGTAAATTAAGTATAACTTAGCCCTAAGCTTTAAGAAACAAATACATTATCCGAGCAATAAACCCCCAAATAACAAATTTGGAATCCACATTTGTCACAACTGGTGAAAACTAACACAAAGTGAATAAATCCCCCATTAGTTCTTAAACATAAATACAGAAAGTCCCTCATTCATCAGGTTATGCACAAATCCTTCAAATGCTCTCTCAAACAGGTTCACACATTTAAAAAAAGAACATTGACCCCACAATACATCATTTCCCACAGAAAAATCTCACATACTGCTTTGCATCACTGACCAATACCAGTGTGTTTTCACAGAATAATTAGTACCCTGTAGTTTTGTACTCATATTCAGTAATGTGGATTAAAGAATTTCCACTGTAAACATGAACTGAAAGATGGGGAAATCCACCTTTTTACAGCCCTGCTTTCCAATACAATAGGAGGATTAAAGAATGTAAGAGAATAACTAATAAGTGATTTTGAGTATGTGCAAATGCGTTTTATGCAGTGCATACATCATAAGATAGATACACACTGGCCCATCGTAAAATCAAAAAACAAAACCTGTTTAATACATTTTTCTTTAAAAAGAGTAATCAAAATAATACAACCTTGTAGCATGCTTACTTTCAAAATTTTCAGAACTTTCTCATTAAAGGGGGGAAGAAGAAGATATTTTAAGGTTATGATCTGTCTGCTCTGCTTGGCCAAAGGGAATCAGTAGATCAGGATGCAGATAAGGATTAATTTATATCTTAGTCTAAAAGATTCCCACCTCTTTTTTAACATCTAACAATGATAAATTCTACACATATTTGTATACTGTATCATTTTGATTGGTCTTAATAAAAAGTATCGTATAGTTTTTATTTCTGGATAGCACATACATAATTTCCTCAAAAGCAAATAAGAGCTTCAGGACTCGGAGAATCTGTCCTTTAACACACAGGTGTAATCCATCCTACAAAGGTTCTGTTTTTCTCATAAAACCATATGAAAGCTTTGTGTCATGCTGTCTTGCATGCAAGATCATCATTACATACAAATCAGGACAATCACCATCACACAGCTCCAGAAAACTCTAGAATATGGGTCAAATGGGTCAAATGGTCAGTCCAGGACTTAATAGATTGTCACTGAACCAATAAAGAAGACTTAGAGGATAATCACTACAATCCATGTAAACCATTTTCCCCACATACTACAATCATCACATCCCCCTTTTTCACATGTTCCCCTTCCTTCTTCACATGTTTATGCATAAAACCTTTGTTTATCAAAGTGGTTCCAATGATATGTGGTTATTCAATGGGGCACTGAATAAGCCCCATTTCAAGTTTTGTATTGTATTTATAAAGAAAAAGAAAGAACAGCCAACTTGACACTTTCCTTCGCCATACCTACTTCAGAGACCTGAAAAAAAATCATAACCTGATTTCAGGACCAAAACAAAGACAGCATTTTGTTTGTGTGACATACAGGAAATCCAACAATTAGACAACAGTCTTCTACACATTTAAATTGATGTCTGATTTTATGGTACTAGAAGCCTGGCAGAATGTTTAAAGGAGATAAGGTAAGTCCATACTCATGTTCTGATAGGCTCTCACTTAGTTGGAGGCTTGTTCAGACATTGAAATTGATCTTTCAGTGCAATTCAATGCAGAATTACTGTATTCTGAAAAGTCATTGCTGTTAGTAGACTTACACACACACACTATATGTATATGTATATGTATATGTATATGTATATGTATATGTATATGTATATGTATATGTATATGTATATGTATACACACAGGCAACAAAACTTTTTAATGACAGTGCCCACACCTGAAACACCTTTTCTGTTTCCCCCCTCCAGTACATTTTGTTATGTACTTACTTTTTAAAAACGAGATGTGAACTACCCCACAACTTATAGCAATTTCTTATGCATGTTCTTTTTAACATTTAAAATAGTATGTAAAATAGCCCTTCAGATGCTATGCTATGTTGATAAGGCAGATTTTATTTTTCAATTATTGTCACTGCCTAGCTGACTTCATGAAAAATTGTTAAATTAATCACCCAGATATCAGTACTAACACTGCAAAATGTATGTCCTCTCAAAGTCAGTGATTTCTCTCCAGGTGAATCAACTCAACAGTCTTTGCCATTTATGTGATGTGATTTTACTGTGTCTGACACTCCAAATTACAGTATTTAACTACAGGGCTTGTCAGTTAAGTTAGAGCAAGAATTCTACAGTTTACTATGTTTCTAGATAAGAAAAAAATTAACTTGTGACTCAATGAATCCCTAGTGCCAGAATCTTAGTGAAGTGTTTGACAAAGATACTGAAAGGCTAAGGGAAATGTAATCATTTCTTACAATGTAGATGAGCTACTGACTATGTGCATGACCTTATACAACGACAAACCATATAATAGCTAAAACACATTTTATTGTCACCTAGCTTTAACTCTTGTTTCCTTGGGAATCTACCTACAGTGCACTTCTAGGAAACATAGTTAAACCTGCCATCTTATACTCTGAACCTAAATTATATTTGGTCATATAATTCACAAGTAGGACATGTATTTCATTACCATCAAAGATCCTAAAATAAACAAGTCTCATAGGACTGGTAAACCCTAACAAGATTTTATTCTTTCATGGAATGTTATCATGAATCTTCCTAGATACACTGGAGTGCATCCTACCATGCAGTTTCTCCAACAAAACAGCATTTCCATATGCAGAAGATGGGGCAGCAATTCCTGCAGATTCCCCCTCTCATTGAATACCCACCCCACTTGGGCTGTTTCTAAGGGCTTGCTGACCACCAAGAACAAAATTTCAGAGGGCTCAGTGGCTGCAGCACAAGGAGGAAGTGGGGAAGTACACAAATGGGTATGATCCAATAATCAACAAATTTAATAAATGGAATCAATATGGTTTAATAGGCCCAACTTTTTGCTGGTTTGGCTGTTGGCATTACACAGAACCTGAGTGTGTAAATTAAGTGTAAAATTAAGTGTAAATTACTTAATCAAGATACATTTTAACTTGGGTTTTCTGCATAAGTTACAAAATATTGATTAATATGCAATCCAGTTGTGACAAGTACAAATACAGGTTATGCTCCACATACACATTGGGAGTACATTGCTTGTCCTTATTGGTTCATAAAGTGGGAAAATTACATGCTTGTACATCTCACAGGACAATCCACTCATGGTTTTCATGAATTCTCAAGTGGGAGTTCATCCTGTGTTGGAATTTGGTAATGTGTTAAATGGCCCTTGCATTGTAGCCAGTTGCCAAGCTCCCTTCCATTTTAAAAGTGCAACTTGACCACAAACTCTTACACATACAAGATGATGTGCAAACGGCAATGAAAAGTAAACCTTATAAAGTTTCCAGCTCTGTCCTGCATTCTGCTAACTGAAGCTAGTGAGTGAGAAGTAAAGGCAGAACAACAGAAATTGACTAGCTACCATGACTTAAGCCTTCTCTCCCCCCCCCCCTCCCAAAGAGAGCAGAAAGAAACGGAGACGATTCCTTACCGCTGTTGTTGCTGGTGGGAACGTTGCGTCTCATCCATTCAAAAGGGGTGCGCCTTTGAGTGTTTGGAGACAACTGGGGTACTGAGCCACTCATAGAAGGCGGCAGCAATCCAGAGGCGGGTGGCTGTATTGGATTGAAATCAGGAGGGCTGTATCCAAGCTGGCTCGGATTAGCGACCGATGACGGGGCTCCTGGGCCATAAGAGAGCCAATCCTCTTTGGTTGGACTGTATGGAGAACCCCAGGCACCAGCGGGCTGCCCATGATGAGGATCGCTGTTAATCCCTGGCATGTGGTGGTAGCCAGTAAAATCCGGGTACTGAGGGGGCACAGGCACGTAATTTTGCGGACTGAGGTTCAGGCTGGGATGCCTGACTGGGTTGGGGTACATGTTGGTATCCTTATCCAACAGATAGCCCACATACATCATCCCCAAGTGGCCCTGCGCACATAGTGTGCCCTGTGCTTACAGCTTCTCTGGCCTGCCCTTGCGGCTAGCTCACAGCTTCTTCCTGATAAGCTGTTCACCTGAACTTCTTGAGCAGTTTTTTTCCCCCTAGTTTGCAAAGGCACCTCCCTGAGGAAAGACGTTTTATTGGGCCAACCTCTCAGAGCATTTGCATTGAAAGGCAGGTTTGCATTTCAAAGTACAGGAATCAAAGTGGAAGTCACTGGGTGGATCCAAACGATACAAATTACTCCGTAGATAGAAGTGATGGGGAAGGGGGAGGGTAGGAAAAGGAGGAAAGGCCTTTGGAGAGAGAAGCTTTTAAAAGTAAAGCCTAAGAAAGTCACAGAGAATACAAAGAATCCAGGACACAATGGTATCGCCGGGGGAGGGGGGGGCATTTCATTTTCTCAGGCTGTAGGCAGGTATCAGTGCCATGTAGCTGACAATCTGGAACCTCTTTATTAACCATCATTTGGAGAATCTGATCTAAAAGAGACTTTCAGTGACTTCAAAAGTGGAAGAGTCTTAAAGTTTTTGCCTTCTAGCTTAACCTTGCCAACTTAACTTTTGCCATGTAAAAAAAAGAAAAGAAAGAAAGAAACCCTCTCCGGATGCATGTCTCATTCTTCTTGCAAAAACTGAGATCGAATTTTAGTATCTCTGAGGAAGACTCCCAAATCAGCTGGAAAACAAGTAGCCAGAATGAAGGGGGTTGTTTAATAATGCCTACCCCTTGCAGACAGATGCTCAGCTCAAGGACTGGACACTTTCCAAAATTGAAGAAGAAGCGTTACAATTTAAATGTGCATAAGTAATAGTGATATTCTGCATCCCCTTTAAGGGCTCTATATTGTACCTCCCTTAGTTTAACAGAGAACTGTCAATATGGCCATAGAATTCTTTTTCAGTTTTGAATAAAACTCTGCACCAGTTTTATTTATCTAAACATCCAAATACAAACACGCTGATCTGAACGGCCCAGGTTTAAAGTATTTTAATTCGCTATGTGCTATTCATTAGTATATTTTATTACAATAAAGAGGGGTGGGGGTGGGAGTTGGGTTTGTTTTTGGACTGTTAATGTTTCTTTGAAAAATATAAAATTCTTTTAAAAGATTTCAGAGAGCCCAGAATGAAAGGAGCAGGAAACAGATTGCAAAAGAGAGGTTACCCTGTACTGCTTATTTTCTAATACGCACATTAATTTATATGCTTCAGTGACTAACTCGCCAAAATGAAACGTTTACCTTGGGATCTTTAGTATCCCTGTCCATAGTGCAGGTGCCTGGCACTGCGGCACGTGGAAGATGGTCAGTTTCAAATATAGATTTCTTAAAACTTTCGCATTCTAATACGAATAGTAATAGCAGCACATTAGTCTTCAAGACAGGAGAAAAAAGGCTGTGTATGGCTGGCTGCGTGGAACCGTGGTGCTTTTAATGAATGGATGCGACGCGTGTACCACTAAGTTTGAGTAATGTCTCTTCTGACACAGAAGGACATTTTTCCGTTCCCGAGCAGAAAACGCGAGCTCACTCCTGCCGTAAAAGCAGAGCTATGCCGTTGCATTTTAGCTTGTGTTTCTAAAAGTATATATACTTGGGGGGGGATTAATTCAGCGGAAGTTAGGTAGTTCATTGAACCTATGTGACTACCAATAAGGTTCACTTTATTGGGCGATGTAGTTTAAAGCCACTGTTCCCGCAGAACCTGGTTTGAGAAACTTTGACCACCCACTTCCGAAAGACTCGTGTTCCTGTGTCACAGGGTAGCATCATCTTCTCGTCTTCCTTAGCTCACTGCCCTCTCCAGACCCCTACTAGTAAGCCGCGCCTTTTATCCTTTTGATGCTAGCTCACACCTAGACGTTGCCAAAGCCCGGCTCTTCTTCAAGAAGAAAAGCAGTCCCTCCTTCCTCGGGGAAGGGGATCGCTAACAAAGGAAACGTGCGGCGGCGGGGGTGCTGTGAAAGGAGCACAGTCTTCCCCTGCTTTCCTGTACGCCCCCACCCTCGTCTCCTCCCTGAAAAAGAGACAAATTCTGCAGTCGGGCGGAGGAAAGCGCTTAAATACGCTTCGGCTGGGCGCCTGCAGAGCTTCCTGAATGCGAGCGGCTGCACTCTTCGGTTAGGTTAGCCCCAAGACTCCAATCAGTTCAAAGATTCCAAGAATATTACATAGATTCCAGTGGGTAGCCGTGTTGGTCTGAAGCAGCACAACAAAACAAAATCACAGTCCAGTGGCACCTTTAAGACCAACAAAGATTTATTCAAGGTGATAGAGCTCCACCCCACCCCCACCCCCAATTTATTATATCATCTCTGCCTTCTATATATCTCTGTACAGTAACAAGAAATGGTCTAATCCTGGATGGAGAATGGGGAGCATTACTATTATAATGCACACCATTCCATTTCACAACTAAGATAATTTCTTGAGAACTTTTGGAATGAAGATTTCCCCCACCCTAATGGGATATTGTGTGAGGGAAACCTTTATCGTAAAATACCTTGAAAGAATTCCTGGAAAAGATGGCTTATTAAAAGTAGTGATCCTAGAAGAACAGGAACTATAAATGCCAAGCAACAGGAAATCATCCTTTAGGGTTTATGATGAGTATCTGAAGGGAAAAGACCTAAATTTCTTTAAAGTCTAAATTCTTGAAGATTGCTGGTAGATACAATTCTCTTTCAAATTTAGGAGGGAAAGGATGAAAGTCCAATATTTATTTTTGAAGTTAAACTCCCCTCTCTAAGCAAATGTAATTAGTTGGACTTCTTAGCAATTTAGTGATAACAAATTAGTCTGTGAATTGTGCAGAAGCACCAGCTATGGTTTTGTCTCTCATGTTTTAAAGAAAAATCAGTTGGGCTTTTCTTGCAGGTCAGGTTTGTCAAACATATCACAAATACATGCATTACATGACAGTATTTTAAATAAAATAAAGCATGTGCTTATTAGAATAATATATTAGAATTAAAAAGCTATAAATAAAAATACTAGGGAAAGTCTTCCAAATTATGCAAGTTTAAGGGCATTAACACACCCCACATATAAATTATTCCATTGGAATTTTATTGTTGATAATGCAAAAATATTTTGCTTTAACTCTCCATTATACTATCCCAGTTCCCCACTATGAGTTCATAATGTGCCCAGAATTGCCTGCCATTGACATCTATGTAAAACTTTGACTGATGAATTTGTAATGCTTCCTCAGTCCTCTTAGTGAAGTCTGCTAAATCACATAGATAATTCAACACCAAAGAATAAACTAGATACCCTGTGCTGATAAACTTTCATGACTAATTTACTTATTCACAGGCATTCAGAGATAATTGAGAGAAAGTGAGGTAACCTGAGTCACAAAACAACACAAAAACAACTGATAACAGTACCCATTTAACTGTACGCTTTAAATAGGCCAAGCAATATGACGTTATTTTGCTTTTCTGATTTTTTTGCTTTAGATACTATGTTATTTATTATTATTTATTTATTATATTTATATACCGCCCTCCCCGGAGGCTCAGGGAGGTTTACATAAGAACAAAGAACAATACATGAAACAGTCTATAACATGTGAATAACCTTACAATAATAATAACTAATAGTTGTAACCATATAACAATATAACAGTATAAACAATATAAACAATGCAACAGTACAACAATGCTAACAGGTCCAGAGTATACTGGTGGAGTTTGGAGGGGGGGGAGCAGGGGCCCTTCAGTCGCTGTAGGTTATGTCTGGTCTCAACCAAATGCCTGGAAGAAGGGCTCCTTTTTGCAGGCCCTGTGGAACTGTTTAAGCTCCGTCAGGGCCCTGATCTCCTCCAGGAGCTCGTTCCACCAGGTGGGGGCCAGAACAGAGAATGCTCTGGCCCTGGTTGAGACCAGGTGGACTTCTTTAGGGCCAGAGATCCTTAGCTGGTTGATAGCGGTGGAGCGCAGAGCTCTTTTGGGGGCATAGGCGGGGAGGCGATCCCTCAGGTACACTGGGCCCTGACCACGTATGTCACAATTATAACACAAAATAGATTTTGTGTAAAAACTTTTTTGTGTTGGATGAACTGAGGAAAATGAAGGGGATCTCTAATGATATTTGAAGTGGGGCTTTTAATCTTTGTGATTAACCCCAGGAAAGAAGTCTTGGAGCTGTGGTGTAAAAACCCTCTGTAAAGTTCACTGTGCTGCAGTGAAGGAAGGCAAATCCAATGTTGAGAGGAAATAGACTGAACATGAGCATTACACTATTATACAATGTTTGGTATGGCCATATTGAGGCTTGTTTGTTTGTTTTTGCTTTCTACAATGTGGCCACTAGCTTAAGTAGTTTTAAAAAGTTAAACAAATTCATGGACAAGAGATCTATCAATGGCTAGTGGCTAGGACAGAACATGAGTCTAGATGGACTTCCGTTTTATCCAATAAGACAATTCCTATTTCTTATTAGACTGTAATAACAACTCACTAGCAGTTGTGTTGGTCCAATACAACTATGTTCCCATCTTGACCTCATGGTCAGTTGTTAGGTACTTGGCAGACAAACCCCATCTGGCAAGGTATCAAGCTCCAGTCAACATGGAACCCCAGATGGAGATTCCCTCTGTTGCCTTCCCCACACCATCCAAACCAAACCTATGCATCATAGGAACTCAAGTCACATGACTTACTTAGTTTTATGGGCCCTGGATGACCAACTCCCCTGGAATTTTGTCTGCCTAGCTATCCCCTTCTCCAGCTCTCAGCAGTCTTGCCTTTTGACTTGAATGGCACTGAGGAGAAGTGTAATTGTGTAAAGGTTTAGGATGGGTATCTGTATGTTAACATGGAGCTTAGTTTTCCATAGCTTCAGCATATTTTGTTGTACTACCAAGAACTGATACAGCATCTCAGGCAGCTCTTCAGGTATGAGTGGACAGGGGCAATTCAGTCCCTCCCACATGCTACTGCATCCATTCTTGCCTTATTTCCTCTTTCCTGTCCCCCAAGAGCCAGGTATACAATACATCCTATTGTCTTGTTGCTGTCTTCTGCTTTAATGTCCTTTCTGTATTATGGTATGTCATAATATCTTTTCTTCTTTTTGTTTGCATTGTTGTCCAGTTCTGTAGTCCTGATCATACTGCACGGCTAATTTCAATTCCCTGCTCACTGTTGGTTTTATATTTTGTAATCTGCAATTATATTCTGTAATTTGCCTGAAACCTCAGTGAGAAAAGCAAACTACAAATTAAATAAATAAAATAAATAAATTTAGACTTGGCCTGCCTCCCTTAATACCACTTTCTTACATCACTCATCCTCTCCCCCTCTCACTTACCCAATATGTTAACCTTGTTCCTCCTCCTCACAACACATTTCCCTCTTCTCACAAACCAACTTCTTCCTGGAAACCTGGCACCTGAAAACTGTAGCAAAATAATGTATGCCTGCCCACCACATGCGTGGGGGTCCTGTAGCGTACAGAACAATGCAGCACGTGGACTTAAGCATGGCAATTTAGTCAATCATTCTTTTGTGGCAATTTGTTCCCTGTAGCTCTGAGGCCTGCCTTCGTTCATCTTCTCAGCTCCCAGTCACTTCGAGATGGAATGGAAATATTCATATGCTTAGAGACTCATTTGATTTCCTTTTATCTCTCCATTCTGTTTTGAGATTCTGTAAGCTGCTTGTGTTTCCCTTGCAGCAAGGTGAAAGGTCCTGTCTGAGCTTATGGGGAAATAGGAGTGCTAGATAAGGGAATGACTCTGCAAGAAGACACTTCCAGCACAACAACTGGAATAGCACAAAACCAGTGAAGGCAGAGAAAACAGAAATGTCTTTGGACTACAGCTCTGGATGGCTACATGGGTTCAGGCCAACCCTGGCTAAAGCAGAGAGCAGGAAGCAAGTGGTTTCTGTCCAACACCCTAGAACAAACTAGACATGGGGCAGCCATATCTATTTTCTATTAATTTCTCATTCTGGGATTAAAATAGGAGTGGGAAAACATGTGGGAAGCTGAGCTTTACAGCCACCTCTTCCTTATTCCCCATGCTCCTCTGCTGCAGGTGTTTTTCTCCCAGCGCAGCTCCAAACTGATTGCTGGAACAGTGAAAGGATTAGATCCCATTTCCACTTCAGACTTTGTACTATTCCACCTCCAACCCCCCCCCCCAAAAAAACTAATGAGGCTTCCAATATTCATGCCTTGTTTTGTGTTTCTGTTAATGTATCGTTGACTAGTTTTAATGTAAACTGCCCTGAGCCTTCGGGGAGGGCGGTATATAAATCTAAATAAATAAATAAACAAACAAATAAATAAATAAATAAATAAAGCAAGCAAGCTTGGCCCAAGCGTTCAGAATGGCAGCCTTCATCCTTCTTAGCTGCTCCCAAGTTTTAGGGTGCTTGCTTTCATACCAAAGGTATCTTTCACAGCTCATTCAGCAAGGACAACCATGATGAACCACCTAAAACCTCTCATGCAAGGGTAGGATCCTCACCATTGGGACTTAGGAGCACCAGTCACTTGCGACACAAGGGTATTGCAGACTACTTGAACAGCAACCAGGGAACATACAATTGTACCCTCACCAGACAATCCTGCCTTCCCCATCACTCACAGGGCAATGCAACCCATATGGCAAATGGGAAGCATCACTTTGAGTCTCAGTAAGGGAGATGCTGGCTAGAAGCCACACCTTTCATACTTGGGGGCAGTTTCCAGACCACCTACCTAACTGGGCACAGTGGAATGAGACCATGCTTAAGGCATTAGGCCTCTCTCAGCAGCCCTTCCATCAACACCAGCCATATGGAGCAGGGCATGGCGCACTGCAAAGGCACAGGCCTAAAATTCTCAAGGCTCTCAGTTCAACGAGGAGAGCCCTGAGGCAGTCCACATGAACTCCTGAGCACAGCTCAGCTTTTACCCCCATCATATATCAAAACATTTGTGCTGATTACCTTCTCTGCAAGCCAGTTATTTTGGCTGGTAAGCCCTCCCCCCAAGACACACACCATCTCCCACCTGTACTCAGTACTCCTTATCATGGCCTGTTCCCAGTTACCCTGGAACTCCATTTATCCATGTCTGCTGTTCTCCTGTATGACTTCTCAGATGCCAACAATGATGGCCTGGAGACCTTTCTCCTTCCCTTGCAAGAGAACACCAGTTTCTCTCTGCACCACCTCTGGTGCTCCTGCTAGTGTGAACTGCATGCTGAAGACAGCTGAGATTAGAAAATGAGAAGGGGGTAGAAACAGAACTGGCACCATCACAAACATATCTGAGGACCCATCCACAAATCTGGAACCAAATCAGATGGATTGGATTGCCACCATCTTCATCCTTGTAAGGCTCCTGTGCTTTTTAAGCCACATTGACAGACTACAGAATCACAGGCAAGCTGGCCCAGTCACTGCATGCCTGTGAGAGGGAAGGCAGTTCTGGCCTAACAAGTGTCTGAGCGGCCTGTGATGATGTAGGAGCTGGGCTGGAAATAAAAAGTTGGCAACCTCTCAACAGAGCAGCAAGATCTGCGGTGGTCATTGCAGGCATAGGTCATGACATAGGATTGGCAGGTGGCTGGCATTGTACTAGGAACGCTGTCCTACCTGGAGTTACCTTGTTGGGTGGCTTCCTGCACTGAGTCAAAAGAGACATAATACCATTAATGAATAATTTTCTACATTAGGAGCTTTGAGTGAAGGAGAAGAATATGGAGAGCAGGGGCACGATTAAGTGAATCTCTTTAGGACTTAACCTAAGAATAAACTGAACACAGTTTAAAAACTGGCCAAACATCAGGACCTGCTCAGCTCTGGTCTGGATGCATACCTTTTCTTTTTGCATGATATTAGTAGCATATTATTTTGGCTAGCCTCAGTGCTTGGCAATTCACACACTTTAAAATGAATTAGCCCATACAATCCCCTTTGAAACATAGACTTCTAACAGTATAAAATCAAGGGGTTTAAATTATGCTCTTAGATACTACCACTTCCAGACAGAGTAGTCATTTAGTGAACACAAAGTTCATTTAGAAATAACGAAAGGGAAAAGAAAATAGCCAGTAGAATCAATAGATACTTTAGCCGGCAGCCACACCTACTGCTGCAACCTCTGGGGGCCACGCGTTGTTTACAGGACTTGCTGTGTGTCATAGGGGTATGACATACATTCCATTCCTTGTGTTTATCTCAAGCTAATAATCCCTCTTCTAATCAGAATCTCCCTATCCCAATAACAGGCCAGAAAGCCTTGGCAAAACCTAGAAAGAGTGCTAATCTGTGGGCAGAGTGGACTATGGTTGTCCTTCTGTTTACATGACTTGAAGAAGGAGAAGAAAGAAACTGATAGAATTAGTATTGTTGTGGGACAACCAACACTAAGATCACCCCTCAGTGTTGGAGCTGTGTACTAGGAACTTTGGAGTACTCTCCCAAATGAATACAACCAAGGGTAGAGAACTGTTGAAGAGGCTAGAGCCCAGCCTCTTATACACGGTGCTGATAGCCCCATCTCTTCTTGTAGCCAGAGATGGGATTGGAATCAAGCAAAGGTCTAGAGAGTGTTGTTGTTCCACTCTCCTGGAGTGCTAGATGCATTTGTTTCCCTGCTCCAAGTCTGGGTTCTGGCTTTCTTCTCTGCCCCTGGACCCCTGAATGAGGCTTTGGAGGTGAATTGGTCTACTTAGGGGGTTTCTGATCAGTTCATTCTGCTGGCTCTTGAACATGAACTTTATCTGGTAAAGAAGGCAAGTATCTTCCCCTTGAGGCTCTGGGGGCAGGCTGGTAACCAGCTACAATGAGGAACACAGGATACTTCTCAGTCTTTGAAGAGTTTCCCTCTTCATCCAAGGGAAGAAGACTGGTCCAAAACAAAATTCCCACATGAGCGTATGTTGGGGGTGATGATCATGATTTTGCTGTTAAATCATGATATATGTATGGTACCACCATCTTTTGTGACTATTGTCAAGAACGTGGGCTCTGTCAATAGATTTAAGATTTAAAGAGTAGCAAGGCTTGTTTGGAAGTGTTCCTGTCAGGGGTGGCCAAACTGTGGCTCTTCAGATGTCCATGAACTACAATTCCCATGGGTCCCTGCCAGCATGTACTGGCAGGGGCTCATGGGAATTGTAGTTCATGGACCTCTAGAGAGCTACGGTTTGGCCACCCCACCCCAGCACTGATAGACCAGAACCAGTTCTATTAATAATAGATGGGTGAAATATTCTTTTAGAAATGGTGAATATGATTGCAATCTTCATTTCAAAGTATTATTCAAATTACAATAAATTATTCAAATTACAATAAAAGTTCCTAATGAGTTTACTATTGATATGTTCTCTTTGAGAACAAACTCATAGATTAAAAAAGATCTTTCACTTTCTGGACCTGTGTTTTTAACCAATATACCCATCTATCTTTTCCTGCAAGTCTAATTGGATCGAATCTGGCCACAACATAACTGCATGCAAGCTGAATTTTTGAGGTTTAACATTTATATTAAATGTGTTCTGGGAAATTCAATAATCATAAACTATAATAAGGATCCTGTAATGTCAGAAGTTGTTCATAAAAAAGTTCATACAGGGTGCAGAATCTTGTTATCTAGTGTTAGTACCCCACGTGTTTATGCATAGTTCCAAAAGGCTTACTGACCTTCCTTCTATATCTATGCAAGTTAGTTCTGTGGTGAAAGTTTACTTTGGTAGGAAGGGTCAGATGGGACGAGAGAGATGAGCTAGAAAGACAATAGAGCCATAAAGATCCACTGATAACGTTTACTTTTGGTCTCTTTATTACAGAAGAGAATTACATTTGGAAAAAAAAATTGTTCATAAGACACACATTGTGGTTCTATAACAGAACATCTAACACTATTGCCAGTTGTACAAAGAAGGCCATATAGTCAGCCACAGTTAGTTTGTTCTTTGTTTTTTTAACTTTCCCTTCTTGGCTGGATCACCTAGTTCCAACACCATGCTTACTAAGGGACATTTCAGAAGTAGTTCTACATTCAGTATTCTTCTATATTTTGAGAGAAAAGCATAATTATCACATTAAGAGGGAAGTTTATCTAAAAATGAAACTTAGTAACTGAACTTTCAAGAAGGCATTTTTGTAGAGGGATTGGAACTTTGGTGTTATGGAACAGCACAGATAGTTACTTTATAGCGGATAGTTTGAGAGTGTGTTGTGATGATTTTTTTTGTTTCTCTTTTTTTATTGCATTGTAGCCTTTGTTACTGATTTCCTGTATTATAGTATGTCATGACTGAAGTTTTGTTTTGTTTGTTGTCCTGTTCTGTAAGGCTGGTCCTACTACACAGTTAATTGGATCTCTCTACTGTCTGATTATTTTATATATTGTAATCTGCCTTGAGTTTCAGTGAGAATGAGAAAGATTGACCACAGATTAAGTGAATAAAATAACATTTGTTAAAGGGTTAAACATCCTTAGAAGTACCTAAGAATATCTGTATGGAAATTCTGCACTTAGCACAGCTTTCCTGTTGTCTTATTGAAGCCTCTCGTTTTGGGCAATGCACTGTGGGATATAGGGGGATGGCGGATCTATTCAATTCCCATGCCCAGAGAACACACACAACCACAGGACTTCCCCCCATGGTAGGTTGGCATCCAGTGGATGACATGGTAGAATCATAGAATCATAGAGTTGGAAGGGGCCATACAGGCCATCTAGTCCAAACCCCTGCTCTACGCAGGATCAGCCCAAAGCATCCTAAAGCATCCAAGAAAAGTGTGTATCCAACCTTTGCTTGAAGACTGCCAGTGAGGGGGAGCTCACCACCTCCTTAGGCAGCCTATTCCACTGCTGAACTACTCTGACTGTGAATTCCCCCCCCCTGATATCTAGCCTATATCGTTGTACTTGAAGTTTAAACCCATTACTGCATGTCCTCTCCTCTGCAGCCAACAGAAACAGCATCCTGCCCTCCTCCAAATGACCTTTCAAATACTTAAAGAGGGCTATCATGTCCCCTCTCAACCTCCTTTTCTCCAGGCTGAACATTCCCAAGTCCCTCAACCTATCTTCATAGGGCTTGGTCCCTTGGTCCCAGATCATCCTCGTCGCTCTCCTCTGTACCCTTTCAATTTTATCTACGTCCTTCTTGAAGTGAGGCCTCCAGAACTGCACAAAGTACTCCAGGGGTGGTCTGACCAGTGCCGTATACAATGGGACTATGACATCTTGTGATTTTGATGTGATGCCCCTGTTGATACAGCCCAAAATGGAATTCGCCTTTTTTACCGCTGCATCACACTGCCTGCTCATGTTTAGTTTACAATCCACAAGTACCCCAAGGTCTCGTTCACACACAGTATTACCTAGAAGCGTATCCCCCATCCAGTAGGCATGCTTTTCATTTTTCTGACCCAGATGCAGAACTTTACACTTATCTTTATTAAATTGCATCTTGTTCTCATTTGCCCATTTTTCCATTGTGTTCAGATCTCGTTGAACTCTGTCTCTATCTTCCGGAGTATTTGCCAGTCTTCCCAATTTGGTGTTATCTGCAAACGTGATGAGTAGTCCCTCCACCCCCTCATCTAGATCATTAATAAATGTGTTAAAAAGTACCGGGCCGAGCACCGAGCCCTGAGGTACCCTGCTACTCACCTCTCTCCAGTCTGATGAAACACCATTGACAACAACTCTTTGAGTGCGGTTCTCTAACCAATTTCCTATCCACCTATCTGAAAATCCAGATTGCAGTCCTTCAAATTATCCATCAGAAAATCATGGGGAACCTTGTCAAAAGCTTTACTAAAATCCAAGTAAATGACATCAACCAAATTCCCACGATCCAGCAAACCTGTTACTTGGTCAAAAAAGGAAACTAGGTTGGTCTGGCAGGACCTGTTGGAGACAAATCCATGCTGACTTCCTTGGAACACCAAATTGTCCTCCAGATGTTTGGAGATCGCTCCCTTTAATATCTGCTCCATTATCTTCCCCACAACAGAGGTCCGATTCACTGGTCTGTAGTTTCTTGGGTCATCCTTCCTCCCTTTTTTGAAGATCGGAATAACGTTTGCTCTTTTCCAGTCCTCTGGGACATCTCCAGTCCTTAAAGAGGTTCCGAAGATGATGGACAAGGGCTGTGCAAGTTCTCTGGAAAGTTCTTTGAGTACTCTCGGGTGCATTTCATCTGGACCAGGGGATTTAAACTCATCCAGTGCAGCTAAATGCCTCTCGACAACCTCTCTATCCATGTTAACCTGCCACTATCCTTTGGCTACGGCCATCTCTAGATGTGCTTAAACACTTTGACCTGTGGGAAAAAACAGATGTAAAATAGGCACTAAGCCTTTCTGCTTTCTCTGCATCTTTCGTTAGAGTTTGTCCATCCGTACCCAACAGTGGGCCTATTGCCTCCTTTACTTTACGTTTACTCCTCACATAACTGAAAAATCTTTTCTTGTTACAATGGGCTTCCCTGGCCAATCTTAGCTCACTCTCAGCTTTGGCCTTTCTGATGATTGATCTATAGTGCCTAGTAACCTGTAGGTACTCTTCTTTAGAGCTCTGTCCTTCCCTCCATTTACTGAACATCTCCCTTTTCTTTCTTAGTTCCTTTTGAAGTTCTCTGTTCATCCAAATAGGCTTCTTAGAGCTCCTGCAGTGTTTTCGTCTTTCTGGGATAGTCATTGATTTAGCATGCAATAGCTCTTGTTTGAGTAGCGCCCACCCTTCACATGCTCCCTTCCCTTCCCTGGTGTACTCCTGCAGCCTGGAAATAGCCTGTAGGAGCTTCTCCACATATGTGCTCACTACAGATTGCTTCCCCCATTTTCCCACCTGCTCCACCTGTTCCTCTTGGGTTGGGAGGATGTGCCATGCATCAGAGGGAAACACTTGTCACAGTGGGCACATACACAGAATTGTCCCGCTCATTACGGTGTGAGCAACCAGAAAGGCTCGCTGGACAGGTAGCATAACCCATCAAGCACATAGCTGGGCTTTACAGGGGGAGGGATTGTCAGGAGCATCCTCTTCAATCTTGCCTGGTGCTGGATCCCTGAATTCCTCAACTTATTTTTCTTGGGAGGGAAATGCCATCCCCTCCTCAACTTCTCCCCCTGGTGCTTGGGTGTGGTGGAATCCCCTGCATTCTCCGGAGCGTCATTGTTGCTGCAGAAACAAGGTTGAGAGAGCAATGGGGGGAGGCAAAGGGTGGATTTAGTCACATAATGGCACTCACAGGAGTGTTTTGCTATAGCATTTCAGGTGAGTCTAACTGCCTGCAATGGGATGCTGGAGGGCAGTGGCTTGCTAGTCAGGTGCTTGAAAGCAAAGTTCACTCCCCACATGGCAGCCCACACCCTCTATCATGGTTTGAAAAATTTGGCAAAAGTGTGACCACTCCAAAAACCTCCCCTTGCAGGAGCTGTTTCTAGGACCATATGACCCACCATTCTTTGGTCTGCCTGTGAGGTCAACTATGATGGCAGTGACATCTCTACTAGCAACCCTTTCTCCTCCCATGTGGGTAGAAACATTAAAGGGGTGGACATGTGGGATGCCTCTGGGGGTTGGCATGCAAAGCCTGGCATCCCTCCCTTCTCTGCAAGACCAACATTGAAAACTTTAGACTGCCTATAAAGAAATCTTGCCAGAGCATCTCAAACCTGCAGTCCCTCCTTGTAAATCCTCTTCTTCCTCTGCTGTGTGGGGGGCCCCTCATCATCCAGGACTGTTGTGTCCTGCTCCTCAGTGTCCACAGGTATCTCATGCCCCCTCTCCTCACAGATGTAGTGCAAGATCATGCATGCAATCACAACCAAAGTGACATTGTCCAGGGAGACATGAAGGCATGAGAGAAGGCACCTCAAGCATGCCTGCATGGGACAGCCTGAGGTTGAAATACTTTTGCTTCTCAGTGCATGGCTGTTTATAGGGCTTCATGAGCCGTTTCCACAAGGGATATTCTCCATTGGCTAAAACCAGAGCTGGCTTCTGAACCCCTTTCAATTGTGGCTGTGGGCTTCCCTGGAACGAATACCTCAGTATCCATGGCACTGCAGAAGTGGGAATTTTTGAAGATGAAGGCATTGTGTCTTTGGCCACTCCATCCCACCACTGCATCAATGAACCTTCCTGTGTAGTCCACAGTCCCTTGCAGAGCAGAAAAACTTGTGGTTGCCAAACTCTTGTATGCTCCTTTTTGGGGTGCGTATGGGGATATGGCATCCATCCACAGGGCTAATGCAGTTGGGAAATCCTAAATGGCCAAAACTGTCCATGTTCTGCAAGAGAAAAACACACTGAACAAAAAGCCACCGAGCGCCCCAACCCCACTGGTCTTCCCCACAGATGCTCAATAGGGCACAGCAGCACGGCCATGCGGCTACATGGCTTTTTGCCTGAAAAAGGAAATTTACAAGAACGCCAAGATTCCAACCATCCTACCATCCCAGTCTCTTCACTTAGGCAGGCCACCTTCCTGTACAACTCTGCCTCCATGGCAAAACAGACCTTGAGAATGATCTCTCCCATGGTTGAGATGCCCAATCAAAATTGCTTGGAAACCAGTCTGTGTGAGATGCTGTTTGCCAGGCACCAGAGGGCCATGGCCACCCTCTTCTCCACTGTGATAGGCCAGCGCATGTTGGTGGTGTGTCCCTGCAGCCTCTCTCGGCACGGAGTTCAGTTCCTCAAAGGTCCCTCAGGTCATACTAAAGTTCGAGATCCACTGGTCATCACTCCATGCAGACTGGATAAAGTTCTCCCAGCAGTCAGTGTTTCTGTTCTCCACTCACATCTGTTTTGGAAAGCGCAACTTGGTGAGCATAAATCAACAAAACCTGGTGGCTTGGCTTACCCTTAGGGATGTGTGGATGCACTACCAGTGCCAGGAACCCTTGGAGAAGCGCTGCTGTGCTGTCTCTAGTGCCTTCTATGGAGCATATGCCTTAGGTAATGTGTGGTCTCCTGCTTGATGGCCATGAAGGTAGCAGAGATCAGGTTGATGAGGGCACCCACCTGAGCCAGTACAGCCATCATCTTGCAATCCTTCATTTCCACAGATGCTGGAAACGACATCTCTCCAAGAACAACAGTGGCAACAGTGGGAGGAAGCAGAAGAATAATTTGAGATACACTGACAGAAATCTTTCCAATAGTGGAAATGATTTGTGGAGTCCGAAATATACACAGATAGCTTTAATGCATCAATAGTTTGTGTATTTGTCACTGAAATGTGTATGGAATACTAGTATAGATGATGTATCTGTAACAGCGGGAGCTGTTATGTAATATTTTGTAAGGGCTAAGTGGGCAGAGAGTGGGTGTGGCCTGTCAGAGGCAGGGCCCAATCGGGACATGATGGTACAGATTTATAGGCTGAGTTGGGAGGGAGTGATGCAGGTGTGTCCCTCCTGGGCTATGGGCTATGGCCAGCCCTTACCAGCAACTGTTTATATTCTGGGGCGCAGACAGACCAGCATCAGTCCTGTGAGTCTAGAAAGTTCAGGAAGATCTAAATAAAGAATATTTACAGCCTGAAACTATAAATAGTGAACAAGTAAATGGCTGGAGGGATGTGGGAACTGAAGTGACTTATTTGAAGCTTGGCCGGGCAAACAGAAAACCAGTTTAAAAAACCTTACTAAGGTCAAGACTGCTGTGCACAGAGAGACTTCCTCATAGGGTTGCCAGCTTCCGAGGCTCTCTACCCCACTTCCCTCACGAGGAGTTTGCTATGGGGAAAGGAATGGAAGATGACTGGAAACTGCTTTGAGACACCTGAGATCTGCTGGGTCACTGTGGCCCATTCCCAGTTCTCTCAGACCTCTCACAGCCCCACATCCCTCACAGGTTGTCTATTGTGGGGAGACGAAGGGAAAAGGTGTTTGTAAACCTCTTTGAGACTCCTTTGGGCAGTAAACAACAGGGTACAAAAATCCAGTTCTTCTTCTAAGGAGCAACCATGAAAGAAGATTTTGGCACATAACATTTTATAAACAATGAAAAAATGGAGACAGAAGGAGCAGAGTGGACACCTGTGTACTGTGAGTACCCCATGTGTATTAGGGCAAGGGGCCATTTCGTTGTCTGTGGCAACAGAACTGGGGGGAAGAGTCTCCAGTCTGATTTTCCCTTCACAAAGCTGAAGACATGGCTCTAGAAAGCTCATCTGTAACCACTATGCCATAATTCCCAAAGGTCAGTCCTTGCCCATACTCAACAAACAATCCAAACCACAGGTTCTTGACACCCATCCCTCCGCACCAATACCCTCATTTATCACCATGCCACCACAACCTCCCACACAACACACACATTCAACCCCATGTCCTTACAGACTGGACAACTCTTCCCACCGCCAAGCTCTAGCGCCCGTTGTATTCCTGGGTACAACGGGCTTTATCCCTAATCATATAAAATCTAAGAATTAGTGCAACATTTTAAAGAGAATGAGCTGTAGTTCAGGAAGTCAATGCCTCAAATTTCCGACTTTCTTTTTTCAGTCCCACTTCAGATGGATAATAATGCTGGTCTATTTTGCAGGGCTGTTATAAGGATTATGACTGCAATTATATGACAAGTATGGAACACTGAAAGTCCCATATAAAAGTTAAATATTGTTATTAGAGAAAATCTTATTTACTTCACTACAAAACCACACACTGAAAGTTCTCACATTGACTATTTGCATAGATGCTAATGTCTGTACATATCTCTGCATTCTGTTGGCAGGGTTCTTCCCTCCCTCCTTGGCTACACTTTGTTGTATTTGTTTTGTTGCAGTTTTTACTGTCTACAAATGTTGTGGAATAAAAGGAATAAAGGAATAAAGCCTTGATCGAGAAGGATGTCCATATTCTATTAGCAAATGTTCCTATTATGTCAGCAGAACCTTAAAAAATAGAGACAGAAGGAAAAGAAAACAAGAATTAGATTCAATTGATTAAAGGCATAGAGAATATAAATAAGGTATCTAGACAGGCTATTATAGCTGCAGGAATAAGTATTTCATTTTGAATCATCAAGGATCAAAGAAAGGGTGGGGAGGGGAAAGGGATCAGGTCCCTGATCCAGAAAGGAAACATTGTAGATTTGAAGCAGGAGATCTTTGCTACTACTGGTTTCTGTTATTCACTTTATAAAATGGAAAGATTATAGTACCAAGTAGAAAATAATAACTGCATATATGTGACAGAGTTTTTTAAAAGTTTTTAAAACTTTTATGATCAAGTAATACATAAATAATACATAAATGTGTGCATCAGAAATATACAGTGCATAGGATTATACTCCCTGAAAGACAGGATGGGACCCAGTGCTGTTTTTCTTTGGACACTTCCAGAGAGCATCCATTTCCCTCATCCATGTTGTAAATTTAGTACTTCACCAATGAACATGTTGTATCTATAGCATAAGTGTATTAATTTGTCTGGTTAGGTATATATTGGGAGGGGAGAATTTGAAAGTAGATTTGGAATACTAGAGTAGGTAAACAAATAGGGTCAAAATATACCTTCTTTTATCATTAACTTCCTCTTGTCAATGTGATTTCTTAGCTCACTAAATTCTTAGTAGCATTCCAGCAGAAATGTACACAGGACATAAACAAGTCACTGAAGACCATCCAATTAAATCAGCAGCTAGCAGGAATGTTGCCATTTATGATGAAGAGGAAATACCTCATACAAGACATCATTATTCCATGTAATTCATCGCCACATGTTATAATAGCCACTATCATAAATAGTGTTTAAAATAGGGTGAGAGAGATTTCTGAGGGATATGAATATCTGCTAATTACAATAACAGGAAATACTTTTCTCAGAAGTTGGGGTTCACTTAGGTTTCTCAAGCTTTAGTAAATAATAATAAATATGGGAAACAATTGTGTGTGTGTGTGGGGGGGGGGGGGAAGAAACATTACATCATTCTTCTTTGCCCCAAGAGGATAGTATAGTACCACTGTGATCTCTCTCTCTCTCTCATTCTAGTCCCATCCCCATGTCATATATGCAGGACTCTGGGATGTATTAGCATGGTGGGATTGGTGAGATCTGAAGTACAAAAATGTCCATGGGGAATTGTCCTAGAAAGAGGGGATGGAAATAACCATTAAATCTTACTTATGAATCTCTCTGGGGCATTTTTTTTTTGCTATTAAGAGGCAGAATGGTAAATGGCACAGACCATTGATATAACCCGATGACAAATGTTGAAACTCGAAGAAATCATGGAGAAAACTGGTGTCAGCATCCATATCTCATCAAAATGCCTGTCATTATCACAGTAAATTAGATTAGTTCTAATCTGTTTCCATATGAGTATTGAGTAGTGATGACCAAGCTCTGACCTGAAAGACCTCATCAGATCTTGGAAGCCAAGCAGGGCCAGCTCTGGTTTGTATTTGGATGGGAGACCACCAAGGAAGTCCAGCAGGGTCACAACACAGAGGCAGGCAGAGTCAAAAATCTTTTGAACATCTCTTGCCTTGAAAATCCTACAGAGTCACCATAAATTGGCTGCAACTTTATGGTATTTTATACCCTGCCATGTTCTGTCACATTTGCCATGTTCTGCCATGTTCCGTCACATTTCAAATGCATTGTCCAGTAACTTTCCAATGTTCTGCCATGTGAAACTCACTGCAAAGTCTCACAGGCCTTTAACAAACTTTTTCAGATCAAACCCCATGGCAAGCAATGTTTGATTTAGAATACCATCTAAAGAGCCTTGAGTAAACCTACCCACCCCCTCAACTGATTACAGCTAACTGAATCAATGGGGAGAAGTGAGCTAAGCAGTTTATTGTCTCAGAGTTAGATACACCAGTCCTTTTCCTAATCTTTTACAGCCAGTCAAGGGCAGATTACAGAAAAGGCTTGGGTGGGAGGGCTTGTCTCTGCTGTCCTTTGCAGACCAGGTACACGAATATGGTTCAGTGGAGACAGAGATATAGAGCGTAAAGAATGGAAATGTAGAACATAGGAGGTCCATGGTTTGTGGGCAGCTTATTGGCAGGGGAAGATATCCATTGGTCAGTCACAAGATAACTGATTAGCCATATTTTGTTTAGAAAACTTCTGAAATTTGGAGCTGAGTATCACTGTTCCTTTATCGAGGGGAGAAAAGTTGCTACAGAAGGGATCTAAAGACCCCCTCAGCTTTGTATAATTCAAACTTGCTTGCATAGTTTCCTGTGCCTCCTACTCTGCCTGGCTGCTTAATGTGATCACACAGCTGCATGTATGTCAAAGATTATCTAAGAGTGATCAGTCATTTGACTGCATAGAGAAGGACCAAGGCTGTAGCTTGAATGAAGACTAAGATAGTGCATCTCTCCTCATTTAATGGTATTCCTACCATAAGTCAAATCATTGACTTATTCGGCATGAGGAATTTGCCCCTGGACAGCCTCTCTTTGCTCATGGGTCTCAGTGCTGCTTCCACATGCTGTCAGCAGCAACCCTGAGCTCTCCAGTGGGTGGCATGAGTTTTCATCAGATTTGCTTCACAGTTAGGGAAATTGCAAAATCACGATTAGACACTTCTTGTCACACTTCCAATCAGGGCGCAAACAGGGGAGAAAGGCGCAACAGACTCGGTAGCGTTTTGCCCACCCTCGCACCCACCCTCCCCACTCCATTTCCTGTTCATTTTTTTAATGGTATGATCTGCATTGCTGCAGGACTGCAAAGCTATGTGCCTTCAGTACAATTAAAATGTTATCTTCATTGTGCATGGTAATTTCAGGAATGGGCAGCTAAAACTCATTCCTGTTTCTGTTTTCTGGCAGTGGGGTATAAACAGGGGAAGAAGGGTCTGTGTGATGAAGCAGCCCTCTCCCTATTGGTTTGGCATCTGTACTATGTTTTAAATCGTCATCATGAACATACAGTCATTGGGGTCCAGTTACCATAGCCAGCCTATCACAAATCTACCCAAACATAAAGAATCCTGAAAAGAGATCTAATATTGTTGTGGCATTTCCCCATAGCAACACAGAAGTGTAAGTTTAAAAAAAAATGTCGGGGCTCAGGGAGGAAAGAAGTTTGAGTCTCCAAAACAACTGCTATGAAAGGATTCGTAGCTTGTGTTGATTGACAACCCAAGGAGTGGGGGGAGAAGGTTGTCTACACTTTCAGATTCTCCACTTCTAAAAGCCATGATGAGGTGGCAGGAAAACGCAGGAGAGGTCTCCTGTTGGCAAGCGTGTAATTGCGCAGTTTCCAATAGTGCGTTTGCAAGCAGGAGGCAGTGAGCATTTTACGCCTCCATACGGAATCGGTCATTCTAAACTCAGTTGGTCGAATATGAATACTCAAAACCAAGAATTAAGTTCCCATGAGTAGTTAAGACCATGTGGATATAAAGTGTGAAATCTAAACATGAAATAGCTTTCTTCCTGGAGAAGTTGACTTTGAAAGTCTCTATGGTCATGTTTTTCCCTCCTTTTGTCATGATAATCACACTACTACAGACCGCAGTACCTCAATCTGATCACTCAGTAAGTATTGACAACATACAAAATTATGTTATTTTGATTAATCTCCACTCATAATATTTCCCTTTATTTTTTATTTAGAGCCAAACAAGCTAAAACAGCCACTTTGAGCTTGGGTCCTTCTATTTTCTATGCTGTATAAGTCTTATAAGTCTTAATTATTCATTGTTCCTTCTTGGAATTTGTTACTTGGGACTTACATTTTTTGTTTGTTTATTATCTTATTTCACACTTTTAGCTCTTGCTGTAGCAGAAATACAGTTGAAACAAGGATATATTTGAACCTTGTTCAGCTCAGCTTTCAGCATCAACTCTCTTGTTTAAAGAATTAACACAATAAAGAGACTTTATTTTCACCCTTTCTTCATTACGCTCCTAAGTTGGCCACATGATTCATTGTTGTCTTTTGCTTTGTTATCCAGGTGTGGGCATCCTAAAACTCCTAGAAATGCATCCTGAGAAAAACAGGAAAATATTTCTCCTCTACTTACAGGTAGCCTTTCAGACAGTTATGTCTGTGGTTCTATACTACTTACCCTTATATACATGAAATGTTCTGCTTTACCCACCAAGACACATTTCTTGGATGCAGAAGTTCTATAATCAATGTTTGGCTTTTGCTCTTACATATTCAACTACAGACCCAACATGCACTAGGCGGTCTTGAAAAATATGTCTAGATTGCTCTTACTACTAGCTTACGAGCACTGCCCTAAACCATTGCCTTGTACCAGGGAGAGCGGTGCTGCATTGTTCATTGTCCAACACAGGGCATTCAAAGCAGTTACACAGTGACAAGACAGCAACAGACTGAAATGAAAGGCAGATACAGGGATATGGATAATGTAGGAGTCGTTCAGTTGCTATCTTGACAGCTTTGCCTTCTTTATTTAATGAAATACTCAAACGTTTGTACCATCAAGAGAATTTTACTTGATAGCCCCTTGCCTATAGGTGTCTTTTGAGTGTTTGAGTCTGGTTGATGTGATGTATGTCCTGTGATAGAGAGGCAGGGAGACAAGTAACGCTCAGTTGGTGCTTTCTTAAGAAGGATGCAACCTTATACTTGTTTATTTTTTATTGTAAAGTTTACCTATGTGAGAAGAGCAAGGGTTCAATTAAAATTAATTAAGAGAGGGAGAGCAGAAACAGAACTGGCGAAAGAATTCAGTCTTTTAACTCTCACATGAAGTTTTGGATGACATAAGGTTGGAAAGTCTATGGATGGTTAGACAATGGGGAAAGTCAGTTCAATGAGATAACCTGTCACCTTCTTTGTGTCTTTCTTTTGAACCTTCCAGGTACATTTTGTTATTGCTGATCTGATAGTGACATCTGGTGGGAATTTAGAACACCAATGTTAAAGTAAATATTTGACAAAGGTAATGAAAAAATAATAGCCTGTAATGTTTATTTGAAAATGAGCTATAAATGTGTAAGAAAAGGGGCTGTTGGTTACGTCACATGATAGTCTTCCTCAATATGTTTCATCTGTTAAAATAAGTGCTGTGCCCTGTCTAAAACAAGAAGAGGGTCCTGAGCAATTATTTAACCTTTGTTGTGTATACTATCAGGGATGGTGGCATGGTATAGCCTGATCTCATTGGATCTTGAGAGCTAATTGGTAGGGAGGCCACCAAAGAAGACTCTGCAGAGGAAGGCAGTGACAAAGCACTGCTGCTAAATCACTTGCCTTGAAAGCTCCTTGCTGGGGACGCCATAAATCAGCTGTGTCTTGGCATCACTTTACATATACACATACATGCATATCACACGTATCTTAGCAAAAGCTAAAAAGGTATTTTAATCACTTGCACACATAACAAGGGGAACAGCAATGACAATAATAACTTACTACTATTACTACTACTATACATAATGCAGCCTGACCCTATGCTTGTTTTCTTTAAAGGAAGACCTTATGAGGATGAGTACAAACAAATAACCAATAACTGTAGGGAGAGTGTTAGAAAAGCTAAAGCTCAGTATGAGCTTAGGCTAGCAAGACATGCTAAACATAGCAAAAAAAGTTCTTTAGTTATATTTCAAGTAAGAAAAATAATAGGGACACCGTAGGACCACATCAAGGACAAGAAAGTGAAATTATAACAGATGATGAAGAGAGGGCAGACCTGCTTACTTCCTATTTCTCCTCAGTCTTCTCTTGTGAGGGAAATAGTGCTCAGTGTACCAAAAACATAACAAAAGAGGAGGGATGGGAATGGTGGCCCAGGATCACTGTGGGGGCAGTCCATAAAAACCTAGTTTCTTTAAATGAAGCAAAGTCTTCTGGGCCAGATGAATTGCATCCAAGGGTACTAAAAGAACTTGCAGATGTAATCTCTGAACCTCTGTCCATTCTTTTTGACACATCTTAGAGAACAGGTGAGGTGCCAGACGATTGTTGTCCCCATCTTGTTGTCCCCATCTTCAAGAAAGTGAAAACGGAGGACCTGGGTAATTATTGATCTGTCAGCTTGAAATCTGTAGCTGGCAAATCTTTGGAACAAATAATTAAACAGTGAGTCCTTGAGCAGCTGGAACTGAGAGTTGTGATTTCTAACACTCAGCATGGGTTTCGCAAGAACAAGTCATGTCAGACCAACCTTATCTCTTTTTTTGAGAAAGTGATTACCTTGTTGGATCAGGAGAATGCCATGGACATAGTTTATCTGGATTTCAGTAAAGCTTTTGATAAGGTTCCACGTGATATTCTTGTTGACAAGTTGGTAAAATGCGGTATGGATCCTAATTCTGTCAGGTGGATCAATAACTAAATCGTACCCAGAGGGTACTTGTTAATGGTGCAGCATCTTCTGTGACAAGTGGAGGACCCCAAGGATCTGTCTGAGGCATTGTACTCCCTGGAGCCTGTGTTGTTCAACATATTTATAAATCATTTGGATGAGGGATTAGAGGAGATACTTATTAAATTTGCAGACGATACTAAACTGGGAGGGGTAGCAAACACAACTGAAGACAGCAACAGAATACAGGATGATCTTGATAGGCTCGAGAAGTAGGCTAAACTGAAGTTCAACAGGGACAAATGTAAAGTTCTGCACTTAGGTAGGAAAAACCAAATATACCAATATAAGATGGGGGAAACTTGTCTTGGCAGTAGCATGTGCAAAAAGGATCCAGGAGTCTTAGTAGACCATACATTGAACAAGAGTCAACAGTGTGACTCAGTGGCTAAAAAGGCAAATGGGATTTTTGGCTGTATCAATGGAGTATCATGTCCAGATCACGGGATGTGATGGTACTGCTTTACTCAGCTCTGGTTAGGCCTTACTTGGAGTACTGTGTTCAGTTTTGGGCACCCCAGTTGAATAGGGATGTTGACAAACTGGAACGTTTCTAGAGGAGGGCAACAAAGATGGTGAGGGGTTTGGAGATCAAGACATATGAAGAAAGGTTGGGGGAGCTTGGTCTGTTTAGCCTAGAGAGGAGACGACTGAGAGGGGATCTGATAACCATCTTCAAGTATTTAAAAGGGTGCCATATGGAGGATGGAGCAGAGTTGTTCTCTCTTGTCCCAGAGGGACAGACCAGAACAAATAGAATGAAATTAATTCAAAAGAAATTCCATCTAAACATCCAGAAGAAGTTCCTGACAGTTAGAGTGGTTTCTCAGTGGAACAGTCTTCCTCGGGAGGTGGTGGGTTCTCCATCTTTGGTAATTTTTAAACAGAGGCTAGATAGTCATCTGACAGAGAGCTGATTCTGTGAAGGCAAAGAGGTGGCAGGTTACAGTAGATGAGCGATTGGGATGTGAGTGTCCTGCATAGAAGTTAGACTAGATGACCCATGAGGTCCCTTCCAACTCTATGATTCTATGACATATAGAGCTGGATGTGGGTATCAAAGTCAAAGTTGATTAAGGCTCTGGATCTGGATATCTTTCACCCACAACAGATTGTTATTTGCACTTGGATTTACATCTGAATATACCACCCATTCTGTCCCAGTGAGTATTCCATGCATGACTACTTCAAGGTGAAGAAGATGTAGCACACTTGCCTTGACAACAGGATGCATTCCTGGCTGTTTGGTGTTCTCACTGGTGAGAAAAGTAGTAGGATATAAAATAAATAATCAGTTTCCCACTTGTCAACTGCCCCATTGCAAAGAGATTTGCACACTTCTACTAAAGGGCAAGAAAAAGAAAAGTGGGGCACTAGTAGAGGGGCACTAATTTTATTTTCTAGGAATGAAAGAGACAGAATATATGTGCATAACAAGCTCCTGCCACCCCCCACACCCCTAGAATCAAGAGAATCCAGATCTGTTGGTTCTCAGTTGCCATTCCAAACCCATAGCCCCTCATCAGATTTATTTACGCAAATTGCGGTTTTAAATTGAGATCTCTATAAATACTTGTTTGTTTGTTTATTGTATTTATACACTACCCTCCCTTTTTGAACCAGGTAGAACATAGTGTAGAACATGGAAACACATGAATGGGTACAATACAATTCAGCAACTTTAGACAGAACAACAGTACAACAGTGGCTTCAAAACTTTCAACATTGAATAGGACAAAATTGCAACGGTGGCTTCAGAAACTTTCCAAAAAACCTAGGAGATTAATGAATGATTCTCCTGAGTATTTTTATTGGCAAATAGCAGCTCTCGGACCCTAATTCATCATCCTAGATAGAGTTTAATTTTCCCTCTTACATAATTTTCCTTCCTTCAGGCAGTCCCACCAGAGCTATTGGGGAGAAAAAATGTTGCTCGCATCCTGCCTGGATATTTTCAACAAATGGGCAGCTAGTAACACCGAGGTAAGGAAAGGGAAACAGCATAGGGGAAGAATTAGGTTCCCTTTCCATAGCCCTGATCTGAACTCATTCCTCCTTCCCCACAGCTGTTTGATAGTTCATTCATGGATCTCACAGTGTCCTAATATTAGTCTGTTCTGAGTACTGTTTAGAACTTGCCTTCCAGCTGTGGACTTCCCTGAGCTCTTCATTTAAGAGCTTTTGATAATTAACTTGCTGGGAGAATCCTTGTTCTCAGAGGCATCAGCCTAACTCCAATGTGAATAATAATAGCAGTGATTTCCGGTCACCCAGTCATCTCACCACATCTGGAGCCACTTACTTTCTGGAAAGATTAACCATTTACTGTCACAGCTATTTCTGATTTATACAACTTGAAGAAGAAAGGAGTTCACAGCAGGCATCCAGTGTGTGCCCCAATTCCCCTTGCTGATTTATCTTCCCCACCTTGGATACTATCCAGTTTGATCAAACACAGATTCTTTTTATTTTATTCTATGCCTGTAGGTAAAAAAAGATAAATAAAAATATAGACTAATCCTAGTAATCACATATAGTGTCATGGAGATTTAAGACTTCCCTGCACAGACCAATTCACTGCACAGACAGTGAATATGGACTGATTACAGTCTGTGAACATTCATTTTAGACATTATGAAACACATTATTTCTGGACTTGCATGCTTCTTATTTCACTCTTCCTACTTATATATTCCTTGCCCCCTTGAATTTGTAGAGTTGCAAGTCTACTCTGGCCACTGGTACGGTTTTTTTGAGGGGATTGGGTTGCCAGCTCCAGGCTCAGACACTCCTGGAGATTTGGGGATAGAATCTGAGTTGCACAGGGAACTTAGAATGCCATGGAGTCTGCCCTGCTAACCATCCATTTTCTCCAGAGGAACTGAACTCTGCAGACTGGAGATGAGCTTTAATTCTAGGAGATCCCTACCTCCCACTTGTAGGCTGGTATCCCAGAATCTGCAATAACCATAATTTGACATGGCACCTGAAACAGAAGAATTATTATTAGCACCAAGTCTCCAAAAGTTACTGTACAAACCTAATTTCATTGAATCATAGAATCATAGAGTTGGAAGGGACTGCCTGGGTAATCTAGTCCAACCCCCTGCACTATGCAGGACACTCACAACCCTATCGGTCATCCACTCTAACCTGCCACCCCCTTGAACCTTCACAGAATCAGCCTTTCTGTCAGATGGCAATCCAGCCTCTGTTTAGAAATGTCCAGAGATGGAGAACCAACCACCTCCCGAGGAAGCCTGTTCCACTGAGAAACTGCTCTGTCAGGAACTTCTTCCGGATGTTTAGATGGAATTTATTTTGAATTAATTTCATCCCATTCGTTCTGGTCCATCCCTCTGGGGCAAGAGAGAACAATTCTGCTCCATCCTCTATGTGACAGCCTTTTAAATACTTGAAGATGGTTATCAGATCCCTTCTCAGTCGTCTCCTCTCCAGGCTAAAGAGACCAAGCTCCCCTTAAACGTCTTGGTCTCCAAACCCCTCACCATCTTTGTTGCCCTCCTCTGGACACGCTCCAGCTTGTCTATATCCCTCTTCAACTGTGGTGCCCAAAACTGAACACAGTGCTCCAAGTGAGGCCGAACCAGAGCAGATCTGGACACAATAATCCAGCCCAAAATTCAGCCCAATACAGCCCAAAATTCCATTTGCCTTTTTAGCCACCGAGTCACACAGTTGACTCATGTTCAATGTATGGTCTACTAAGACTCCTAGATCCTTTTCTCACATGCTACTGCCAAGACAAGTCTTCCCCATCCTATATTGGTGTAGATGGTTTTCCCTACCTAAATGTAGAACTTTACATTTGCCCCTATTGAATTTCATTTTATTCAGTTTAGACCAGTTCTTGAGTATCATCCTGTATTGATTGTGTCTTCAGTTGTGTTTCCTACCCCTCCCAGTTTAGTATCATCTGCAAATTTAATAAGTATCGTCTCTAATACCTCATCAAAATCATTTATAAATATGTTGAACAATACATGTCACAGGACAGATTCCTGGGGCACTCCACTTGTTACTGCTTTCCAAGAGGATACTGAACCATTTACAAGTATCCTTTGGGTACAATCTGTTAACCAGTTGCCAATCCACCTGACAGAATTAGGATCCATACTGCATTTTACCAGCTTGTCAATAAGAATATCATGTGGAACCTTATCAAAAGCTTTACTGAAATCCATATCCAGCAAGGTAGTTACTTTCTTGAAAAAGAGATAAGGTTGGTCTGACATGATTTGTTCTTGTGAAACCTGTGCTGAGTCTTAGAAATCACAGCTTTCTGTTCCAGCTGAGTTTTTGATGATTTGTTCCAAAATTTTGCCACCTACAGATGTCAAGGTTTTTCCCTTTCTTGAAGTTGGGGACAACATTTGCCCACCTCCAATCTTTTTTTTAGTACCCTTATCATTCATGGATAACCCTTGTCATTCATCCATGTTGCATTTTTTTTCAGTGGCACATGTATTTGGATGAACATTGGGATGCACATGCATCCAAATATGCATGCTCTTCCCTTTTTATTCTCAGCTAGATGCACTGGATTGTTACTCAACTGTATAGGTTTTTTTGTTGTAACTATTGACTGCTTACACAAGTAAAAAATTCTGAAACTGGTGTTCTTATTGGTTAGATCCATGGGTTCAGAGATCAGGACACTGGGAATTCATTTCAGCTTTTTATTGTGACCCCAGCATGATGGTACAAGAAGGCAAACTGGACCAAAACTGAACCGAAGAACCTACAAAACCCACCATTACACATATAGAGCAAAAAATCTTCTCACCAGCAACAGCTATTGGTCAGTTTCACTTTAAATTTGCTGGATCCCACTGTTGGGATCTAGCCACACATTGGCTAATTGCAGTGCAGGATTATGATCCTGCCTCAGACCTCAAGCTCAGTCTTTGGCAGATCTAGAGATATAATAGTTATTGGTCTTTGCACTTTTTGCACTTTTTAGCCCGCCTCCCCCTCCCTTCTACCCAAACGGGGCTTTTTTTTTGTTTTTTGGAGCAAGCTGCCTGGACCAATGAATATATGTATAGGTACATAGATGCAGAGTGAAAAAAATTCCCACCCACCATTTGTCACGCAAAGCATGGCCCCCCAAGAAAAAATCTGGAAAAAGATTACTTTTTGACACTGCAAGTGTCAAACTTCCAAAACAAACTTGCTAAACTATGCACTATGTATCTATGATTATATGAACAGGCACAGCAATGGAGAAGTTTTACTTAAAAGAAAAAAGATCACTTTCCCTTTAAAACTAGGAAAAAGCTGATTGGCTGTCTGCCATGATTGACAGGCAGGGGAGACTCGCTAGTATCACAAGTCCCTCTTCGCAGCCATTTTAATCAGCTGTGTGGAGTGCCAGGAAACGTGAGAAAGCGGGAGGAAAGCAAAGAGGTGAGAAATGTCATGGGATGCATTTTTAATAGTGTTAACCAATTGTCGTTGCTTAACACTAATTTTTTTAGAAGTGCAGAATGGCCCACAGTATCACTGGCACAGGATATCCAAGAAACTAAGCCAACATGAGAGAACTCTCAGTTTAATAGCCCTTCCTCTTCCAGGTTAAAGAAGCCCACTGAAGGCCACAGCAATAATTGACATAGACTAGTGCTTATTAAGAGGGTGAAAATAGCACTCAGCAGGACTCAGTCATGGATACAGTTTTCCATATTAGGGATAAGCCCTATAATGTATGAAGCAAGAAGCGAATTTTCCTTTTCAGGAAGTAAACATACAAATTTGTCCATGTTGTGATAATATCACATAGCTCAACTATTTATCTACAGATCCTTTGTGGAACAGGCCTATACTACAGTGAGCACCACACACACAATAAAGCTATTGTATGTACAGAAATTAAGGATTTAGTCTTCTCTTAAAAAGGAAAGGCCCAGAAGGGGAGCCAGTGGAGGAGTAATTCCATGCTTGGATATATGATCTCCTGACATCACTCTAGAACTTCTTCTTCTCTCTCTCTCTCTCTCTCTCTCTCTCTCTCTCTCTGGGCTCCAATTCAGAACACGCTGCTATCATTGCTGCGAAAATAAACCATTTGTTCTTTCATCTTGGGACCATATTGGACCAATTTCCATTCCGCTAAAATAGTTCAAGATGCCCCATCTCATCTGTCTCAAAGGCACTGCTCTCTGGCAATTCAAACTGTCCTTTTGAAGTCCATGAAAAATCTGGTGTTTCTTTTCTCAGTTGGCCTCTTGTTGTTCTCCCTGTTGCTATTTGAGATGCCATCTAATTTCAGTCACAATCATTTTAATACATTGAATTAATATATCATTCTATTTGGGAATCTGTCACTATAATTCTACAAATCCTTGTTAGAACTGATATTTAAAATAACATCAGCACTGTAATAGCAGTATATTGGTACATCGTACATATTGTCTGGAATTTGACTCCAAATTTTTTCTAGTTCCTGGTGGCCCTACCAAAGCAAGCTGTAAATAATAAGATTCCAGTGTTACATTGTCTTTACATTTTGTATGTAACATGTAAACATATGTATTTGTATGTACTGGGAAATCTATGCATACATGTTCCATAATTGTTAAATTCCTACTTTTCATTTCAGCTTTGTGATGCAAGTGAGCGTTCATGGACCACATGGACTCCCTTTGAGAATTAATAACGATATGCGAAGGTTTATTTATTTCATTTATACTCCATTTTCCCCCCAAAGGAAATCCAAAGCAGCTTACATCATTCTCCTCCCCACCATTATATCCTCACAAAAACCTTGGAAGGCAGGTGGGCACTTGCATCTGGGTCACTTAGATACTACTCCAGCACCCTTAACCATTGTACCACACTGGTTCTTCTAGGTTCCACTTTAGAACAGAGACAAACAAGGAACATTACATCACTTTATTAAGCACAACTTCACAACACTGAATAGTCATGTAAAAAGTATACAAACATATTTTATCTCACCCATGGATTCAAATTGTACTCCTGAGAAATATTAGGTGGACAGCTATTGGTTTCATTTACAGAGAACAAAATGAAGTTGGGTCTTATTATCAATGGCAAGGAAGAAATCCATGGTTATATTTCATGTTATTCTTTTCAGTGCTGAAGTAAATTGAGTCTGGTATCCACCTGAGCTTTTGGATAGTTTTAACTAACTTTTAACTAAGCCTTCATCTCTTACTGGAAAATTCCTCTGTTGGGTCTGTGGCATAAAAGGGCTGAAAGAGGTTGGGGGCCCTTTAAGAGCTGCCAGCAGGAAGCAATGGGAGATTTGTTGTCCAATTGCCTGGGTCTGGTCAGAAGGGCATTGACTATTTTGGGCTGGAACTACACTGGTTACAGAAGGCATGCCTCTAGGTTGGAGGAATCAGTGGGCATGTGGAAAGAGGGAGATTTTTCGGACTCCACAGCTGAGGGTCCTAAGCTGAAGAATGATTTAACGGCAGATACAGAGTTAGAAGAAGAGTTGGTTCTTATATGCTGCTTTTCTCTACCAGAAGGAGTTTCAAAGCAGCTTACAATTGCCTTCCTTTTCCTCTCCCCACAACAGACACCCTGCGAGGTAGGTGAGGCTGAGAGAGCCCAGAGCATGGGAGGGAAAAGCATAAAGGCAAGATAGTTGCTGTAGGCTAGGGAAGAAATGGCTGGCAACTAAGAAAGGAAATGATGTGAAGGGCTCTGAAAAGCCTGGTTAAAGGAAAATCCCAATAAAGAAGACTGCTCCTTGCGAGTTTCTGTGGAGCACAGGAATTGATATTTCGCCAAGACCCAGTATGTTGAGGCCACCTAGGGTAACTTCGGTGGATGTGTAATGTAATCAAGAGAGTACAGGGTTCAAAATCAAATATTATTGGCAGCTCTGTCTTTTGCACATGGATAGCCACCATCTTTGGGGGGCAGGTAACCACAAGGCTCAAGCAAGTATGTAATCCCAATCAGTTCCAGTATGACCTCTCCTTTAAGCTGCTCCTGTTTTGTGTATATTACTTATAAGCTAACAGTTCAGGCAATTCATGAAGAAAGACCCTTAAAAGAAGGATCTCTAGCCAGCTTTAACCACATTGGGCAAACTTCCTGCTCCATGATCTTGCCTACAGTTCTGCCCACAGGGCATGCCTAGTCTGTCCCTTTTCCTGGGTATTTTTGGCTTATTAGCTTTTCATGCCTAGCTGTCTTTTCAGATTTGGGGGCAATCTGTCTTAGAAACCTGGGTTCTGAAAGTTCACTTTTTACACACTAGTCTATAGGGAACACTATCCTACTAATAAAATATTGTATAAGTGGCGTGTTCAGGGACAAGGGACAGTAGAATTTACCTTGTGTGTATGTGGCTGCTACTGAAAAACAAAATTATACATGGAGCCTTTTTATCTTTGCAAATTGGTATGGGTCCTTTATTGTAAGGAATTTCATTCTAGACAGGATAGAGACAGGATTCTAATCTAGTCTAATTAGCAAGGATGGAGCTGCAGGAGGCATGTCCTGATCTCATGGTGCCAAGATGAGGGAAGAGAAGATATCAGACAGAAAGAAGGAAGATTCTCTGAGAGTCACAATCTATGTATCGTCTATCACAACAAATAATACAATCAGACCAGTAGAAAAGAAGGATGCTCAGGGCCCTGACATATCTGTCTCTGTGACTCTATAGTCCCCTTTTGAAGACTAAGGCCAAAAGACAATGTAAAATCCTTCACTTCCAACATAGATCATTGAAATTGACATTTTCCATTTGAAGTAAAATTATCTGTGACTGAACTTTACATGTGCAGTGGTATTGCTGAATTTTCTATAAGTGTATGTCCTTGCCTGCATACATATGACAGAAGCGGCATGCGCAGTGGCTGTACACATGTACCCAGTACACCTAGTTACATCACAGCATGCTGTCATGAACACCCAAGAACAGCTATGATTAATGGGAAGAATGCTGTTACAAGTAGTAGCATTATCAATTCTGTTTAGTCATAGTTATTCAGAGTTTTAGATAGAGGTCTTTCACTCCTCATCCAGGAGGTGAACCTGAGACCTTTTGAATGCAAAACAGATGCTATCCATTGAATCAAGGCCTTGCTGAAAAGGAGGGGAGGTCCATAAACATGTGTAACATTAAAAAGCTTTTTCTATACACATATAATATTTCTTTACACTGAATGAGGACTGTTGGTCCATCAAGATCAGTACTGTCTACTCAGATCGGCAGCAACTCTCCAGGAACCCAGGCAGAGGTCTTTCACATCACTTCTTACCTCATCCTTTTAAGTGAAGGTGCCAAGGATTGAACCTGGAAACTTCAGTACTGTCACACTCCTTATCTCACTTTCTTTCAATATGTCTGAATGCAAGACATGCTTCATATACAATTCCCCAAACCTTATGGAGATGACATGGCATAGGAATGAAACCATCTTGTGTTCACGCAGTTTGTTTTCCATGTGAGTGTTCACAACGATAAATCTGAAGGCTTTAATATATGGAAAACTCAACTGCATGCTTTTTCAGAGTCACCATGACATGACAGTCACAGTAACACTGCCCTATCAATAGGCATGCTGCTTCTCAGTCCTGAAAGTGGAAAACAAACTGAGGATATTAATATGCAGAAAATTGGCAGATTTTCTCTCTATGTGAACTGGACCCATGGTTGGAAGATTTGCAAATACCCTCTTCCACCTGAAAGTACTGGTAACAGTGGATGATTGCTCCTAGAGGCAAATATGTTTTTAAGATGATGTTCTATTTACCAACCATCTCTAAATTATATTTGTAAAAACCAAAACCAAGAAAAATAGGATATTTCACAGAGTCCCCTTAGGGCTTCTTTACTTATTCTTGTTTCCTTCTAGAAAACATCCTGTCCCCCAAGGTATGCAGAGGTCTGTCAACTTGCTTTCAATGCTGAAAACAGACTGTCCCTAAATGATTCTCTGAGAAATAAAAAAGAGTTTCCAGAACAGTCACATTTGTGTTATTGCTCATACCATTAAAAAAAACAGAAACTATACCAGTTCAGCTCAGCTCACATCAGCTCTAGCAATTAACATAGACTTAACACTTTTTAAAAAATCCATTCATAACTATAAAATTAGACCAAACAAGACTTACAAGAATAATTCATTGCATGTATGCCTCAGGAAATATATAATTAAAGATACAAGGATGCCACATATCAAGATGATGTGTTTGTGACTTGCAGTCACCAAACCTATACTCTAACAAAAGCATAGCTTTTGAAGACATTGATCATTCCTACCATCCACCATTATATAAATGTGAGGTGTTAAATGAAGATGACATAATTTATTGGCCCAGCATATCTTTCTGTTTCATGCAATGCAAATCAGTGTCTTCTATCAAATCCTGGCCTCCTTAGGGATGAACCTATATGATATTTACTTGAATGAATCACCATCCACCATGCTATTTTTAAAAGAAAAGGAGCCAAAGTAAGAGGCAGTAGGGAAAATGTTGGGATTCAGACCAGGGAGACACAGCTGCATGTCCCGACTCTGCTGTGAAATTCATAGGATGAGCTTGCTCATTGTAGCCGGTCTCAGCTTAGCCCACCAGCTTTGTCTCGGAGAGTCAGCTTGGTGCAGTGGTTAGGAGTGTGGGCTTCTAATTTGGTGAGCTGGGTTTGATTCTCCACTCTTGGGCTCGCTGTTCTGACTGAGCAGTCCTATGAGAAGCTCTCTCAGCCTCACCTACCTCACAGGGTGTCTGTTGTGGGGAGAGGAAAGGGACGGAGACTGTAAACTCCTCTGAGACTCCGTCTAGTAGAGAAAAAATGGCATATAAGAGCCAAATCTTCTTCTTTTAACTTTAGTTTTTATTCTTAAAAGAGATAAGCAAACTGAAGAAAAAATAATTACACGGATCAACTTTCAAATCCTTGTTCAATGCATAATGCAAAGAGCTAGATGAAAAGGCAACACAATTCTCCCCATCTTAGATATCTTAACATAATTATTCCAGTCACTTCCTCATTTAAATTTGAACAATTATTTAACAATACTAATTTGAGGAAGGGTGGAAAGTTTGTAATAAGATGTTTAATGGAATAAGTTACAAAAGTGTATTAATATAGTGGCAAGCATACCTAACAACTTCGAGGTCGTTGTGTTGCTCACAACTGGGGTGTGCAGGGAGCCACATACATCATACTAAGTTCTTCAGAGAAATGGTGGAATTGGAAACAAAACTTCGAAGCGGGAATCAATCGGACTTGTTCCCCCCGCTTCTTCGGCCTTGCTTCCAATACAGGTCAGGGAGCTACTTATATGCAAAGTCTTATTAACCCACTCCATCGTCGTGCTTTTATGCTTGCTAGATTAAACATCTTCCCATCAGCTGTCCTAGCAGGCAGATACAGCAATGTACCAATTGGGAACAGACTTTGTAAATTTTGCCAATTAGAGCCTGACTCAGTGCCACATATTCTACTCTATTGCCCATCACATTCTATGCTTAGACAACGACTTGTTGTCCCTATCACGATGGACCTTTCTGGCCCTATGGACAGAATAACCAGACATTTGTTAGCTGATAGGTCCCCAGAAATAACGGAACTGGTGGCCGAATTCTTGGCTACAGTGATACAAAAGGACAGTCGGCTAGGCAAGAATCAGGTCTAGACCAGGGGCACCTACAACTGGTGGAAATTATTGATTGCTGGGCATTCTGGAGGGATCTACTGTTGGGTACTGCTTATTTTATTTTATTTTATTGTTTATCTAGACAATGTAATTTTATCAATTAATTATAATTATGAATTACCCTTGTTCTTACGATGTTTTATATGCCATTAAAGGTTTTTTGAATTTGAATTTGGAAACAAAACTTTAATAAAGTAACACAACTTGCATATTAGAAACCATACAAGATTTCTGGGTGGAAGACCCGGTTCGGGCCTACGTGTGCCCCAGTCTCCAGCTTCATTGTTCACTGGCACAACCCAGGCCCCTGGCAAACTGCGACTCCGCCCAGCCCACCCGGCAGCCCTTCAGCTAAAGCGTTATCTCTGCGATAAGGAGCCGACGAGGCTCATCGCAACGCACCCCACCCCCGCCCGCCAAGCAAGCGGGCTGAGTGAGGAGAGGGGAGGGGGTGGCAGGCGGGGCGCGCAGTGATTTTTCTCCGCTGGAGAGCCCGGTTTCAAGCGCAGGCCTCCCTTCTGTAATCAAAACATGAGTCAGCGGCTGGCGTGGGCAGCGGATTTTCTCAGCCTCCCCTCATATCCTGAGAAAGAGGAGAAGAGAGCGAGGAGGGAGGCGGCGCCGGGGGAGCTAGAACCGAAAGCGGCGCGTTCCCCACAGCCCCACGCTGAAAGGGGGAGCGCGAGGGGAAAGAGCCGTCCGAGTTCCGTCCTGAAATAACAGCGAAAACCCACCCACGTTGGGTTTGGCTTGGACGGAGCCCAGAGCTGCAGCCCCCCGCACACACACCGCCCTCCCGCCCCCAAATCCCCAAGTGAAGTCCTGCTAGCGTCCCTCGCCCTTGAGCTGGGCTGTGTGTTGTGGCTACCCACTGAAGCGGGTTCGCCCCCCCCCCCCCGTGTCTCTTCCAAAAAGGAAGGATTCAGCCCAAATAGTTGGATCAAAAAGTTTGAATCCAGGAGCTCTAAAGCCGGCCCCGGAGCTACGGGACAGCAGCTCGTCTTGGATGCTGTGGAGTTGCTCTGGGGCGCAATAAAACCAACTGCGAGAGGCATCGAGCGGACAGCGGGCGCGTAGGATAGCGCCGGGGACTTCTCTGCCTCCTGGGCTGCAGCCATCTCTCCCTCCTCGAAACAGTTTTGGTAACGGCTTGGCTGAAGGAAGGCAGAGTTGTCCGTGTGGACTCAAGGCAAACCGGGGAATACCAGAAGCGTGGGAAAGAAAGCACCCCCAAGCAACGTCTAGGGAACTTTTCTGTGCTGTCCTTCCACAACATAAGGTAAGTCCTTATCAGTCTGCCTTGCTCGCATCTGCTAACCTCCTCTTTGCCTTTCCAGCCTAAGCAATCCGCAAATGGAAACTCTTTTAGTAATTCCAGATGTGGAGTGCCCTGCAGCGCTGTTCCTTTTCCATGTCACCTTCCAAAACGCCAAACCCAGCCTGCACCCTTTGCAAACTTCTGGATCCTCCACTCAGTCTGTCTCCTGCTTTTGCAGATTTCCGAAGGGGTCCTATAGAGTGGGTGCAAGAGCTTTGGTGCTTTAATGCTGTGCAAAAGAAACAACAATAACAACAACCATAAAAGCAAACCCTTCAACTCACGAGATTTAGCTTCTGGCACCATTTCCCCTCCCCTCCTCTGTCTGGATCCTTCTGAAATCATGTTTAAAGGAGCATTCACAGCATCCTGCAGGCGCCAATGAAAAGAAAGTCTGTGCTTCTTTTGAGGGTCTGTAACAAGAGTGAGCAGGGCTCCTCTCCACCCCCCCCCCACATACTGTTTATTGCCAAAGCGCTGCTCATTCTTGTTGACAAGCAGTTCTAGTCTATGTGAAGCAAAGTGCCTTTTTGGGATTCAGTGAAGGGGGGGGGGCGGGTGTTGCAGAATAGTTTAATGAAAAGAGTAATGCTCTGAAGCCGAAAACATTGGAGCCTCCAAAAGAGGGTGGTATAATAATGCATTCCACTTAGAATTTACATGGCAGACAGCTGCTTATACTGGGCAGGGTTTGCCATAGTTGCTAATGACTAAGAACTTGTTAACAATCACAGCTGCAGGGGAGGGGGGATTATTGTCTTGTATGATGGAGCAGTAAGAGGCATAACTAGTCATACTTTGTGCCTCTTGGTTCTGAAACACAACTCCTGTGCACTAGGATGTGTTTGTGTGGCATAGTGACTGAGAGCATGGTCTCAAAAGTCCCCACTTGCTTTCCCAAACTCAGTGGGTGTCTTTGAACAGCTGCTGTAATGTAGCACCAAGAATACTGGTCTGCTCTACAGGTTTCTTGTAATGATTACTAAGATCCTAAAATGTGATGTGCAGGGAGAAACTGACATAGGAATGTTTCATATTCTAGTGATAATATTGCTACTGAAATGAAGATCTGTATGAGAGGTGTGATCAGCTGGATTCTTTATATTATTATACATAATCACGTGCTCTACACTCACTACCCCACAAATCTTTTCTGAACACTAGCATTTGGCTTTGGCAGTTTGTAATGATTTAGTCGTATTTATAGTCGTCCAAATCCCCATTTCAAAAGCTACATTTATACTGGGCACCTGTAGTTGCAACTGTCTTCCCAGTGGCTGCTGAGAATTGTTTGAGATGGGAACTTACTGCGATCCTTGGTAGGAAAAAAGATGTTTGAGCGTCCACATTGTTGTGGATTTCTGTTGGATAGCTTGTGGTAGTTTGTTACAGCAAAATCAAAAATCACGTTGTGGCATTTTGTGGGCTAGGGCTCACTTCACCAAGGGATAAAGTTCACAAAAAACGTATGCTGCAAGAAATCTATTAGTTTATTTATTTTAGTAAGTTTGTATACTTACCCTCCCCATAAAAGAGCTCAGGGCAGTTCACAGCATAAAAACAAACATCAATTAAACAGTAAAACCATCATAAAACCACAAACAATACTCATACTTACCCCCCACCCTACCCCTCTAGCCATCTCCACTGTCAGGTTGGTCAGCCTCTTGGAAGGGGGAAAGAGCATAGTATGGAAACAAAAAAGCAGGGGGGAGAGAAAAAAGGAAAGGAGAAAAGGAGCTTAAGATTTTTAGGGTGCTTAAGATTCCTCTTTCTATTGTTTTAATGGTGTATTGTGAGGATATTGCTTTTATGAGACAATCTTAAAGGTGCAATAAATGGACACAAGGAGGCTAAGTCAATAACTCGGAATGCTAATGAGAACCAGGCAAAACAAACATCATGATGCAAAGAACTCAAAATACCTTTGTATGTTAATAGCCCAGCCAATAATTCATGAATCTGTCTGAGCAGCTGAGTTCCTCAGAAATCTGTATGTAGAATGAAAAGATGACTGAGCCCAGTCATCAAAGGAGCAGGAGGAAGATGAAGGTATAGAGACAAGAGTCTACAGCAGTCTTTCTCAACCAGTGGTAGCCTTCCATATTTCTAGTAGGCCATAGCTCATCGTTTTGTCTACACTGGATGAGATGACAAACTGCAGGATATTAGAAACACGAAGTTGTCAGTTGCTGTGCCATATATGAGGGGAAGGGGGGGGGGAAACACAAGGGCCTGGATGATTTCCAAGGTTCATTGCCCATAATTTTTTACCGCTGCATCACACTGCCTGCTCATGTTTAGTTTACAATCCACAAGTACCCCAAGGTCTCGTTCACACACAATGTTACCTAGAAGCGTAACCCCCATCCAGTAGGCATGCTTTTCATTTTTCTGACCCAGATGCAGAACTTTACACTTATCATTAAATTGCATCTTGTTCTCATTTGCCCATTTTTCCATTGTGTTCAGATCTCGTTGAACTCTGTCTCTATCTTCTGGAGTATTTGCCAGTCCTCCCAGTTTGGTGTCATCTGCAAACTTGATGAGTAGTCCTTCCACCCCCTCATCTAGATCATTAATAAATGTGTTAAAAAGTACCAGACTGAGCACCGAGCCCTGAGGTACCCTGCTACTCACCTCCCTCCAGTCTGATGAAACACCATTGACAACAACTCTTTGAGTGTGGTTCTCTAACCAATTTCCTATCCACCTAACTATCTGAAAATCCAGATTGCAGTCCTTCAATTTATCCATCAGAACATCATGGGGAACCTTGTCAAAAGCTTTACTAAAATCCAAGTAAACAACATCAACCGAATTTCCACGATCCAGCAAACCTGTTACTTGGTCAAAAAAGGAAACCAGGTTGGTCTGACAGGACCTGTTGGAGACAAATCCATGCTGACTTCCTTGGATCACCAAATTGTCCTCCAGATGTTTGCAGATCGCTCCCTTTAATATCTGCTCCATTATCTTCCCCACAACAGAGGTCAGACTCACTGGTCTATAGTTTCCCGGGTCATCCTTTCTCCCTTTTTTGAAGATCTGAATAACGTTTGTTCTCTTCCAGTCCTCCGGGACATCTCCAGTCCTTAAAGAGTTTCCGAAGATGATGGACAAGGGCTGTGCAAGTTCTCAGGAAAGTTCTTTGAGCACTCTCGGGTGCATTTCATCCGGCCCAGGGGATTTGAACTCATCCAGTGCAGCTAACAACCTCTCTGTCCATGTCAACCTGCCACCCAGACACTATCTCTTGGCTACTGCCATCTCTAGATGTGCTTAAACCCTTTGACCTGTGGGAAAAAACAGATGTAAAATAGGCGCTGAGCCTTTCTGCTTTCTCTGCATCCTCCGTTAGAGTTTGTCCATCCGCACCCAACAGTGGGCCTATTGCCTCCTTTACTTTATGTTTGCTCCTCACATAACTGAAAAATCTTTTCTTGTTACAGTGGGCTTCCCTGGCCAATCTTAGCTCACTCTCAGCTTTGGCCTTTCTGATGATTGATCTACAGTGCCTAGTAACCTGTAGGTACTCTTCTTTAGAGCTCTGTCCTTCCCTCCATTTCCTGAACATTTTCCTTTTCTTTCTTAGTTCCTCTGTTCATCCAAATAGGCTTCTTAGAGCTCCTGCAGTGTTTTCGTCTTTCTGGGATAGTCATTGATTGAGCATGCAATAGCTCTTGTTTGAGTAGCGCCCACCCTTCACATGCTCCCTTCCCTTCCAGCATTCTCGTCCATGGTATGACACTCATCATGTCTCTGAGTTTATTAAAGTTTGCCCTACGAAAATCCAACATCCGCATCTGGCTACAACCTTCCTTGCCTCCCCATGTACTTCCCCCTAGGGTCCCCACCTCCTTCACCTCATCCACCAACTCTTGCCTGTTGGTCAGTATTAAGTCCAGTATGGCTGAACCTCTTGTGGGTTCATCTACCATTTGATAAATGAAATTGTCAGTCAGGGAGGTCAGAAACTTGCATGACTGAGGACGCTTTGCAGAGTTTGTTTCCCAGCACACATCTGGGAAATTGAAGTCACCCATGATGACAAGGTCCTGACGCTTGGATATTTTCTCAAGCTGCTCACAAAGTGCAGCATCCACATCCTCTCATTGGTCAGGCAGTCGGTAGCAGACACCAACCACCACACTGTTTGTTTTCCCCTCGCTTATTTTCATCCAGATGCTTTCCACTGTAGATATTCTCTCCTTCACTAGAATTTCCTGACAGGTAAGCCCTTTCCTCACATACAGTGCCACTCCTCCACCTCTTCGATCCATTCTGTTTTTTCTGAACAATTCATATCCATCCACTATTACATTCCAGTCATGAGAATCATTCCACCAAGTTTCTGTGATGCCCACTAGATCATACCTTTCCATCAGCATGAAAAGTTCCCGCTCTTCCTTCTTATTTCCCATGCTTTGGGTGTTAGTATAAAGGCATCTGAATTCTTTTACTTTTGGTTCCCTATGAGCTGGCCTTCCTGGTTGGGCTGCCCCCGATCGGTCTCCTTCCTTGCACTCCCTATGCTGAACGTCTCCTTCCCCTTGTGGCTTCAGTTTAAAGCTCTCCTGGTGAATCTCCCCAGGTTCCTGCCAAACACATTCTTCCCCACCTTCGATAAGTGCAGTCCATCAGGTGCTAGTAGGCCTTCCTCAAGAAAGCCTATCCCATGGTCCCAGAAACCAAATCTCTCCTGCTGGCACCAACTACGCAGCCACTGATTCACCTCCATTATCTTCCTCTCCCGACGCATTCCTCTTCCCTTGACAGGCAAGATTGAAGAGAATACCACTTGTGCCCCCATTTGCTTGAGCTTCCTCCCTAGGTCTTGATAGTCTGTTTTAATAGGAGCGATGGTATTTACGGACATGTCATTCGTACCCACGTGGACCATCACAAATGGGTAGCGATCCGTAGATTTGAGGAGTTTGGGCAGCCGTTCTGAAACGTCTTTAATTTTTGCTCCTGGCAAGCAACACATCTCTCGGGTTAGGGGGTCAGGCCCAGCCACATGGCTATCCATTCCTCTTAGCATTCCTCTTAGCAGGGAGTCTCCAATTACCAGTACTCTCCTTTTTCTTTTCTTCTCAACACCATTTCCTTCTATCCCCGTGGCCTGTTCATTTTGTCTTAGACTTTGTTTTGGGACCTCTTCCCTCGACACTTGCCTAAATCTAGCCTAAATCTCCAGATGACCTCACTCAATGGTTTCATGTAGATGGTAAAATGTTTTCATTACATTGGAATGCAACCTGTATTTGGCCATAGATATGCTATTTAGGATGCTTTGGGCTGATCCTGCGTTGAGCAGGGGGTTGGACTAGATGGCCTGGATAGCCGCTTCCAACTCTATGATTCTATGATTGGTTGTTGATAGACCATATGGTTGTCAGATACATCCCAATGTTCTTTTGAGTCCCTTTACGCATTGATAAATCTTAATCTGAAGGGACTAAACTAAATGCACAAAGGATTTTAAAAAAATCTAGGTTAATCTGTTCTCAAAATCTTTCCTGCTCAGTTCTGCTGCTTATAGAAGTCAGTTCAACCAATAATAAAATTGTACTCTGTTATTAAATTTTGGAAGAACATTCCACCCAAGTTAGTATTTGTGAGGTTGTTCTTGGATGGAATGGTCCTGTACACAGCTGTCTCCCGCTGAGCAGCTGATTCAGTAGTAACCCCAGGTTGGAAGTCAGAGAGGTGGCATAGCTTTGCTTCACCATGAATAAACTGAACATATACCTAATGTAGACAATGTCTGACCAGATGGTGTACACTCTGTAAACATATTGTTGATTTAATAGGTACACCACCTACTTAGCTGCCCACTGATGGAGAAACTCTTGATGTGGCATTAGAAATAGCCAGATTTTTTGGCATCTTTGACATCCCTGCCAAGGCTACCATGTCTGGTGCAGTTCAGAATTTCATAGTCTTAACGGCAAGCATTTCATTGTTCTAGGTTGTTTTTGACTCTAGCTGTGTTGTGATTCTTTGTATTGGGAAGGATTCTGATGATGTATTGATAATGTGGCATTGAAATAAAATGCTTTTGTAGTCCAAACAGGGTATACAAACTGTTATGGCTCACCTCAGGTACTCATTAATGAAACCTTTTGATTTCTAGTATGCAGTATAGTGTAGAGATGATTTTGACACTTCCTTGGTGGAACTGTGGACTCAGAAGTTGAACAGGGAAATTGGTAAAATCACCCTCTCCCCCACTCTTATGGGCATTGGCTCACTGAGTAAATGGTGAGTAATTGTGAGATGGCTTGTCCCACTGCCCTAAGGCTCATCCTGGATGCAAGTTAATTGTGGAGCAGTCCTGTGTAATGTTGATAGAAAAATTATAAATCTTTTCTACCACCACTAAAGCTATGCTGAGTATTGGGAAGATAACTGAGCCCCAAAGATGATCCAGGAGATGAACCATCTATTGTCTCCTATGACAATTGTTCCTGGATATTTGCTGATAAATTCGCTCAGCTTCAGTAGTGTCCAACTTGGACACAGCAGATCAGCCAGATCGAGTACCAGAGATATCAGAGGTACTAGCTTGTAGTGGTTCCTTGGATCTCTTTAGCCTGATCTCTCTTGAGGATGTCAGTAGGCTACTATGTGTAATTATGCTACTTCTCCATCAAGGTTGGTAAAGAAAACCAAAGTGAATTTGGGAAGCTTTTGACCAGGAGAGTCAATGCCTTGTTGGAGAAGAAGAGACTTTCACCTTTCATAAAGTTGGCAGGGATTAATCAAGAGACCATCTTCATGCAATAAATGCCTTGCTGGTTTTAGGTGTGTATTCAATATTCCCTTTTTAACAATATTCCCTTTTTAACTGTGTGGTGTTAGAACAACTCCAGGTGTCAGTGGGAAAGAACTTATGTGTTAAACTTCTTTCATTATGGGATGGATGGGAAGGCGACTGTAAGCCGCTTTGAGCCTCCTTCGGGTAGGGAAAAGCGACATATAAGAACCAACTCTTCTTCTTCTTCTTCTTCTGGATAAGGTTTGAGTTGCTATATGTCCAGCTCTACGTTTTTGACCAAACATCAACAAAGTTCTGACTCTGTTCCGAATACATTAATGAAGCAACATCCAGTTTCCAAAGGTGAGAGTGTATCCATCCTCTGCAACACTGTTTGTGTTGTCTGGCAGTATACTGTCCTATTGTTTCTGGGCTGCTAGAAGCTGCGATTACTGTGAAATGATCACCTTCTCAGGGTACCTCTGGGTTGCTTTCAATATGGGATGTAAGAGTGCCTATGGTAGCTGACTTTTGAGTTAACTGTGTACTTGTTAGTTAGGGAAACAATAGGGACTTTTTTGTTGTTGTTCTTTCTGTTTAATTATTGTTTTAAATATTATCTATTTTTGAGCCAATGAGTTTATGAAAAGCTAGCTGATGATAATGAGCATAAGATGACGCATCTGTTATTACCTACACAATCTGTATTAATACATCTGGCACCAGCACCAATCCATGGCTAGGCTACTAGAGGTCAATAATTTCTGTGAATCAGATCTCAGAGAGAACATATGTGTTAGAATACTTTACGACAGATAATCTGTTAAAATTCAGGTTTAGAATTTATTTCCTTATACATTAGCTACTTTTAAGTGTATGTTATAATAAATTCCCATCTTTTTGATGAGCTTATGATCAGATGATGATTCCACAGCACTAGTTGTTGCTAGCATTTTAAATAATCCCCTTATTAAATAATAAAACAATGGTATATAACAATATGCAATGACCCAGATTCTATTAGAAAAGTTTCACCTCTTCTCCCTTTCTGCTACTGCCCCCTACTTTGCCTCTCACCCTGTTCTTTTGGGTTGACTGATTCCCAGGGACATAGTTTTGAAATACAGAGTAGACTATGGCAAGACTAAATATAAATATTATATGGGAAGAAAATGTACACCTAAATATTGTTGCATGGTCCATACTTACTGTACTGAGTACTCTTAGCTCTATCACCATGTTTGATTGTGGAAATATGATAGAGATTATTTTTATCATTAACTTCCCCCCCCCCGATAATACTTCTGTTGTCGATCGTGTTGAACCATTGCAGCAATATGCACAACACAACATGTGCACAATCTCTGGGTAAGAATCATGTTATTTAAATGGTGTGTATGGAAATTAGGGTTGCCAGCTTCATATTAGGAAAAACCTGGAGATTTTGGGGGTGGAGTCTGCAGAAGATAGTTTGAGGAGTGGAGGGACTTCAGTGGGGTATAATGGCATACAGTCCTCCCTCTAAGCCACCATTTTCTCTAGGGGGACTCATCTGTGTTGGCTGGAGATGAGTTGTACTTCTGGGAGTCCCCAGGTCCCACCTGGAGGTTGGCATCCCTAATGAAAATACTCCCTGACAATAATTTTTGGGCTGTTCTGAGCGCATTCAAAAAAAGCACCAAATATTTAAAGAATATTTAATGAAGGCCTGGAGGATCATTGTCCATGGGGTTGCGATGGGTCGGACATGCCTTCGCACCTAACAACAACAACAATTTAAAGAATATTTTGGGAAATTTCCAAAATATTACCATGTCTGAAATTATATCACAGCCAGAATTAATTGAGGTCATCCATCCATCCATCCATCTATCCATCCCACCATTGGATTTATATACCGCCGTTCGCCGAAAGGTCTCACGGCGGTTCACAATGAAATATAAAATCATATTAAAACCACATAAAACCCCATAAATAACCATTATTACAATAAAAAGATGGCATTCTATTTTATAACTCTCCCTGCTTTCCCTGCTTGTTCAGAGACAGGTCAGACGTTAGTTCTGTACGAGAGAGAGGAGAAAAACTGGCCGATGGATTAGGGATCTTGAATGGAACCTGGGCTCTGCCCTGGCCTCAACCATATGCCTGGCGGAAGAGCTCCATCTTACAGGCCCTGCAGAAAGATGGTAGTTCCGACAGGGCCTTTAGCTCTTCCGGGAGCTCATTCCACCAGGTTGGGGCCAGGACCGAAAAAGCCCTGATCCTGGTCAAGGCCAGGCAAACATCCCGGGGGTCCGGGACAGTCAGTAGATTCATACCTGCAGAGTGGAGAGCCCTGTGGGGGGCATAAGCAACCAAACGGTCCTGCAGGTAAGTAGGACCCAAGCCACGTATGGCCTTAAAGGTTATGTGATTGTATTAGCATATTCAAGTGTCAGTATATGTTGGCGTCACTGGTTCATTTCAAAATATTGTAGACTACTTTTGTGACCAAAAAGCCAGTTTATATCCTGAAACATTATAATGCATGTGTGCATTATAAACAGGGGCAATTATGTACTTGTTGTCAGAAAAGATGTGTGATAAAGCCAGTAGTAATTTCTACAGCAGTGCTGTTCGCTACCACCATAATCACTGGAATAGCTTCTGGCTCTATATATGATAGGATTGCCCCCTTTGGGTTGGGAAATCCCTGGAGATTTTCAGAGTAGAGCCTGGGGAAGGAGGGTTTGGGGAAGGGAATTAGTTCAGTAGTTCACACTCTGAAGCAGCCTTTATCTCCAGGGGAACTGATCTCTGCCTCCTAGGGATCAGCTGTAATCTCAGGAGATCTCCAGCCACCACCTGAAGGTTGGCAATCCTAATATATGTTCTACTACTTTGCATGTTGTTTTTCTCCATGTGAGTGTAACTGTTCCCTCTTCTCAAGTGAGTAGGCTGTATACTGGTTGAACTGTATACTGGTTAAACATTACTATTTAATGTTATACAGGTACTTTGTTATTATCAGTTAATATTATTAATGTTATAACTACTTATATGTAATGTTTTCTGTATAGTTTCTTCAGTTCCATGTAAACCATCCTGAGCCTTCAGGGAGAGCGGTATATAAATGTGATACACAAACAAACAAACAAACAAACAAACTACTGACTTCCTCTGACTCAAGTGTGGAAGGACACAGAAATCCTGGGTTTAATAGTTATGTTGTTTTTCACAAATTCATGAAACAAGCAGGCTAAACTGTGAATCTGAGACCTGGGAATTGTGGTTTATATCCTTGAGCCATACTACAGTTCTGAGAATGTCCTCATTGATTTTACTGGATGCAGATTTTGTTCTAACTTTGTAATTGTTCTGGGCCGACTTGTCCTAGGACATAATTGTGAGGGAGAGACTGGATCTAAATGCTGCTGGGAATTTGTTTGCTTTAACAAAGGATATACACATCCCCGACCCCTGACAAATAGTAGACCTATGCACTGCGTGATTGTTTTCTGAGATGCTGAACAAGCTAGAGAACATTTTCTGCCCTGATGAACAAATAGGAAATAAAAATGTTTCAGGATTTTATTCTCTGATGAATGAGAATCATGTGAAACTTTAAAGGTTAGATTCATTGTGGCATAAGCTTTTATTAATCAGAACTAACTTTGTCAGATGACAGTCTTGAAATATGTTCTCTGAATATTTCAGTAGGTCTCAAAAACTATAGTTCTCTGTTTATCTCAAGGGCTGGCTGACATTTTGGACTTCATTATTGATTCCCATGCTCAATTTTAGCAACTTGCTGTAGTGCCTCATGGCTGTTCAAGGCTCAGTGGTGGATGAGATGGTGAACAATGGAGCATTTCCTCTCATCTGACAATGGCTGCCACATGGACATCTCCCAATATTACAATTTCTTTCTAGATGATCAGTTCCCATGGAGACAATGGCTTATCTGAAGGATGAATTCCATGGCAGTATATCCAGCTGAAGTCCCTTCCATACCCTTCCCTCTTCAGGCTTTTCCTCCAAAATCTCCAGGTATTTCCCAACTCAGACTTGGCAACCCTACATCTGCCACCTCTGGTATCCTGGCCCAGGGATGTGTGCATCTTGCTCTGTTTTTGCACACAACCCCAAAGTGATATAACTTATTGATTTGGACCAGGCTTTCATAGAATCATAGAGTTGGAAGGGATCTCCAAGGTCATCTAATCCAACCCACTGCACAATCAGAAACTCACAACTACCTGCCCACCCACAGTGACCCCAATTGAATGGTCAAGTGATCCCCACCACCACCAAAAATTGCCAGAATCCAGCCTGGCCTGGAGGAAATTCATCTACAATCCCACTGTGGCAATCAGCAGTTCCCTGTGTATGCAAGGAAGGGCCACAAGAGGCAAACACTGACACATCCTTTCCTGTCCACCCACTCACAATCTGCCTAAGTTAATAAAATCAGCATTCCTGTCAGATGATCTAGCCTCTGCTTAAAAGGTTCCAAAGAAGGAGACCCCATCACCTTCTGAGGAAGCCTGTTCCACTGAGGAACCACTCTAACTATCAGGAACCTCTTCCGGATGTTGGAAATTCTTTTGAATTAATCTCAACCCACTGGTTCTGGTCTGCCCCACTGGGGCAACAGAAAACAACTCTGCTCTATCTTCTATATGACCATTTATGCACTGGGAACTTCACTGCCCCAGCTCCTGTAGGAGCAAAAATCGGGGGTAAATGAGGAGCACCGGGCCAAAAGCTCACCCGTGTGGGTGCAGGAAGAAGTGGGGCAACCTGCCACGACTAATACTCCAGCCTGCAGCCTGGCATGAAACCTCCAATGCATAAACGGTCTATTACAGCTGTTCAGTATTTGAAGATGGTTATCACATCACCTCTTAGTCATCTTATCTCCAGGCTAAACAGGCCAAGCTCCCTCAACCTTTCCTCATATAACTTGATCTCCAAACCCCTCACCATCTTCGTAGCCCTCCTCTGGACACACTCCAGTTTCTCTACATCTTTCTTCAGTTGTGGTGCCCAAAAGTGAACACAGTACTCCAAATGAGGCCTTACCAGAGTGGAATACAGCAGTAACATCACCTCACATAATCTAGACACTAAACTTCTTTTAATACAGCCCAAAATCCCATTTACCTTTTTAGCCACCGAGTCACACTGCTGACTCATGTTCAGTGTATGGTCTATTAAGACCGCCAGATCATTTTCACATGTACTACTGCCAAAACAAGTCTCACCTATCCTATAGAGATGCATATGATTTTTTCTACCTAAATGAAGAACTTGACATTTATCCTTATTGAAATTCATTTTATTCATTTTGGCCCAGTTTTCTAGCCTGTCAATATCATCCTGTATCTGGAGTCTGCCTTCTGGTGTGTTTCCTACCCCTCCCAGTTTAATGTCATCTACAAATTTAATAAGCACCCCCTCTATTCCATCATCCAACACAGGGCCCAGGATAGATCTCTGAGCCATTCCACTTGTCACTCCTCTCCAATAAGATGCCAAACCATTTGCAAGCACCCTTTGGGTGTGATCTGTCAACCTGTTCCCGATCCACCTAACAATAATAGGATCCAAACTGCATTTTACCAACTTGTCAATAAGAATATCATGTAGACCCTTATCTGACGCCTTATTGAAATCAAGGTAAACTATGTCAACAGCAGTCCACTGCACTAGCAGTGCAGCAACTTCCTCAAAACAGAGATAAGGTTAGTCTTTCTTTGTTATAAAACGATAGGGTTTCTTTATGGCCATGGAAAGGTTTCCCAAATGGGTACGAGTTATTTTTAAATATATTTTTGAAATTTATTAAACATTTATTGGATGATATGACCATATATGGTCATGTTGACCTGCCCTCTCCCCAATGGCTAATAATAGAACCATGGGATGGAATAGTTGCATAGTTCATGCATTTTTGTATTAGTTAATTAATCCCCTTCCTTCCCATTGGAACTGTGTAATGTGGACAAGCAAGAAGGGAACTTTTAATTATCAGCTTACAATATGAGAAAGGGCTGGACCATCTTTCGCAAGTGAGGCATGAATAATGACATAATTTACTACTTAGATAAATCCCCTGATATTGTACTGTTTAGAAATTAGTATATTGTGGACTTGTCACGTGATCACATTACCTTACTTTTAAAAAAGGCTTTATAGACAAGGACCAATTCCAAAAGAGGAATTTGCCCCTGCCCAGACCCTCATTGCTCGCAGATTTTAATGGTGCTACCTCATGTTGGCAGCAGCCCATGGCTGTGCAGGGGTAGCCACAAATTTTTGTCCTCTTTTCTGCGTGATGAGGGAAAGTGGTAAAATCTGCTCCCCCTTTCTTGTCACGGCGTACAAAGATGTGCAAACCTGGGCAAGCCTATCTGAAAGAAGAAATGTGTGACAGTCTCACTAGCATTTTGCCCACCCTCGCACCCACCCTCCCCTCTCCATTTCCAGGTTGCATTTAAAAAAAAAATGTTGTGGTCTGCATTGCAACAGAAACGCAATCTAACATGCCCATCTATCTGTGGAAATAAAAGGTACTGTCATGTTCTCTTCAAAGTGCACAGTTATATATTGGGAACAGTCAGCAACCCTATCTAAAACATATTAATGTTTTTGTTTTCTGGTGGGAGGTCATGAACGGGGACAGGGGGGCATGTCATGAAGCAGACCTCTCCCTATTAGCATAGTGTTAATGTTCTGTATTTTTATTTTATATTGTGAACATACAAGACATATTTGTTTTCTTCATTGGCCATAGCTACTGAGACACATTGCTTTGGTTGTAAAAAAATGGCAGCTGCCTCATGCTGCATGGAGGGGAGAAATGTTGGCAGGCAAAAAGAATGCCACTGCACAATCCTCGGGGTACAATCACCATGGCCAACATACGTCTCAAGCCAGATATACCTGAATATAAACTGAGACCATCATAAAAAGAATCCCAAAAAGAAATCAAGAAAAATATTTTATTGTCGTGGCATGTCCCTTTAGCAATGCATAAGTTTGACTCCCCAAAACCTCCACTGAGAGGGGATTGGTGGCTTCCATTGATTGACAACCTATGGAGTGGGGGGAAACATGCAGGGTCTCCATGCTTCTAGCTTTTCTGCTGCCTCGTCGGAAAAGGAAGAGCTACGATGAGGTAGCAGGATAACGTGGGAGGGGTCTCGCATCAGGAAACAGCCACATGATTTAGGATCCCGCTTTAACAAGCAAGAGGCAGCCCATGTTTTATGCCTCCTTGCGGAATCGGTCAAGATGTCACATCCCAATTAGATTCTGTTTGCTTTATAAAAATGCAGAACCCTTTTGGAATTGAACCCTTTTGAATTTTATGAACCCTTTAACATCTTTAACTGCTCCTTGCGGAGTGGATGAACTAAAGCAGTAAGGGCCCCGAGGGCGGGCCCTGTCTGGGATGAGGAAGGGTGCCGATAGGCCCCTTTCCCCGGACTGACAATCGGAGAGCCCAATCGGCAGGCGTAAAGCACCTGCCAATTGGGCCCTCCGATTGTCAGTCCGGTGGCAAGGGACCAATTGTGAGCTGTGCGCAGCACAGCTCGCAATTGGTCCCTTGCCGCTGGACTGAAGAATTGGGAGGCGCAAAGCGCCTCCCGATCCGCCCCCCTCCGAGTTCGCCTGGATGCGGCCGGCCGCCACTATTACCTGCCTCACCTTCGAGAGGGCAGGTCACTGCCTCGCCGCGCACCCAGGACAGCAGGTTTATTTTCTAGTACAATGTATAATTTAACTATTGCAATTGTAGTTGTGAATCACAAAAAACTGCCTATAATTTATCACATCATCTGTGCAGAATCTTTTATATACCTTTCATCTCATTGTAAACTAAATGCAAATTCTACCTCCATTATGTGTTCAGAATAAATTATACAAGTTTTTCATTTTACAAAATGTGTTCAGCCAGCATTTATTTTTATATATTTCAGAACATATGCATAATTTATTATGCCTAGACAAGGTTGAGGATGGTAAGGGACAAAAAAAGGTCTCTGAAAAACAATAACATGAGAAAAGTAAAAAGCTGTTTTTGCACATGAGGTTTAAAAGTAGCACAAAAGAGACTCAAAGGTATATTTTGAACCTCTCTTGTGCTTTCTCCACATTTGAGTGTTGTTAATTCATGACAAAATGTGGAAGAAAAACATGTGATGTTGTAGCCAGCTATACTGACATTTTTAAAATGCAAAGTCAATTTAAGCATTACGCATTCAGATTGAAATTACATGTGCATTATTAAGTACAAGAAGGGTGAAATGCAATTCTCAATCAGCCTTTCTGCCTAGCCATTACTGACTCCAAAGATCTTATACAAGTAGATGCAAAACTGTATTTTTAGTCGTGTTCACCCATAGCAGAAATTGGGGCTGAAAAATGCTGCAAGTGGTATGTATGAATTTCATCTAAGAAGCATGAGGAGGAATTACTTTTTACCATTAAGCACATCTTTGGAGAAGTGACTTTTGTTTTTTGTTTTTTTTTGGGGGGGGGGTTGCCTCAAGTCACAGCTGATTTACAGTAACTCCATGGGGGGTTTCAAGGCTGTGAGCAATTTAACCTGTCTGTTTTGCTCCCCCTGCCTCCAAATGAGGGAAGCAAAATAGATTGGTAAAATAGCTTGCACCAGTCAACTTCGCTTCCCCCAATTTGGAAGCACGGGGAAGCAAAAACAACCCATGTAACTTATCTTTATGACATGTCTCAACTGTACCCTATGACCATACTGCAATTGTGTCATAAACCCCTAGTTCCTGACCAGTAGTTCTTACCCCCTTTTGAGATTTGCTTGATTGACTTGACATGCACTATGAACTCTCAGAGGTACTCGACTCCTGAATCCAGAAGAATCGCCTGCAATATTTGGTGGCCTGGAAGGGGTTCCCCGACTCTGAAAATGAATGGGTGGACGCAGAGGACGCTCACAGCCCAGTATTGGTAAAACACTTTCACAAGGCATACCCTCCAAAACTGGGTCCAAAGTCTCTCAATTCTAGAGGTGGGTAGGAGGAGGCCCTGGGAGGAGCAGAGTGTCATGAACCCCTAGTTCCTGACTGTAGTTCTTACCCCCTTTTGAGATTTACTTGATTGCCTTATGCTCTCAGATCTCCCGCAGAGCGGTGGCACCTTCCCAGGCTCTCTCTCGAGAGCACCCCTCCCATCTCCACCTGCATTTCAAAGGCTCATCCTGCGCTCACTCCCTTATCTCAAGGCTGTTTTCACTGGGAGTTCAGTCTAAATACCAGATCGCCGATTGGGCTCTTTTGGCACCTTATAGATCAGAGGAAACGTTATTCCTTTTTCTGTGTGAATCAGTGTTCCTGCCAAATGTACCCCCTTGATTAGCTAAGGTATATATGCTTTGCAACCCCCTTGCCCAGAGTCCCTGTCAAGATTCCTGTCTAAGAGCTTATGCGATGTGCTGATCTTTGTCCTGATTCTCTAAATAAAGACTTTTACTTAAATCTTCATCCTGAAGCCTCAGCGTGATGTCTGTAGTACGAATCTGCTGGGTCTCAACTGCTTGGTTTCTGACAAATGGTCTCTATTGATTTTGGTTGTATAAATTGGTCCGAACACTTGTAACAATAAACGTTGGCTTTGAACCCATATAATGGCTACCAGGCATTTAATCGTAACAGTCTGGCAGGTCTGTCTGTCAGCAGTTAGGTTTAAATGACTTCCAACCATTTAACCCTTCCTGGGCAATTCCACTCCCACTTTCCTGGCTGCACAAAGACATGGCTGGGAGCAAGGGTGATCTGAACTAGCTGGTTCAGTTTGGCAAAATTTCAGCTTGGTTGGGTTCAGAGCCAGCCTGGGCCGTCCAGATCAAGGCACAAGTGACATACAAATAAATAAATAATCCCTAAGCAAGATCTTTCTGATCTTTAAACATATATTGTCCATCAGGGTTGCCAGCTCTGTGGTATTATGCCCCAGTGAAGTCCCCCCCTCAACCCTGCCTACTTCAGGCTTCATCCCAAAGTCTCCAGATATTTCCTGACCCACAGCTGGCAACTCTGATATCCACTCATCTATAAAACTTTCATCCTATAAATATTTTATAATGGTTAGAAGCAAGAAAGTCGAGGCTCTGAGGAAGCCAAACCTGCACCAGAATATTGTGTTATCAGGAGAGTTTCGGTGCAATCCTCATTGAAATTACACCCTTCTAAATCCACTGAAATCAATTAATTTAGAAAGGTGAAATTCTGCATGGTCAGAATCAAGATCTGAGATTTGGATCTGTGGGGACTGAAGAGTTAAAGTAATCTTGTAATAGAAAGGTTCTGTAAAGACGGATTTGGCACAAGCTAGTTGCTGATTTTTGTAACACTTTGCAATGACTTCTTTTCCATGCTTGGATAAGCCTTTCTTGTATCCTTTTAGTGGAAAACTACAACCACAATCCAGTTTGAGCATTATTGCAGGACTGGTTTTCTCAGCACTACCTTCATTTTCTTGGTACGTGCAGCCTTTTAAGAAGCTGTGACTGAATTCTTAATACCACTGAGATGCAGTAATTGGCAGCAATTAAACTGCTACATTCATGTTTGAATTGCTTGAACTGGCGAGACACACTGTCTTATTTATACTAAAAGTATGTTTGCTTGTGGTTTGCTCTGAATCAGGGCCAGGAGAAATGAAGCTATCCTGAGCATCTTTCTCTCAAGGCACATTCTCCCCTTGCAAATTGGATGTCACTTCATTTTTAGGGTGTTGGGCTTTTTTTGTTTTTTGCCTTGGAACCACTCATAATAAAATAGAAGACCTTGTCTGAGACTTGAACTGCATTTTTTAATGTGTCTGTGTCCCCCTTTCCCAAGGAACTGCAGATTTTTCTTTTCTAACCTTGGGAGCCTTCCAAGACATAGTTGTAGCTAGGAGAAGAATTCTTTCAAGCCAAGAGAGACCACGGCATTAACTCTTCAATGTCCAGAAATCCAAATTTCAGAGTTTGGTTCATGCTTTCCTCATTCTGCGAGACTTGAAAATGAGAACAAAATAAAGTCCAGTTTGCTCTAGTCAAAGGATGATGTTCTTCCATATAGGCAGTGACAGAGGTTTACCCCTGCTAGTGATGCCAGATTAAAGATAAATGCATAAGGTCCCTATACCATATCAGGGTATAGGGACCTTATGCATTTATACAAATATCAGGGTTGCAGTTCTTTTCTGGTTCTGTACTGAGGAAATTAAGGGAAACATTGCATGACGGTAAAGAAATCAGATTGACTTGTATAACTATGTCCACAAGTAAGATACAAGAGATGGGGCACTCATTTTAAAGAATATATTTTCTGAACAATCATTTTCTCTGTGGTGTTTTCTTTCTTGTTCTTTATGTGCATTGTTACCTTCTAATGTTTCACACCGTTTCCTATTTCTGGGTTTTCTGGTGGCCAGATTCAGTTTATATTTTGGCTGAAATCCAGTGGAAGCTGAGGTCATGTTATGTTGTGTTCTTTGTGTATTTTCCCATGACACCCTTAGTATATTTCCTCTCTGAAGGAATTGCCGTTCATATCAAATTGGAGGACCCCATGAAAGAACGTTTCCCTCTGCTTCTTTTCATTTTAATAAACCATATCTTCACAGTGCCATTATTATTATTATTATCATCATCATCATCAGCCAGCTAGATGTAGTGGTTAGGAGTGTGGACTTCTAATCTGGCAAGTCAGGTTTGATTTCCCGCATGAATTTTTTCTGCAGGACACTTTGCAAGTAAACTGGAATTCGTATGTGTGGTGAAATGAATAGGTATTGACTTGCTTTCTGCATTTCCTTCTTGTGGGTTTTATATCCCTGAGAGGTAGAGAAGCTAATGGAACACAACACATTCTCTTTGCAACGACCACTGCTACAATAAAGGATTAAGCTTGTTCAGTATGTGGGTGCTAGAAAGAAATCATTTCAGGTTTGATCCCCCCCCCCAAAAAAAAAAAAGCTATGGATATAACGTTAGCTTGTACAAGCCAAGTTTGACCTATTTTATTCAAAGAAATCTAATTAAGGACTATGGTAAGGTAAAGCAGGAGCTATGTGACCATATCTTTCAACAACCTGCTTTAAAGGTAACCTAAACCTTACCTTTTCCCATAGTGATCTATTGTGTCCTTCAGTGTGAAGCATTTTTTATCAATTTTGTAAAAATGATCTCGAGCTCCTGTTTTACATGAGATGGACATAACCAAGAACTTGTGCTCATCATCAGATTAGTTTGGCTTTAAGTTGGAAAGACCAAATTCAGCCCTTTAAAATAAATAAATAAACAAACAAACAAACAAATAAATACCAACAGAGTAATCCTTTGGTATGGTTCTATACATTCATAAACATAAGCTATTGAGGAAGAATTAGCATGTGTTCTGTAAGATCTTGTCTTGCTAAGCTTTTAAAGATCTTTGATGGGGAAAATAAACATGAAGTCAAGGGTGATCCAGTATATGTTGTTTATTTATTTTGTTAATTTATTTTATTTATATTTGATTTCTATACCGCCCTTCCATATGGCTCAGGGCGGTTTACATACAACATGGGGGGATACATGGAATGAATTAATACCTTAACACTACTCCGTGGTATAAATAAAGCGCTAAGGGTTGTGGGGGAGGGCTCAGTTCGGGATGGGGGGCCAACGATTAGCCCCTTGCCCACGGACTGACAAGTAGAGAACCCAATACGATTGGGCCCTCCGCTTTTCAGCCCATCTCCCGACCCACCCACCCACCCCCCAGCCTGACCTGCCTTCGGCTGCCAGCCGCCATTTTGCAGCTGGCCACCAACAAGGCAGGTAGGCGGACCCATGACCTACCCTACCATGTGGTCCACAGAGGACGGAGGGGCTCACCACACCCACTGGACCCTTTGCCTCCACCCCCCAACCTCCTTCTCCCCTTGGCCTGGACCTCCCAAGCCCAAATGCCACTGCCACTGCTTTCCCCCTCCCCATGTGATTGCCCAAACCCCCCATTCCCAAACACCACCACCCCGCTTTCCTGTTCCCCCGCACGATCGCCCAAGCCCCCCATCCCCAAACACCACCGCTGCTGCTTCCCCCTTCCTCCATGCAATCATCCAAACCCCCATCCCCAAACACCGCTGCCGCTTTCCCCCTCCCTCGTGCGCTCACCCAAGCCCCCCATCCCCAAACACCGCCCCTGCCGCTTTCCCACTCGGCCACCCACTCTTCTCAACCCCCCACTCTTACCCATCCATTGCTACTTGCCCCTCCTCCAACGGGCCCTTCCCCCTCCCTTCCACCCCTGCCCCGTCCCCTTACATGGCACCTACCTGCCTTCCTGCATGCCTTCTTCCCAGCATTCACTTCCTTCCTTCCTTCCTTCCTCCCTCCCTCCCTCCCTCCCTCCCTCCCTCTCTCTCTCTCTCTCTCTCTCTCTCTCTCTCTCTCTCTTCCTTCTGCCCATCCATCCACCCACCCCGCTAGTGCCCACTGTATTTTGCCTATAGTGGACTTAATATCTAGTATAATATAAACAAATACAACAACAACAATAATCTAAATAACACAATTTCAGTGATCTTAAACAATATAACAAGAACAGAACTTTGCTAAGGCCCTTAGAGAGGACAGGCTGGTTCAGGCCATGGAGAGGATGTCTGAGGGGGGACTTGTTGTCGGTCTCAGGCAAATGCCTGGTGGAGGAGCTCCCTTTTGCAGGCCCTGCAGAATTTTGGGAGTTCTGACAGGGCCCTGATCTCTTCAGAGAGCTTGTTCCACCAGGTGGGGGCCAGGACAGAAAAAGCTCTGGCCCTCATGGAAGACTGACGTGCTTCTTTGGGGCCAATGATCACCAGCCAGTTGACAGTGGTGGAGCGTAATGCTCTTTTGGGTGTATAGGTGGAGAGACGGTCTCTTAGGCCCAGACAAATGGACTTGAAGGTAAGAACCAAATCCTAAGCCTGATCCGGCATTCAATTGGGAGCCAGTTGAGTTGTTGAAGTATAGGCCAGATGTGAGATCTCCACGGTGTATTGGTGAGAATCCTGGCCGCTGCGTTCTGCACCAATTGCAGTTTCGGGATCAAGGATAAAGGTAGGTCTGCATAGAGAGAGTTACAGAATTTGAGTCTAGAGGTGACTGTTGCATGGATCACTGTGGCTAGGTGTTCTGGTGCCAAGTAGGGCGCTAATAGCTTGGCTTGCCGTAGATGGTAGAAGGCCTGCCGCGCTACTCTTGTGACCTCTGCCTCCATGGAAATGGAGGCATCGAGGATCACCCCCAGGTTTCTGGCGGAGTGGGCTACTGTTAGACGCACTCCGTTCAGGTTGGTTAAGCATGCTTCCTCACTTGGTCCCTTCTTACCCAGCCACAGGACCTCCGTCTTTGAAGGGCTGAGCTTCAGATGACTCTGCTTGAGCCATGATTTGGAGTTGGGACTACGCAGTGAAGTGGCCAAGTTTATGAATGAGGTCAGGGAGGTAAGAACCAGGGAAGACTGTGAGGTGCTCCAGAAGGAGCTGTTGAAGCTGGGCGAGTGGATGTTAGCATGGTAAATGAGATTAAACATAGGCAAGTACATAGTTATGCACATTGCAGGCAAAAGTCCTAACTCTAAATATATGTAAATGGAGGTCTAAACTGGTGGTCACTGACCAGGGGAGAGATCTTGGAGTCCTGGTAGAGAACTCATTAAAAATGTTGACTGTACAACTGCAATAAAAAAGGCAAATGCTATGCTGGGAAGTATTACAAAGGAAATTGAAAAAAAAAACATCAGCTAGTATCATAATGTCCCTATATAAATCTATGGTATGGCCTCATTTGGAATACTGTGCACAGTTCTGGTCACCACACCTCAAAAATATAGCATTAGAAAAGATGCAGGAATAGCCCCCTAAAACGTTTAAGGAGATGGAATACCTTCCTTATGAAGAAAGGTTAAAGAAGTTAGGGCTCTTTAGCTTGCAAAAACAACAATTACAGTGGTTACATGATAGAGGTTTACAAAATCATGCATGTGATAAAAAAGGCAGAGAAATAAGTACTTTTCTCTCTCTCTCAATGAAATTGTAGGCTCTCAATGAAATTAATGAGCAGTAAGTCTAGAACAGATAAAGGGAAACACTTCTTTACCCAAAGAGTAATCACAAAGGATGGAATCAAAATCCCAGAATAAATAAATAATACGTGGAGTTCACTGCCATGGCAAATGATGGCAGCTACAAGCATAGACAGCTTCAAGAAGGGATTGGATCAACACATGGAGCACATATTCATCAGTGACTATTAAGCCACAGGGTACAGAAGGATTACTGTACCTAGGGCAGTGATGGTCTGTATTCTTGGTGCTCAGAGGGCCACAAAGGGTGGATCTCCAAATGGCACTTCGGTTTTTAGTTGTTGTGTGACACAGTGTTAGACTGGATGGGTCATTGGCTTGATCCAACAAGCCTTCTCTAGTGCTCTTATTCACATTTAATGGTACATCATCATTAACTACTTTAAGAAATACTCCAATGCTTGAGTAGGAACTGAACTTGTATACAAATATAATATTTTCAGTTCAGTTTTTGCTACAGTGATTCTAGAAGCTAGCCCCAGTCTAATGTTTAGAGTTGAATAAAATGTAATGAATGGGAGGGGGGAGCTAGGGAGAAGACATATAGAAATTGGAGCTTTTAAAGAATATGTTAGTTCTGATGTGTTTGAGAGATAATGCACACTTCAGTGAAAATGGCAAGAAATGATCTTTAAATGGCACGACATTGCTGGAGTAAAGGAACAGCAATTAATCTTAAAATATTTCCCAATTTTATTTTAACAGACACTGTCTCATTTTTCACTTTATTGAAAAACATGGTGTTTCAAGGAAACTTTAAGAACAGCTGGACAAAGTTCGAGTTCAGTGGCATGTTTAAGACTAACCATGTTTTATTCTGGGTATAAGCTTTTGGGTGTGTGTGCACATCTTCAGGTATGGTTATAAGACTATATTCTGCTGGTTTCCCAGCCTGCAACATCAGAAAATGGAGGAATTTGACTTCTTAGCAAGAATGGTTTCACCAGTTCAGTTTGGCCAAGTTCAAGGTTTGCTCCTGATTGGATTTTCCCTTGTTTAGTCAAAAACAAAGCTTTTTGGGCCAGATCTAACATAAGGACAGGAAAGTAATATGAAGCTGTGGAATTTTTTTTCTGTTTTAATTTCAAAATTCATTTTCTTTATATTTATGTTCACTTTTGGATAGAGTTGCCAAATCACTGCCCAGCACCCCTGAGATCTTTCAGGACAGGGCAAGGTGTCAACCTAATAAGGTTGACACCACTGGTGCAGGATCTCCAACTCCTTGCCAGATTTTGGGCCAACAGTGTTGTGTTAAAAAATAAAGCTGTGGCCATGTTGATGTCATTCAAGTATCTGTGTCCTTCTTCCCACCCTTAAAGCCTGCCTGCAAATCAGTGACCAGTTATCTGCTGAAGGGAGCTTCAACTCTTGAAAGCTTACACCTCAAAAATCTAGTTGGTTTTTAAGGGGCTATTGGATTCAAATTTAGTTCTTGTATACAGGTGGAGGGTAGAGACATAACACTGCTTTCTCACAAACCACAAACTCAATCATCCTTAATCTCAATGATGGAAAGTTGAAGAGTGATTCTCCCTCTAGGTTAGGAGGACAACTTGGTGGGTGTTTCCCATCTCACTTTTAGGGAGGCAGGTCAAGGGAAACTTCCTGTCTTCCTCTGGGAAACTCCCTCTTTTCGCCAGTCTTCTTCCTGCCTCTCTAGAGGGAGAAGACCTAGGCAGAGTCTGCACTTACTTTGTTTATTCCATTGTCCATCCTGTTGAATTCAGATTGATTTGAACTCGGGTCTTCCTCTTCCTTCTCCTCCCAATTGAAACAGGAAAGTGTTTTGCATGTTGTTAGGGTAGTTCAGAAGGGGGGGGAGTCAAGCCTCATTCATTCTTTTCTTGAGGGGGGGAGAGGAGCCAAGCAGGGAGCTTCTCTTTCTTGGAGCGGGGGGGGGGGGAGAAGATCAAAGAAGGCAGTGGAGGGAGAAAAAATCCAAGACCAACAGAAGTTGAGAGAAATTAGGGGCGTCTCCTTTAAGGCAAGCTTGTCACATGGCCACCTTTGGCCAATCAGGGCGTCTCTACCATGGAGGTTCAAAACAGCCTGCTTTCTCAATCTGAATCTTAAAATATTGAGGTTTAAAAGCACTCTAAGATATCACTCAATAAAGGTAGGGTCACTCCGGATCAATTCTTTTTGCTGCAGAAGGAAAACTTTAATCACCCCAAATCAAAACGGAAATCACATTCTGTGTAGACGGCAGAGACTGAATTGACCTGTGATTGGAATAAAACCTCCGTGCAGTTTACACCCTAGACTATGCATCTCTTACCTTTATATAGCTGAGAAGACTTCTTTCCTCTACCTTTTAACCTCCTTATCCAATCCTCTCCCCCCCCCCCGACCTACCCAAACCTCTACCATTCCTGCTGCTCCATCATCTGTGTTTGAGGAAGCAGGGACTTTTTTTGGCCATCCACTGAACACACAAGGTTGCGGAGGACATTTTGTTTGGCAGGCTGTTTAGTGTAATGGTGGCAAATAGGCGGGAGGCCAATTTCTCATTGGAGGAGGAGCAGGACACTGTTGGGCAAGCTGCCAAAGGGCTTCTATAGCCCAAGGAGGTTCCATTGACTGTGGCTCAGGGTACTTCCTCCTCCGTGGCAGCAGAGGAATAGGGACAGCGGAGAGCCGCCAAAGAGCTGGGCTGCCTCCCCAAGCCATCTGTCTCAGCGGCTACGAGCAAGGGTCTCGATTGGGACGACAACACCAGCAAGCCATCCAGAGGGAGTGATCCTGAAGGCCCCCATTGAGACACAGGGACAGAGTCCAACGTGGAGTCTGATAACATTGCTGCAATGGCAGGAAAGTTTAACTTGCCACCTGATTTTTTTCCATTTCTTGCAAAACTCTATGCAGGCAGAAATTGCCAAGTTTTATAAACAAAATCTGACCACCCCTTCCAGAACATCCCTTTCTTGTTCCTCTCGAAGCTGGCTCTAGGAGGAGGAAGTCTTTAGCCAAACGCCATTCCAGGGCGAGATGGCCCACTAAGGCTGCTTAGAAAAGACCTTATTATTTTCCAGCTCACCATTCAGAGACTTTAGAGGAAGAACTGGAGACTAGGGAACGGGAAGAGGAGTCTAACCAGGTTCCACAACAAACTGAAAGATTTTTTTTAATGCTGAGGACTTTAAGTTCCTATTAAATAAATAAATCTCTATCCTCAATTTGAAGCAGACAGAAACTGAGGAACCTCCCTTTAAGCAAGCCAGAAAATTCTATGGTCCTAAGGGGAGTGGGGAATTATTTCCCAAGCCTGAGACCAACCTCAAGAAATTTCCCATGTCAGAATCCTTTGAAAGGTAGATCAGGGCCGAATGCGAGAAACCTATTGTGACAAAACAGTTCCCTTCATTTATAAAAAAGATGTATTCACTACCTGATTATGCTAAGTCATTTTTACAGGTTCCAGCCATCGATAGACCTGTTCCAGCACTTCAGACTTCAGGATTAGTCTCCAAAGATAGGGAGGGATTCTTGTGAGATGTAATGGACAGAAAAGCTGAGAATGCTTTATGTAAAGCCCACAAAGCTATGGCCATGGCCATCAGGGCCACCGCCACAGCTTCAGTTGTCGCTAGGGCATCTATGGCACGGTGAAAAAAATTGCTGTCTCATTCCTGAAGCAGAAGGAGGTCTTCAGGAGGGCACTAATAGAATCTTCAAGGCTTCAGCTTACAATTCAGATGATTCACTTGATACTGTAGTCTTTGTGGATTGAGCTATGGCATCTAACATAGTGACCCAGCGTTTGTTATGGCTTAGAGCTTGGCAAGCAGATCCACATTCTAAAACAACAGTTACAGCATATCTTTTTCAGAGGGATAAGCTCTTCGGAGAGGCCCTAGACAGGGTACTGCTAGAGACCAGAGATAAGAAGGCGATGCCATGTCACATCCAAAGAGATGGACTTGCCCTTTCCAGCTTCCTTCCATACCCAAAATTCTGGCTCCAGGTATAGGTTGGAAGGAAAGCATGGCTCCTGGGCCCAAGGTAGACAGAACTTTAGGAGAGGGGGATCCGGTTACAAATTCAACCATTTCAGGCAGAATCAATCAAAGCGATATGAAGGTGACAATAAATCCCCCAAGACATGACTTTTCGTCCATACCCATGGGAGGCTGATTACAGGATTTTCAGTAAGTTTGGCTAGAAGCAAAAGTAGACTCCTGGGCCCAGGAGGTGGCATCTCATGAGTACAAAATAGAGTTTCGGCAGAATCTACCAGATTGGTTTTTCATATCACCTCTACCAAAAAACACATTAAAAAAAATAAACGCTGGATGCGATAGACCATCTTCTAAAATCAAGGGCCACCGAACCAGTTCGCCCGCTGGAACAGGTTCATGGAGTTTACTTCCTTCTCTTTACAGTCCCCAAGCAGAACGGGGACAGGAGAGCCATCCTACATCTTAAATTTATCAACAGCTTTATCCATCTAAGTAGGTTTCGAATGGAGACCCACCGCTCAATAGCAGAGGCTCTTCAACAAGAGGAGTATCTAACGTCTCTGGACCTGCACGAGGCATATCTTCATGTGTTCATCTTTCAGGCTCATCTTTCAGATGTTTTTGTGCAGGGGAGAAGCATTTTCATCTCAGGGCCCTACCTTTTGTCCTCTTGTCAGCTCCCAGGGTTTGTAAATGTTAGTAAATGTAAGTAGTAAAAGTAATTATTCTTTTGAGACAGGAAGGAATCAACATCCATAGAATCATAGAATCATAGAGTTGGAAGGGGCCATAGTCCAACCCCCTGCTCTACGCAGGATCAGCCCTAAGCATCCTAAAGCATCCAAGAAAAGTGTGTATCCAACCTTTGCTTGAAAACTGCCAGTGAGGGGGAGCTCACCACCTCCTTAGGCAGCCTATTCCACTGCTGAACTACTCTGACTGTGAAAAAAGTTTTCCTGATATCTAGCCTATATCGTTGTACTTGTAGTTTAAACCCATTACTGTGCATTCTTTCCTCTGCAGCCAACGGAAACAGCATCCTGCCCTCCTCCAAGTGACAACCTTTCAAATACTTAAAGAGGGCTATCATGTCCCCTCTCAACCTCCTTTTCTCCAGGCTGAACATTCCCAAGTCCCTCAACCTATCTTCATAGGGCTTGGTCCCTTGGCCCCAGATCATCCTTGTTGCTCTCCTCTGTACCCTTTCAATTTTATCAACGTTCTTGAAGTGAGGCCTCCAGAACTGCACACAGTACTCCAGGTGTGGTCTGACCAGTGCCGTATACTATGGGACTATGATATCTTGTGATTTAGATGTGATGCCCCTGTGGATACAGCCCAAAATGGCATTTGCCTTTTTTACCTCTGCATCACACTGCCTGCTCATGTTTAGTTTACAATCCACAAGTACCCCAAGGTCTCGTTCACACACAGTGTTACCTATCCACCCGTATATTCATGACCTGTTGGTCCGGGCCTCTTCCCTTCACCTGTCCATGTGTTTCACAGAGAAGACCATACAGACCCTGGAATCATTCAGGTTCCTCATAAACCGGGAAAAGAGTTCTCTCTCCCCTGCGCAACATCTGGAACATCTAGGAGTGGTAATAGACACCACCAACATGACCTTCCTCAGGCCAAGATCCTCAACCATCAGGATGGCCACTCAAGTCATGCAGGTAAAATCTTCATCTCTTCCGCAACTGGCTAGTCTGTTGGGGATAATGATCTCCAACTCAGAAGTAATTCAGTGAGGAAGGGCTCACGCTCGACCATTACAACAGGCTCTTCGCCCATGTCAATACAGAATTTCGAACAAACTGGATCTACAGGTGACCCTGGAACACCGGATCCAGGTCAGTTTGTGTTGGTGGACGGTCAAGAAGAATTTGAACAGGGGCAAACCTTTTTTCCTAGAATAGGTTCAGCAGATTTACACATATGCAAGCCTCAAGGGCTGGGGGGTTCTACTGAATGGCACCCCAGTCCAGGGTACTTGGTCGATCTCAAAAGGGAAGCTACCGATCAATCTACTGGAACTGAGGGCCATTTTACTGGCTCTAAAGTTTTTCAAATCGACAATATTAGGCACTCACATCGTGATATGTATGGACAATATTGCAGCAAAAGCTTATGTGAACCATCAAGTACGGTCCAGCTCTGGAAAACTCCAGAGGGAAGCTGTTCTGATCATGAGTTGGGCAGAGAAACATCTTGCTTCTCTCAAGGCGGAGCACAGCCAGGGGGTCCTAACTACACAGGCCGACTGTCTCAGCAGACGTCATTCCAAGAGGCAGAATGGAGCCTCAACAGAAGGACATTTCAATTAACAGCAGACCACTTTGTCCAACCGGTCTTAAATCTCTTTGCCTCACATCTCAACCACCAGGTAGAATGTTTTTGCACAAGGTTTTACCATCCCAAAACAGAAATGATGGATGCCTTGACATAAAAATGGCCACTTTACACATTCCCTCCAGTTCTAGTCTTACCACGTCTACTGAGATGGATCAGGATCAGGGCACTTCAGGCAGAGTGCCTGGTGGCATCATGGTGGCCGAGGTATCCTTGGTTCTCCACGATAATGCAAATGACAGACAGACCACATCTGACCTTACCTGTGATCCCAGATCTCCTGATTCAGAGACCCCTCAGACATCCTCGGCCAGGATTGTAGAATCTGACCACCTGGCTACTGAGAGTTCGGCTCTGAGGGGTAAAGGCTAAAGCGTGGCCATAACAAATACCATCTTAGCCTCTAGACACCAGGTTGTATAACTGTTCATAGGAGGCCTTCGTACATTGGTCACCGAGGAAGTCAATTAGCCATAGTTGTTCAAAGATTAAACATATTTTGGAATTCCTGCAGGACTGTGTTAAGGCGGGTCTCCGCACAGGGACTCTCTGTAGACAGGTAGCTGCTTTGTCCATGGTCCTGGGCTTAGATGGAGGTTTGCCATTTTCTAGGCATCCTCATATCCTCAGATTTCTTAGTGGGGTTGCTCTATCAGAGCCCCCTCCTAGACATAATTTCCCATGTGGAAACTGAAGGTGGTTTTGTCTGCAATGACAAAGGACTCGTTTGAACCTATTAGGTCCATTCCGATGTCTAAATTACTTATTAAGACCCTATTTCTAGTTGCCATAACCTTTGCAGGAAGGGTTTCCGAGTTGGGGGCCTTGTCAGTGGATAAGAACCTATTATCCTTTCAGAGGGACAGGGTGGTTCTTAGAACTGATCCATTGTTCAGACCTAAGGTGGATTCTCGTTTTCACCTGTCGCAAGTTATTTACTTATCTTCCTTCTTTCCTCATCCTAAGTCTCAGGAGGAACGGAGATGGCACAAACTGGACGTCCGTAGAGCCTTGAAGGGGTACATCACTAGGACTCAGGATACTAGGAAGACTGATTCCTTGTTTGTTAATGTTTCACCTTCACTGGGTGGCAAGGCCATGACTTAGACTGCAGTCAGCAAGGCAATTAGGTCCTGCATTGTGGAGGCCTACAGATCCGAGGGTAAGGCAGTCCCAGGGGGAATCGCCTCACATTCTCTCTGAAGCGCAGCAGTGTCTGCAGCCTTTGCCAATAGAGCATTGGTAGAACAAGTTTGTAAAGCAGCTACTTGGGCTAATCCTTCTACCTTTGTTCGACATTATCGGATTGACAAACTGGAGGCAACTGAGTCGGCCTTTGGTCATAAGATGTTGCAACACGTGATGGCCTCCAACTAATCCGTTTTGTTTCTTGCCCTCATGTGTTTTGTGACTGCTCTTGTAAGTCCCACCAAGCTGCCCTCCTGACCTAGAGGGAGAACAACCATTGGATACTCACTGAAAAGGGTCCTTCTCCTCTTAGGTCAGGAAGACAGCTTGTCCCTCCCTGTAATTGGTTGTAGTCCATCATGTTGGTTCACGGGGGGTTACAGGGTTTAATAGGAGTTTTCTATTTTTTCAAGAGATGTATTAGTTATTGTCTAGTCTAACAAAAACAAACAAACAAAAACAAATAGGGAATTGTTCTCCTTTGAAATTTCGTTTGCATGTTGCTTCCTGTCTTGTTCTTTGCCTTCCTTCAAATTAAGTCCTAGGGGGCTGCAAACATAAAAGGAGCTTTTGGGAAATTATTGACTGGCAAAAGGAGGGCTTTTCCTAGAGGAAGACAGGAAGTTTCCTTTGACCTGCCTCCCTCAAAGTGAAATGGGAAACACCCACCAAGCTGTCCTCCTGACCTAGAGGAGAAGGACCCTTTTCAGTGAGTATCCAATGGTAGTTCTCCCCCCCCCCAAAAAAAAATCCCTTTGATGCCATCTTTTTTTCTCTCTTCCCTTTTTAGTTTATTATTGAGGAATGACTGTCACTGGTTGATACAAGGGGGGAGGAGGTCCTAAATCTGTGCTTACTTTTACCAGAATGATAAAGTTAAGTATAATCAAACAGTTGTAAGTTACGTAACTCCTTTGTATGTACAATTTCTTTTTCTTTCTTGTCATATATTCCTTAAGAAAACATGTCTCTTTAATTAAAAAAGGATGATGCATGGCAATCTCCTAGCATTTAAAGATTTGTCAGAGACTGAAAATCTACCGTTCTGAACCTCTGAAGATAGTCAACTCTATAACTAAATGAGAAAACTTTTCTTTCCAAGTCTACTAATTTTAGCATTTTACAGTTCCTCCTCCATTTGAATCTGATATCCCAGGCTTCTTGCAAACAAATATACCAACAAAGAAAAGCTTATTCATTTGCATAGGCCATTTTCGTCACTTTGATTCTCATGCTGGATTGTGCCCAAAGAATTGGCAGCATGGATAGCATGGAATGTATCCCCAAAGAGATGGTAGCATGAACAGCTTTTAAGGTATTGATTACCTTGTGTGTATGTGTGTGTTAAGTGTCATCAAGTCACTTCTAACTTATGGCATTCCTATGAATTAATAAGGGCCATTATTGAATCAGTTGGGTCTTCCGCTTTTCTGCTGCCTTCATTGCTGTCTTTCCATTGACTCTTCTCATAACAAGACCAAAGTACAAGAGGAGCTGTTTAGTCATTTAGCTTCTAGGGGGATTTCACACTTGGTTTTATTTAGAACCCACAGATTTATGTTTTTAATAGTCCATGGTATTAGTTCATGGTATTTGCACTCTCCTCTTCCACCCGCATCAAGAGGCTCTTTAGTTCCTCTTACCTTTCTGCCATTAGAGTGGTATCATCTGCATATCTGAGGTTGTTGATATTTCTCCCTGCAATCTTGATCCCGATCTGTGACTCATCTAACCCCGCCTTTCTCATGATCAAGCTATGTAAAGCACAATTATTTAAGAACTAGCTGAAAAGCCCATTTTTTAAAATGGGCCTTGGAAGGGCAAGGGACGGCCGGTGGAGGTGCCAGTTAGGCCATGAAGGGCTGTCTCCTTGGGTATGCACACCTGGGCTGGCTGGGCAGGTAGTGCGGTGACCCAGCAGCACCTGCAGCCATCGCGGGGGGGCAGCATCACCCTTGCTGTTGTGTAGCTCGTAACCTCACCGCCATCTTGCAGGTGTTGCTGCTGCTGTTTTGCCGCTGCAGGTGCTGCCTCTCTCTGGTGACCCAGCAGGATGGCAACATGGCAAGGGGATTGTCAAACGTACAGAGAACTCACAACAGGCTTCTTAAAGAAAGAAAGCTTTATTGGAAAGTACTATACGCTAAGGACTGAGAAGTCAAATCTGACTAGAGTACAGATTTGCTTCTGCTTATCAATACAATTCTCCCGCTCAAAACTTGACAGTTCCCAAGGGAGGGGAGTCAGAGAAAAGACACATGTGTAAGAAAAACAGAAATACATTCTCATAGCCTTGAGGAGGTGACAACAAACCCAGGCTCGGGCGAGAGGCCACAACATGTGATAAGGTTACCAAAACAAACTATTCACTTTTATGGCTAGCAGGAATACAGGACCTGGAGCAACCAGGCGCCAAGCAATATAAAACAATATAACTGACATGGAAGAACTCAAGCTAATTTATGACAGAGATTCTACAATCCTGACATCCCTCCGCACTAAAAAGACCTCCCTCACCCTAGCCCGCATCTACAGGGCGGGGGCAATCAGGGAATGCGCGGTGGAAAGTTCGGAGGAGGCGAGGTGCTTTCACGTTCTCTGCCTCCACCCACTCCCTGTCCCCTGAAGGAAAATCCTTCCAATCTACCAAGTATTGGAGGCGACCCTTGAGCACACGAGAGTCCAATATTTGGTTGACTTCATAGTGAGTGTCTTTATCGATGTAGACCGGCACAGGTGTAGATAACGGAGGGTGCCAAACATCTGGCACAGGGGCTCGTCGCAGCAGGCTGGAATGAAAAACCGGAGGTACATTCCTGTAAGTTTTAGGCAAAGACAGTTCTACAGTCACAGCATTGATAAGTTTCACAATTGAAAAGGGCCCCACATATTTAGGACCCAATTTCTTGGATTTCTGCTGACAGCGCAGATTCTTTGTGGACAAATAAACAAGGTCCCCCACTTTCCACGCGGGCGCTGGTGCCCGTTTTTTGTCGGCCTGGGTTTTGTAAGCCTGTTTAGCCTCCTCGAGGCTTGAGACAATTTCAGGCCAACCGGCACTGATAGTTGCAGCCCATTTGGTGACTTCAGGAGCTTCGGTCGACCTTAGCTCCCAGGTGGGTGCAGCCACCAAGTCTGTCCCCTAAACCACTTTGAAAAGCGACACGCCCGTGGAGGCATGCGCCCCATTGTTATAGGCAAATTCGGCCAGCGGCAGAAGGGCAACCCAGTCATTTTGTTGGTGGTTGATAAAACAGCGCAGGTACTGTTCAAGAATTTGGTTCACCCTTTCGGTTTGGCCATTGGATTCAGGATGGTAGCCTGATGTTAAGGCTTGCTCCACTCCTAACAGCCTCAGGAGCTCCCGCCAGAACTTGGCAACGAACTGGGGGCCCCGATCCGTGAGCAGGCGTCTCGGGATCCCATGTAGGCGTATTATGTGGGTCACGAACATCGAGGCCAATTTGGCCGCTGAGGGCAGGCCAGCACAAGGGATAAAATGGGCTTGCTTGGAAAATGCATCTACTACTACCCAGATCACTGTTTTACCCTGGCTGGGCGGCAAGTCCATGATAAAATCCATGGTGACATCGGACCACGGGCGGGAGGGAGTGGGCAGGGGCTGCAGCAGTCCCCGTTTCCTTCCTCCAGCAGGTTTGGAAACAAGGCATGTGGGGCACCCCTGCACGTACTTCTCCACATCGGTCCGCAGAGTTGGCCACCAATAATGTCTCCTGACCAGGTGCAGAGTCTTCACAAAACCAAAGTGTCCTGCGGTTTTTGCATCGTGACAAAGTTTCACAACGTCCCCGCGCGCCGCCGCCGGGACGTAGAGACGCTCCCCCTTAAAAAACAGGCCCCCCTTCTCTTGTAAGTCGGGGCGGAGGGAATCAAACTCAGAGTCCTGTGACACCTCCTTCTGAACCCACCCTCCCGGGATCGAATTTCCCTGCTTGGTTTGACTGCGCATCACTGCAGCCATTCCCAGTTGGGCGGGAGTAAAAACTGTGTCCACCAATGGGTCGCGCTTGCTGTTGTACTGGGGCAAGCGGGATAGAGCGTCCGCCAAAAAGTTCATTTTGCCTGGCAGATGCTTGAGAGTGAAGTTGAATCGAGAGAAAAACTCCGCCCACCTCATCTGCTTAGCCGAGAGCGAGCGGGGCTGCTTGAGCGCCTGAAGATTTTTATGGTCTGTCCAAACCACAAAGGGGACGGCGGACCCTTCCAACCAATGTCTCCAGGTGGCTAAGGCCAATTTTACTGCAGCCGCCTCTTTTTCCCAAATCGCCCAGTTCCTTTCTGCCCCGGAAAATTTCTTAGACAAATAGGCTAATGGGTGCAACTTCCCATCCTCCCCCTCTTGTAGGATCACGGCCCCCATTGCCACATCCGAGGAATCTACTTGTACGGTGAATTGCTTAGTTGGGTCGGCATGGGCCAGCACAGGCTCAGAGGTAAACAGGAGCTTTAGATTCTCAAAAGCTTCCTGACACTGGGGAGTCCACTGGAGTGGGGCGCCTGGGCGGCTCGCCGCTTTCCCCCCTTCTTTAGTTTTTAACAAGTCAGTGAGAGGTAATGCCACCTTGGCAAAACTGGGGATGAATGTCCTGTAAAAGTTTGCAAATCCTAAGAAACTTTGCAGTTGCCTCCGCATGCGGGGTGGTTCCCAGGACAGCAAATCCCGCACCTTGCCTGGGTCCATCTCAATCCCTGCTTGGGAGACCCGGAAGCCCAGAAATTCCACCGCATCCCGGTGAAATTCACACTTCGAAAGTTTAGCAAACAACTGATGCTTCCGCAAGCGGCGGAGCACTTCGCGGACCAATTTGGCGTGCTTGCCCACATCTTCAGAATACACCAAAATATCATCAATGTACACCAACACCCCCTGATACAATAAATCATGCATAATTTCGTTTATCATATTCATGAACACGCCCGGAGCGCCGGCGAGGCCGAACGGCATGACAGTATACTCAAATTGGCCCAAGGGGGTGTTAAAAGCAGTCAAATATTCATGCCCCTTCTTTATTCGGACCCGGTAATAGGCTTCCCTCAAGTCCAATTTTGTAAAAATCCGCGCCTTCCCCAAATGACCCAGCAAGTCCTTAATCAGAGGCAGCGGGTAGGCATTACAAGTGGAAACAGCGTTCAGCCCTCTGTAGTCCGTGCAGAGGCGCAAAGACCCGTCTTTCTTTTTCACGAAAAGGACCGGAGCCGCCAAGGGCGAAGTCGCAGGTCTGATGAACCCCCGGGCTAGGTTTTTGTCCAAGAACTCCCTGAGTTCTTTCATCTCCCTCGGGCTCATCGAATAAAGTTTGGCTTTGGGAAGGGGCTCCCCTTTCTTTAACTCGATGGCACAGTCAGTTTTACGGTGGGGGGGAAGCTGATCGCATTCAGCTTCAGCGAACACATCTGCAAAGTCTTGATACTCCTGTGGGATGGCCGCTCCCCCGGCGGACCCCACCGCTGCCACGACTCGGTCATTTTGGGAGAGCGGGGGCCGTACATGCCGCTTACAATTAGGCGAGGAGAACTTCACTGTTCCCTTTTTCCACTTCACCGTGGGATCATGCTCTCTCAGCCAATCCAACCCCAGGACACACGGGAATGCTGAGTGGGGCGCTACCAGGGGTTGAATCTGCTCCCAATGTTTCTCCACGTCCAAATCACGGCCCCCATTGCCACATCCGAGGAATCTACTTGTACGGTGAATTGCTTAGTTGGGTCGGCATGGGCCAGGGAGCGTCTTTACGGTAGCCTCCCCCCCTGGAGCGCATTTTCCGTCAAGCTGGGTGATAGGTAGGGGCTCACCCAATGGCACCTTGCCCACCCCCAAAGTCTCGGCTAGTGCTGGGCTTACTAGAGTCTGGGTACACCCTGAGTCCACAATGCAGCGAACCCCCACTTTCCGCCCTGACTTGGGTTCGGTGAGGGTTGCAGGCAAAAGTATCAGGGGGGAATCACTCACCACTCGTTTGCCCCTGCCGGAGGCCTGCTGGCGGGGCGCCTTTACAGCAGACCGTCTTCGTTTCCCGACTGCTCCTCCGATTGATCCTCCCCGTCCTGGCCACTGCCCTCCTCCGATTCCTCCACCACCGCCGCGGCACCCGCTGGAACCAGCAGAGACTTGGCACTTTTCTTCGGGGCCGTTTTCTTGGCAGGAGAAGCTTTGGGGGGGGTCCCTCCCCTCGACTTGGCGCTGGGCAGCGTCTTCGATGGGCATTGCGCGAGGAAGTGGCCAGGCTGACCACAGCCCAAGCACAATCCCTTCTCCATGCGCCGAGTGCGCTCGTTCGGTTCCAGCTTCGGCTTTGGCTTGGCTTTCACGGGGGTAGAGGTCTTAGCCCCTGCCTTCCCTGCAATTCCTTGAAACTCGGCCGCCCTTTCCAGGCGACTCTCCATCTCTCCTGCCAGTTGGACCCAACCTGCCACCGTGAGGGGGTCTTCCAGAAGGAGGCACTTGCTGGACAAGTCCCCAGAGAGGCCCCCCACGACCGCGTGCACACATTGGGGCTCGGTCCAGTCCGGCACCGCTGAGGACAGCTCCTTGAATTCTTTGGCATATTCAGCCACGGTCAGTTTCCCTTGCTTCAGGGACTTGAGTTTCTTCTCTGCCGTCTCCTCGAACGGTTCCACGTACATCTGGCGCATGGTTCTCAGGAAGTGATTGTAATTGCGGATGGCTCTTGGGTTGTAACGGTACAAGTCCATGAACCATTTTGCTGCCTTCCCTTCCAGGGATTCTCCCACAAAACGCACGCGCTCGGCATCATCATGGAAAGTAAACCCCATGTCCATCATGTAGGCTTGGAGGTGAACCAGGAATGAAGGGAAGGTCGATGGGTCCCCCGAGAATTTAGCTTTGAATTTGTAGGTGCTTCGCATTTCCACTCCCCGGAGATGGGGAGGCAGTTGTCCCTGACCCCAATCCACCGGGGCCCTCGCTCCACGGCCCAAGCCTCGACCTACTCCTGCCGCCGCTTGCGCCGCCGCCGCTGCTCGTGCCGCCGCCGCTGCTCGTGCCGCCGCCGCCGCTGCTTGTGCCGCCGCTGCTTGTGCCGCCGCTGCTGCCGCCGCCTCTGCTCCGTCCACGTCCGCCGCTGCCCCCGCTGCAGCCGCTCCATCCGCCGCCCCGGCACCTTCAGCCGCTCCACCACCGCCATCCGCCCCAGCGCCATCGAGGCCGTCTTCTTCTTCCTCCCTTCGCGCTCTCGCCAAGGCTGCGGCCTCGGCCTCGGCTGCTGCCTGCATCGCCGCCTCCTCGCGTTCCCGCAGGGTGGGAAGATCCCCCAGCCTCCGACCACTGGGTTCACGGGCGACTCCGTGCACCTCCCGTAGCAGGCGCCGCGTCTCCCGCTGCTCCTCTGGGTCCAGCCGACCCGAGAGGTCCTGTAGCCAATTTGTCACCTTGTCCAATTTGTGCTGCAAATCACGCATCTCACCGGCGGGCTCCGACCCGTAGCTGGGCATCCCCAGTTGATCCGGCCACTGCTCATCCCCCGTCAGGCGGTTGTATTTTGACAAACGCCTGCATTCGGTGATGTGCTTTTCCAAGAACTCAGCATGACCCGGAGTCGCTCCTTCCAAGGCTCTGATCATGCCCGAGCTGTACGGACCCACACCAGCTCCGTCGCTCTGGGAAAGGTCCCAATCCAGGCCCTCTCCCTGCTCAGTATAGGTATTTCCTTCATCCTGCATGTTGGCAGGCGAAAGGGGTTGTGAGATTTGACTTAATGTCAAACGTACAGAGAACTCACAACAGGCTTCTTAAAGAAAGAAAGCTTTATTGGAAAGTACTATACGCTAAGGACTGAGAAGTCAAATCTGACTAGAGTACAGATTTGCTTCTGCTTATCAATACAATTCTCCCGCTCAAAACTTGACAGTTCCCAAGGGAGGGGAGTCAGAGAAAAGACACATGTGTAAGAAAAACAGAAATACATTCTCATAGCCTTGAGGAGGTGACAACAAACCCAGGCTCGGGCGAGAGGCCACAACATGTGATAAGGTTACCAAAACAAACTATTCACTTTTATGGCTAGCAGGAATACAGGACCTGGAGCAACCAGGCGCCAAGCAATATAAAACAATATAACTGACATGGAGGAACTCAAGCTAATTTATGACAGAGATTCTACAATTCTGACAGGGATGAGGAAGCAGTGTCAGCCACGACCACCAGCAGCTAGCCAGTCAGCCAGCTAGGTAGCCAGCCAGCACTTGTGCATCTGTTCCTCAGCAGTGGCGCGCACACACACACACACATACACACACACAGAAGCGTGCATCACACACACACATAGTCTCTCTGGCGGCCCCTCCAGGTGAGGTGGCTGCACCTCTGGGGGATGGGAGGGGCGGGGCGGGAGTCGGAGACTCACACAGGGCCTTACCTGGGAGGTGGGGACGGGCTGGATCAGACTGCGCGAGAAGCTCCGTTCGGGCGCCATGGCCGCCTTGCTCCAGGCAAGCCACAGGAGCAGAAGAATCCGGGCTTTCCCCCTGCAGTGGGGAGCCACCCAAAAGATGCGCCAGGGAGAGAGGACCAGGCGGGCGGAGGGCAGCCCCAGGAATGCGGCGTCCCCGGCTGGCCAGTCATGTCCCGCAGCCGTAGCAGGGGGGGTGGAGCTCTGTCTCGCCGGCTGCACTCCTCAGGAGCTGCCAGCTGACCGCAGGCCTGTCCTCGCTGTCCAGGGACAGTCTGGTGGCAAGGCTGAGTGGTGGCTGCGCAGCGTCTGGAGGTGGGTCCTTTGGGGGCCAGTCCAATCAGAAGGCACACATCTTGCTGTGCGCCTTCGGATCAGGCCAGGACCGGAGGACAGTCTCCTCCTAGGAGGCTGCTTGCCAAATATATAAGAGAGCAAAAGAGTGTTAAAAGAGACAATTCCTGCCGCTTTAGGTGTGGCACCTGGGAAGGCTGGGTTTGGGGAGGGGAGAGACCTCAGCAGGGTACAGTGCCATAAAGTGCACCCTCCAAATTGACCATTTTCTTCCAGAGAGCAAATCTCTGTAGTCTGGAGACCATATGAATAAGTAAATTGAATAAATACATGTGTAATTCCAGGAGATCTCTGGGCCCCACCAGAAGGTTGGCAATCGTAGGGCATTTTAACAAAAGCAATAGGGTTATAGAAATATACTAGGAATAAAGCCCATTTTAAAGTGGAATAAAATGGGTGCTAGGGCGGGCGGGAGAAGGCGGCGCACCCCCCCAGTGGCTGCTCTCCGTAGGCTTCTCCCGGCCGCTGGAGCGGCCTGGCCGCATCTTCGACGTGGACTGGGCGCTCCAGCGGCCGGGAGAAGGCGGCCCAGCCCCCCCCCCCCACCGGTAGGTGTCCGTAGCCACGCTACCTCCACCAAAGAGCAGGAGATTGTCTTTGCCCTTTGTTGGGAGGTGAGGTTGCCTTGCTTGTCCCAGGAGAAAGGCCAGGTGAGCATCTCCGAAATGAGCATGTCGAAGACGCGGCCAGGCCACTCCAGCGGCTGGGAGAAGGCGGCGCCCCCCCCCCACACCAGCAGGCCTCCAGAGCCCTCTCCAGGTCGCTGGAGCGGCCGGGAGAAGGCAGCGCACCTGACCCCCCCACCACCGGCAGGCCTCCAGAGCCCTCTCCTGGCCGCTGGAGCGGCCTGGCCGCTCCAGCGGCCGGGAGAAGGCAGCACGGCCCCACAGAGGACTTACCGCTTCGGCTGCCAGTCAGTCGATGTGGTGATTCCGTGGCCGGGCAAAGCAGGCAATGGGGAGCCGCGCTTTGCGCAGTTCCCCGTTGGCTGCTTGGAGTGAGGTGGACACTCAGAGGGGCCAATCAGGAGCCGCTTTGCGGCTCCTGATTGGCCGCTCCGAGTTTGGCCGCTCCGAGTTTTTATCCCGGACGGGGCCCACCCTAACTCCTCCCACACAGCCCTTAGTCAATTATTTAGTCCGCAGCACACTGCGCTGCGGGTGGGGCTTAAAGATAATGGCCCAGGAAGGTGCTTCTCTAAAGGGTACAGGACTGAAGTGTAGGCCATTATTATCTGTTTATTGAATGTATTATGCTGCTTTCAGTGCATTGTGTTCTTATTAGGTGAATGGCTGTGGCTCAGTGAAAGGGTATGCGTGTGGCTGCGGTCTGAGGCTGAATCTCTGGCATCTCCAGTTAAAAGGTTCAAGTTGTCGGTGATGTGAAGGACCTTTATCAAAAACGCTGGAGAACTGCTGCCAGTCTGAGAAGACAATATTGATCTTGAAAGACCAGTGGATTGATTGACTGGTTGATTTACTAAAATACATTTATAAGGCAGATTCATATGTATCGATTCAGTCATTCCATTCTCTCCATTTTTGACAGGTCATGCTTGAAACCTTTTTTGAGTTGTTTCTTGTTTTTGATAATCATAGTCCAATTGCACTGTTCATTATGCACATGTTAACATGCCCGTCTGATTGCATCGACCCTCCCTAAATATTTGTGAGAAAGGTGGGATATCAATTAAGTAAATGAATAATAAAAAAGATAAAAATCTGTATGTTAAAAGCTATGACAGAGCTACAGATATACCTGAAACTAGAATGAATACAAAATTGTGCCTATCAAATCTAGCAATCCTTGATCAGAATAATGGGGGTGCTGTGCTTTATTTTTCAAGTAGGCCCACATCCTCTGTGCCCGTCCCTTTCAGATACTGTAAGATATTTTCCCAGAAACAGTTCCAAGATTTGTTGATATTCTGGAGCTGCCTTCTGTGCTCTGGGTCTATTCCTTAAGATTAAACTGGATGCAGAAGAAGCCTGTGTGTGAGCAGGGTTGGAGGGCCAGTGCTCTGAGACTGAGGATTTATTTATAGCACTGGCATCTGGCCAAGCAGATGTTTCATTTATTTTAAACTTAAACAACACAATTTATTTTCTGCTTCTCATGGATCTGAATGGCACAGGGGAAGAAGCGTGCTATGACTTGATCCCATACCCCCTTGGAAGCTTAGATGTGAGATGCTTTGTGTCTCCATGAGAAGTGTAGTCAGTGGGTTCATAAGGAAATTGGTTAGGACACATTGAGGGAAAAATTAAATCTATAGGAATCTCTTTAGACTCCTTGTATCTGATATCTGAAAAGACTGCATTTAATTCAATTAAACACAGACTGTTAGACATAGAACTGCAGGAACTTAGCAGTAAAGCTAGAAACGTTTGCTCGCCATTGAGCTTGGGGATCTCACCAAGATCTCAGCCCCTAGCTGCGTACTTCTACCATCTAATCATCCCACAACATTCTAGCATTCATGTTAGCTAGAACGAATGCTCTACCTTCTGCTGTTCTATATGGGAGATTTCTACAGATCCCGTATTCAGCTAGGTTGTGCCCATGTGGACAATGCTGTATAGAATCAATTACACACGTTTTCCTCCATTGTCCATTTTATTCTTCGATCCGAGCCAAATTTCTTAACTCACTGCTGTGTAAAAGAGAACTGCATTCGGATGAACGAAATACTTTTATATGCTATTAAAGGAAATTAGGATGGGATCTCATGTGAGCTTGTCTGTTCACATACCCAGCTGTGCATTCATGGGCTCCTCTGATATACACAAACCAGGCCTGACCATCTTATTTGTGCATAAATTTACAATTGGCACCCCTGTTCAGAACTCAGTGAACATTCATGCAACATGAAGCCTGTTTTTTGTCATGAGAAAATAATCCAAATGCTGAGTCACACAACTGGGGTAATGCATAATACAGAACAGACCCCATCATGGTTTCCAATAATCATCTTTGCCTACTAAGCATGTTGCTCCATTTTTTGAAAAGTCAGGCAGCCTTGCACTAAGGGAAGGTTAGAAATTTTGGGCAGCCTCCCATTTGGATGTCATTTCTGTGTAGAAAAGCTCATGCATTTGTTTCACTGCATTGGCATAAGGATAAACTAGCGGCACCTCAGCCACTCCTGCATACAGTGAGAATAGGCATGGTGTGATTTCAGTTTACAGAGCAGTTACAACTGCTAGATAACACAAATGCTAGTGTGGTGTGTTAAATCCATGGGTTCAGGGGTCACAGATACTGGAAGTGATTTAAGCTCTTTTTAGGACCCCAAAATGGTACAGCAAGAAAGTAGAACTGAACAAAGAAACCCACAACCAACCCCAACTTATATACAAAAGCCTATTAGTTTGTGCTATTGGTCAGGTTCACTTTAAACTGACTGGATCCAGCAGATGGGATCTAGCCGTGTATTGGTCAATTACAATCCTGCCTCACATCTCAAGCTTGGTCCTCGGCAGACTCAACATGGTGATGACAATCCCCATGTGGGACCTGAGAATCCCTCGGTTTTAGAGCTCATCTCCAGAGTAAAGAGATCAGCTCCCCTGGAGAAAACAGCTGTTTTGGAGGGTAGATTTTGTAGCATTATACTCCACTGAGGTCCCTTCCCAACCCAAATCCCACCCACTTTCAGCTCTGCCCGCAAAGAGTGCTGAGCTAAGACTAGGGCCAATTTATCCAGTAGATCTAGAGTATTTTTAGGGTCCCTCAAGGATGCTTTCTTTCTTTTGACTATTAGGGTCAAATAAAATATTTCTTTTTTTCTCACATTAAAAAAAATGAAATGTTTATGGCCCACAAAAATTATTAATTTTGGTATTAGGGATTGAAATGGACCCACTTTGTCAATGTAGCCACACTTTTAGAGGGGGGAGACTGATTCCACCCGTTTGTCCTTTCTCTCTCTTGCTCCCACCTCTATCTGTGCAGCTATTCCCTTCATACAGATATGACAAATTTGGCAGAGATGTTTCCAGAGGTCACAAGGATCTGCAGGATCAGATTGCAATACAAGAAAATGCTATGTTCAGTGCACCAAACTGTAGGAAATACACCATTGTCTATTAACAAGTGCATTCCAGTGCAGCATGAAACCCTCTCAGTGCCCACAATTCATAACCAGAGTCAGCTCATGAAACAAAGCTTCTTTTCTTTGTTTCCTGTTTGCCTTTCTCTGTAGTTATTGTGGTTGTTTTATATGCTATGCAATAAATACATTTGCCTTCATTTTTAATTCAGTGGCATTGTATTTGTGATTCTTTAACTTGGCTCAGTCCCAAAAAGTGAAGAGAACAAATATCTCTTCAATATCCCACAAAATCCCACTAGGACAGGGAGGCCTTTCCTACAGAGGGCTACATATCTCTGAGTTAGAACATACTGATGAAACTTACCTCATAAGGTATCATTGTCTTCCTGACATTGCAGCGATCTGTAGCAAACAATTTACTTCATTTCAGCTAGAGCAGGTAGAGAAATGCTGAGATAACACACTGTAGAATCATACAGAGCAAATGAACACCTGAACCTGCACTTTAGCATTAGTGTAGACTTTCTCTAGGATAGATTGGGACAAATTTCTTATAATCCTTTGTCTCAAGGATTATAGCGGAGCGGATAAGATAATTCGTTAAGGGCACCAAAGGTGGGCCCTGTCTGTGATGAGGAAGGGTACCCATAAGCCCCTTCCCCCGGACTGACAATTGGAGGGCCCAATTGGCAGGCGGCAAGGGACCAATTGCGAGCCGCACACAGACTGGTCCCTTGTCAGTGGTCAGGGCGCGAGCCACAAGACATTACATGGCCCCAGGTAGCCAGCGCCACGGGGGGGGGGGTGACGAGCCACACTGCGCCGCGCCACGCCCGCATTGAGCCCGCCGATTCCCACGGCCCGGACAAGCCGCGCCACCCCATGCCCGTGCCAGCCCCGTGGACTCCCGGGCCCCGCTCACACCCCGACCCACCGCCACGCCAGCCACGCCGACTCCGGAGTCCCGCTAGCGCCCGCTGCATTAAGATTGCACTGGGCTTATTTACTAGTATAATCATAATAAAACAGCAACAGCAATTTGAATATGATGATGTTAGCCATTCAGTCATGTCCAACTCTTGGCAATCCTATGGGCCAACTGTCTCCACATCTTGTACCACATCGTTTAGTTGTTTAATGCTCTGGCCAGTCTCCATTTTGATCATACCTAACCACTGTGTTCTTTGTCAGCCTGGTTTCATTCTACCACTGACTGGTCCTAGCATCCCCCTTCAAGGATCGCTGCCTTGCCGTTGCAAGAGGGCTTGCGTAGCTCAGTGAAGCTATGAGCTATGCCGTGCAGGGCTACCCAAGATGGACAGGTCATAACTGAGAGCTCTGACAAAAGGTGATCCACTAGAGAAGGAAATGGCAAACCACTCCAGTATCTTTGCCATGAAAACCCAATGGACAAGTTCAAAAGGCAAAACGATATGACGCCAGAAGATGAGCCACTCAGGTCGGAAGGTGTCCAATATGTTACTGGGGATGAGCAGATGGCTAGTACGAGTAGCTCCAGAATTAATGAAGCGACTGGGCCAAATCCGAAAGGACACTCAGTTGTGGAAGTAACTGGTGGCGAAAAGACAGTTAGATGCTGTAAAGATTTTTATTCCATAGGAACCTGGAACGTCAGATCCATGAATCAAGGAAAGCTGGACGTGGTTAAACAAGAGAGGACAAAACAGAACATCGACATTTTAGGAATCATTGAACTAAAATGAACAGGAATGGGTGAATTTAATTCAGATGACCATCAGGTATACTACTGTGGACAAGAATCTCGCAGAAGAAATAGAGTAGTCTTCATAATCAATAAGAGAGTAGGAAAAGCAGTCTTGGGACACAATCCCCAAATTGACAGAATGATCTTAGTTTGAATCCAAGGCAAACTATTCAACATCACAGTAATCCAGGTCTATGCCCCAACCACTGCTGCTGAAGAAGATGAAGTTGACCAGTTCTATGAAGCCCTACAACACCTTCTAGAAGCAACGCCAAAAAATGATGTGCTTATCATCATGGGGGATTGGAATGCTAAAGTAGGAAGCCCAAAAATAATTGGGATAGCAGGCAAGTTTGGCCTTGGAGTACAAAATCAACCAGGGCACAGGCTAGTAGAATTTTGTCAAGAGAATACAATGGTCATAGCAAACACTCTTTTCCAACAACCCAAGAGATGACTCTACACATGGACATCACCAGATGGTCAACACAGAAATCAGATTAACTATGTGTTGTGCAGCCAAAGATGGAGAAGTTGTATACAGTCAGTAAAAACAAGACCAGAAGCTGATTGTGGTTCAGATCATCAGCTTCTTGTTGCAAAATGTAGGCTTAAATTGAAGAAAGTAGGGAAAAGCACTAGGCCACTCAGGTATGAACTAAATCATATCCCCGACGAATATACAGTAGAGGTGACAAATAGATTTAAGGAATTAGATCTGATAGACAGAGTGCCTGAAGAACTATGGACGGAGGTTCGCAACATTGTACAAGAGGTAGCAACTAAAACCATCCCAAAGAAAAAGAAATGCAAGAAATCAAAATGGCTATGTGAGGAAGCTTTACAAATAGCTAAGGAGAGAAGGGAAGTGAAAGGCAAGGGAGAAAGAGAAAGATACACCCAATTGAATGCAGAATTCCAGAGAAAAGCTAGAAGAGATAAGAATGCCTTCTTATATGAACAGTGCAAACAAATAGAAGAAAACAATAGAATGGGGAGGACCAGAGAACTTTTCAAGAAAATTGTAGATATGAAGAGAATGTTTCATGCAAAGATGGGTATGATAAGGGACCAAAATGGTAGGGACCTCACAGAAGCAGAAGAGATTTTAAAAAGTGCAAAATTACACAGAACTATGCAAGAGCGAGCTCAACATACCTGATAACCACAATGGGGTTGTTACTGCCAAAGAATGTTCAAACTACCGCACTATTGCACTCATTTCTCATGCTAGCAAAGTTATGCTCAAACCCCTACAAGCTATGGTCCAGCAATATGTGGACGGAGAACTTCCAGAAGTACAGGCAGGATTTCGAAGAGGCAGAGGAACTGGAGATCAAATTGCCAACACACAAATTGTGGCAAGTTCTTAAAGTCATGGGAATACCAGAGCATCTTATTTGTCTCTTGAAAACCTATATGCAGGCAAAAGAAGAAGGGGATGACAGAGAATGAGGTGGCTGGATGGAGTCACTGAAGCAGTTGGTGCAAACTTAAATGACCTCCGGGGAATGGTAGAGGACAGGAAGGCCTGGAGGATTATTGTCCATGGGGCCGTGATGGATCGGACATGACTTCGCACCTAACAACAACAACAAGTCCTAGCATTGTGATATGTCTGTAATGGTCATTGTTGTCTTTTGAATGTTTAAGAAAAGGCCAAAGTTATTGCTTTCTTCGGTTATTTTTGTAAGTAGTTGTTCTAGGCCTTCCTTAGTTTCTGACAGGAAGGTAGTGTCATCAGCATACCGAAGTGTATTTATATCCCTTCCGCCAATCCTAATTTCAGTGTGATTCTTTTGAGTTCAGTGTCTCTCATAATGATCTCAGCATACAAGTTAAATGGGAAGGGGGGAAAGTATACAACTTTGGCGCTCTCCTTTCTTTATTATGAATCATTTAGTGTTACCAAATGATATATGTACAATGGCCTCTTGGTTTGCATAGAGCTCCTATATCAATTTGATCAAATGCATTGGCATCCCCAGATTTTGCAGGGCTCTCTGCAATTTGTGGTGATTCACACAATCACATAATCAATAAAGCAGATGTAGACATCCTTCTAATATTCCAGTAACTTTTCCAAAATCCAGCGCAGGTAAGGTGTGTGGTCACATGTGCCGCAACTCTTTTGAAAGCCAGCTTCTGCTATCATTTGCAGAACATTTTAAAAGGTGCAACTAGATACAATATATGTTGTTTTCAGGAAATAACTGGCTCGTTCCAAAGGAAGATTTGCACAGCTCAAAATGCAGTTGTTATATTGTGTTAGCTGATTAAAAAATAGACTAATAACAATGTGAAAATAAGGAGATTTTCATACCCATTAAATGTAGTGTCATGCTATTTGAATACAGGCGTTATAATCCAGCCACTCCGCATGACGTCGCTTACATCCAGCGTCTGGCCAGCTGACTGGTTGCTATATCCTCCATTTGAACGGAGACAGACTTGGCAGGAGGAGAGAAGGCAGCGGGGGGGGGGGGGGGAGAGAGCAGTGAATAAAGACAACTAAAGATTTGTTTGTGGCACAAAGTGTGGCTCTCTAAAGTGGCATTCAAAAGCACTATGCATCTATGATTCCATGCATAAGCATTGCAATGGATACGTTTGAATTAAAAGAAAATTAGCTGGTATTGCGAGAGCTTTAAACTGCTTCAAAATATTGAGAAACTGGATTGGTTGCCTGGATTGATTGACAGGCAGAAGCGCAACGCGGATAACGTGTTGCTCTCTTCCACCTTTTCCAGCAGCAGATGAGGAGGGTAAGATGCCTGAAAAGATGGCAGACAAAAACGAGATAAGAAAAAAGGTGAGGAGGGCCTGGAAGGCACGATATAATTTTGCTATTTTAGCTAGTGTGCAGAAATGCCCTAAAAGTCAGCAGTCTAGGCTCCTTGGTAACCCCAAAACATTTTATCTCTCAATTTCAAATGCACTTCCCAAGACTCCTCTGAACTTAACTGGACAATGAGAATTTATCTACTGAGACTGTCTTAGTTTAAGCATGTATATATATATTTGTTGTTGTTAGGTGTGAAGTCATGTCCGACCCATCACGACCCCATGGACAATGATCCTCCAGGCCTTCCTGTCCTCCACCATTCCCTGGAGTCATTCTCTGTCGTCCCCTTCTTCTTTTGCCCTCAATCGCTCCCATTGTCCCACCCCATGGACAATGATCCTCCAGGCCTTCCTGTCCTCCACCATTCCCCGCAGTCATTCTCTGTCTTCCCCTTCTTCTTTTGCCCTAAATCGCTCCCAGCATTAGGCTCTTCTCCAGGGAGTCCTTCCTTCTCATGAAATGGCCAAAGTATTTGAGTTTCATCTTCAGGATCTGGCCTTCTAAGGAGCAGGCAGGGCTGATCTCCTCTAGGACTGACCGGTTTGTTCACCTTGCAGTCCAAGGGTCTTCTCCAGCACCAGAGTTCAAAAGCTTCAATTCTTTGACGCTCGGCCTTCCTTATGGTCCAACTTCCACAGCCATACATTGCAACTGGGAATACCATAGCCTTGACTTAAACGCACTTTTGTTGGCAGGGTGATGTCTCTGCTTTTTAGGATGCTATCTAGATTTGCCATAGCTTTCCTCCCCAGGAGCAAGCGTCTTTTAATTTCTTTGCTGCAGTCCCCATCTGCAGTGATCTTGGAGCCCAGAAAAATAAAATCTGTCACTACCTCCATTTCTTCCCCATCTATTTGCCAGGAATTGAGAGGGCCGGATGCCATGATCTTCATTTTCTTGATGTTGAGTTTTTTTACAGGGTTCTCCTGGGACACCCCCCACCCCATCCAGCTTAGTCTCATATTTCAACTGTCTGTACTTTATCATGATTGTTTATGGATGTGACAAGCCTCCCCTTATGGATTCCTCCTGACTTCAACAAGGGATGGGAAAATGTCTTTCTGATGATAATTTTGCCAGTGAGTAAATATGTTGTCATGGGACCTGGAGAGCTCCAGAGGACAGATGTTGCAATAATGGACATTTCTAGTAAAAAAAAATTGCTGGGAATTATTTATAGAGTGAGAAAGTAATAGATTCAGACAGTCCAGGCTGACAATAAGAGGGATGGGTAGTTCTTGTTGAAAAGGCAGGTCCCCACTTAAGACAAGAAATGATTTTTAGTTTGTCGCCAAAAGCGTGACACGCTAGAACCAGTTTGAACCTTTGGTTGAGCCAAAAAACTATTGGGTTTCTACAGCGCTTCCTTATTACACGTGGGCATCTAAGATCTCATTTAATGACTCAGATGCACTTTGTTTAAAACAGAAATAAAATGTATTTTATTTTCTCCTAATTTACAACAGCTGTGCTTTGATTGTTTGGTAAAGTCTCAGTCTAGCAAAGCATTGTCGGAAATCCTGAAAGAGCACCCAATGAATAAGAAAAAAGGTTTGAAAACTAAATCTGAAAGATCTGCCTTTGTAGAAATAATTCAGTATTATCCCAGTAAATTTCATTACAGCCACTATTCCATATATCCTTGTTTAGTTTTCAAAGGAAATACGCACCCAACTTGCATGGTATTGATCTTAATCCAGTTTGAGGCAGGAATTTTATACTGTGTTCTTTTGTGAGAACTAAGGGTAGATTAATAGATTCAATAAAGACCACACAGCTGGTTTACAATTTGGCTGGTATGAGGCCAGGGAGTTTGTGTTATAATACAGTCTTAATTTAGGTCACTTGGAAACAACGTCCCCTTGACCATCCAGTGCAAATACTCTTTTACTGCTTGTGCATTTTGGCAGTTTTCTTATTGAAGCAATATGTAGCCAAATTGTTCCTGTTCCTTGAAACTTTGCATGTAAATAGTAAATAGTAAAATGGGTAAAGAAATAAAAGCAAACGTAACAGTTTACAGGTTTATCTTTTCTTGCTATTGTATTCAATTGCTTTTTTTCTTTCCATGCTCCTTACTCATCTATCTGAAACCATTATGGTTTGCTTTGATTTTCAAAGAATTCTACATGGATATCCATGTCTTACCAGTTACACGGTTCTCTTGGGGGGAAAAGTATCTATGGAAGATAAAAAACTAAAGAAAGGATAATAAAATATCAGTAGGTAAGAGAGAGGCTGCTTCTACACTGGTGGGATGTAAAAATCTCCCCCATCATGGCAGCAGTGGAAATAAGCAGGAGTGGCATGCACAGCCTGCTTCTCCCCCTTCCATCACACCTGCAATATAAACACAAGCATGATGATGACTGCATTGAGACTGCCCAAAGATTTTTAATAGCATTATAGATTATTACTGTGGTTTCCTAATTTATTTATCTTCTGAACGAACATTAATTAAAAATAATGATTCTGCCATCTGCAGGGTGGAATTATCATGTCTTTTCATACTGAAGAGTGTGCATGTGTCATTTTGGGTATCTTCTTCCATACCCTGCTGAATGCCAGAATTATAGAAATGGAAATACCTAGGTGTCACCCTAATATTTGAGTTCAGTGTCAGCTGATGTTACGGTCCTGAGTTTTATGCTGGGAACAGGGGAAGTCAAGAGGAGTATGCAAGTGAGTCCTGAAAAGTATGGCAAGTTTAGAAATGGATACTATTTTTTTTAATTGAGTTCTACTGATTGACACAAGCCATCATCTTTTTTCCAGTGTGCAAAACAGAAACAATAATGCTCACACAAATGCTTAAATGCTTACATAAAGAGAATGAAATAAGTATTGTTAAAGGATTATAAATAAGAATTGAATGCATTGTAAAATTGTAATAAATAATATATTATAAACATGACAACGACATTAACTATGAAGCAAGAGAATAGAAACCAAAAATGTGAGTTAACAGCTTGTGTGTGTTTTGTTTGTAGGGAGCTGTTTTGTTTCCTTTTTGGCATTGTGTCACTTACCCTGATCCTGCTAATCCCCAGTCTGCCATTTGCCTAGCAGGGATAAGTGTAGGATTTGGCCAGGCCTGGATAAGCACAAGCATTGGCAGAATTTCCTCAGGGTTTAGAAGTGTCAGCCATGCTGAATCAGCATACCTGATATTCTGAAAAAAAATGTTCTGCCTTAAAAGTGCAATTTAAGAAGATTAACAGACTTGGGTTTCCTCCTTCCCCGCTTTTGAGGTACCCTTTTTAGTCATTCTGTTGCCGAGTGGATCCAGAACATAGGACAGCCATACTTGAAAATTTATTTATTTACTTTAATTTATTTTTATATTTATACATCACTCTTCCTTGGGGGCCCAGGGTGGTGTACAAAGAATTTTAAAATGCACAAGAAACTTAAAATTAAAATACAAAGGAATTTTAAGGGCCATTCCGCACGACTTTAATATAGCACTAGTCTTGCATTTTGTTTTCGCCACTAAAACGACGTTCCACATGACATCGCGAGCAATCTGCAACACTCCTGCAACACTAGCGCCAAAATCGCTTCGTTGTAGCGATTTCCGGGGAATTGGGAAAAGTGGATTCACCCTCAGAAAATCACTACACTGTTGCCAACAACCTGCAACACTTGCGAAAAAGACCTGTGCATTCTCAAAGTAGCGGTTGCAACAAAGTCCCTCCCCCTGTCTCTCTTCTCCAAACTTCTGGTGAAGCGATCACCATTTTTTTCCCCTCGGAGCGGGGAAAGCAACGAACCAGCGAGGCTTCATTCACCCAGCGAGGCTTCTCCGGCTACAGTCCCTCCACATTTGCCAGCTGTTTGGAAGCCGTCACTGGATGGTTAAGGCAGAGCAGTCTGAAACTCAACCCCTCCATGATGGAAGTCCTATAGTTGAGCAGGAAAGAGGCAGGACAGGAAAGGGGCAGGTCTCCCCACCTTAGCTGAAGTGCAATTCAACATCTTAACCACAGCAAGGAATCTGGGGATGATTCTGGATGCCTCCCTTTTGCTGAAGGCCCAGGTCACAGAGTGTCATGCCCCCACCGATGCCTCCTCGGTCCTCTGAGACGTTGCCACAGCAACCAGAGCCAGCTGTTCCACATACATCATCTGGGCAGCCAGTGTCAGCTGAAGATTCCTTCAAACCCAATGCAGATCAAGCAGGGAGCGAAAGGAAGGAGCTGGTTGTGTGCCCAGACTCAGTCCCAGCACAGCCAGAGTCAGACGACAGCCCAGAGGAGCTGATTGGGCGCTTGAGACAGAGGGAACGAGCAGTGGAAATGGTACGACATAGAAGCACAAGGCTGCTGGCTCAATGTCAGCATAGACCAGACACAGCTGATATAGCTTCAGAAGAGAGTGATTGATGACCCAGCTGGAATCACTCAGCTCATTAGAAGAGCTGCTTTTAGGCAGAGCTGCAGCAGCGTTTCGGTGTAGGTGTAATCTATACAGACACCCTCCCATCCAGCTTGGATTCCTTTGGCTCTGCAAACTCCTGTGACTCCCTATTGGCTTCCCTGACTTCTGAATCGGCTCTTCCCTGAATCGGCTTTTGACTACGCTTGACTGACTTCCCTGAATTAGCTCTTAACTTCGGTCCTGGTCATTGGACTGGCTTTGACGACAGTATACTTATCTGGATTCTGACTTTGGCTGTCCCTCGACTACTCTTCGCCTCATCCCTAACAATGCTTGCTTCGGTACGTAACGACCAGGACTGGACATTGACCTTGCTCTGGTGTGGACTCAGGCTCCTGCCCAGCTGCCACTAGGTGCGGCCGGATAGGGCAGCATACCGGGATAGCACTCACGGCATCTTCACCAAACAAGGCTACTAGTGCTCTATCTGTCTGCAAACTGTCTGGGCACAATAATCCATGCCACAATCGCCTCTAGACTGGACTTATGTAATTCGCTCTATGGTGACCTACCCTTGTCCTTGACCTAGAAACTCCAGGTGGTGCAGAATGCAGCTGCTAGGGTCCTCACAGGTTCAACTTGGAGGACCAATATCCAGCCAGTGCTGAGGCAGCTGCATTGCTTACCACTCATGGTTCGGATCAGGCTCAAGGTTTTGGTTCTGACCTTTAAAGCCATTCGCAGCTTGGGCCCAACCTGTCTGCAGGACCACTTGTCTCCTTACGCTACCCATCAGGCTCTTTGTATTGTGCATACTAATCTGTTAGAGGTCCCTGGCCCCAGAGAGATATGCTGGCCTCAACTTGGGCCAGGGCCTTCTCAGTCATGGCTCAGACCTGGTGGAATAAGCTCCTGGGAGAGCTGCGGATCCTGACAGAGCTGTCACTGTTCCGCAGGGCCTGTACAACAGAGCTCTTATGCCATGTCTTCAGGCTCAGCTACTAGCACCCTACTTGTCTCCCAACCACCTAGCCACAGTGATCCATGCGACAATCACCTCCAGAATAGATTTCTGTAACTCGCTCTACGCGGGCCTACCCTTGTGTCTGATCTGGAAATTACAGCACATGCAAAATGCAGCTGCTAGGGTCTTCTCAGGGATATCTTGGAGGGCCCATATCCAGCTTGTGCTGAGGCAGCTGCATTGGTTACTGATTGCTGTCCGGATCAGATTCAAGGTTTTGATTTTAACCTTTAAGGCCCTCCGTGGTCTTGCAGGACCGCCTTGTGCCCTTTGACCCCTGAAGGGCCTTGCGCTCAGCGGGCACAAATCTGATGGTCGTACCCGGTCCCCGGGAGATGTGTCTGGCCTCAACCAGGACCAGGGCCTTTTCGGTCCTGGCCCCTACCTGGTGGAATGAGCTCCCAGAAGAGCTAAGGGCCCTGTGGGATTTACCAGCTTTTCGCAGGGCCTACAAGATGGAGCTCTTCCGCCAGGTCTATGGTTGAGGCTGGAGCCTGGATGGTAGATTAGGACCCCCCCCCACACACACCAGGGTTACTCTGGCGGTCGCTATTCCTCCCCCTTGGTTGGGTCAAATTGTATATTTTTGCCGCCACTTGGATTGGGTGGGTTTCTTGATTGGGCTTGTTATGAGGATTTTATTGTATTAGGGGTTTCATGCATTTTTACTATATGTAACCCACCGCAAGCCTTGCGGGAGCGGTGGTCTATAAGTCCAATAAATGAATAAATAAAGATAGTTACCTATATGGACCTTTGATACTAATAGACCCAAATTATATGGCTTAAAATATAAAGTATAAGGTATATAAAATATAAGAATTAGGTAGTGGGTTGAGGACTTTGTTTGTATCCCTGAAAAAAAACCAATTAAGAAATAAGTTTACTGAGGAAGTAAAATGCGAAAGTGAGGTTTTATACCTAGGAACTTGTTCTGAATAAAGCTTTTTGCCATCGCCAGCTTGGAAATTTCTTTCTGTTTATTCATCTTCAGCTGACGGGTCATCTCTGCTTATAGGTCTACAGTTGAGGCTGAGTTTAAGATCAGTGAACCACCCTCAGGCTGTACTGTACCATCGAGCATACTCCTTGGTAATTGACTCTCAGAGGTAGTAGGGTTCTTGTCATCTTGGCATGTTGGGATTTAGTTGGTTTTAGGGGATTGAGGTTGATACAGGAATTATTTTATGTGAACCACCTTGGAGGAAGGCAGCCTACAAATCTAATAAATAATAACAATAATAATAGTATTTCCTCATCCATGTATGAGTCATTACAGTCTAGTCTAGTTAATATAGAATTGGATTTTGACCTGAGGGACTCAATCTGGACCTCAAGTGTGGACTCACAAATTGGTCCTGGGCAATTCAGAATCACAAACAGAAAGAATATTGACCAATGCTATAGCCATACTACACGTTGAAAACTGGCACATACATTCATATTAATTTTTAAAATATATATACAAAAGCTTCAGTCTCTGTCCATAATTATGCTTGGAAGTGCTTTCCTGCGTAGTACTATTTTGAATTAATGTTATATATTAATATACAGAAAATAAGCATCAACTATAGCAGTGGTCCCCAACCTTTTTATCACCAGGGACCAGTCAATGCTTGACAGTTTCACTGAGGCCCGGGGGGGGGGGGTAGTCTTTTGCTGAGGGATGTTGCCGCGGCCGCTTGAGCCCCTGCTTCACTTGCTTTCCTGCCGGCACCCAGCCATGGCGGCTGCTGGAGAGCACCAAAGGTGAGCCGGCGGCAGAGTGGCAGGGCAGCCATCGAGGCAGCAGCCGGGGAGGAGGACGAGGAGGAGCCGCAGCCTGGTAGCGATTGATCCACGGACCGGGACCGGTCCCCGGACTGGGGGTTGGGGACCACTGAACTATAGGACAAAATCAAGGCCGTTTCCATTGTTTAGTATATAACAGTTGTTTTTATTGTTGTTATTTTACTGGTGTGCTTTAGCCAATAAATCTATTTTGCATATTAGCAGGCACATTATAATATCATCATGCTGTTACCCAAATTGCTGGGAAATCATGAATATAGCAAGAGGCAGGGTAACACAGGATCTTTTACTACCAATTTTTACAGGGTCCTTTCTCTGGAAGAAACCCTTCTTAAATGAAGAAGACAATTAAGCATACATTCAGGGTATTTATTTGGGGGAAATATAGGGATACACTCAAAACACACACAGAAGCAAAACCATACATACACTAAGTTCTACAGGGAGACAAGTTCACTAAGTTCTACAGCGGGGACAAGATACTGCACCTTTCTTAGATCCAAGCAGCCACAACACAGGGTAGATAACGTGCACATTTAGCTCAGTCAGCTGGGCAAGGAGGAAATGTAAGAAATTTAGTGAAGCCCAAACAAGATCGAGACCTGGCCTGGCTTCCTAGGTTTCTTAAGGGGCCCCACTGACTCCATAGTCAGTCTCTGCCAGTCTGGTTTCTGTGTGTACCAACTTGCTCAGAGTCCAGTCATGGTTTTCTGTGCATGAAGGTATCTCTGTGCGAGGCACCCTTCCATTATGGGCTACCTTTAGGGTAACAATGCAGGTATCAGTTTGCGTAAGTAATAAATTAGAATGAGCATTGTGTGATAGGAAGGAATCCTTGCCATAGAAATGTATACACTAAATGGCCATATTTGTGAGGTCATTATATTTGGAATCTAGTGGATCTTTCAGGAATTATTGTAATACAGACAACAGCAATGAACTGCAGCAATCTAAGAGTGGCCAAATGGAACTGTGCTGAAGAAACACATAATAAAATGTAAAAAATTAGCTGTGTGTGCCCAAGATCTGCCCACACTTTGCCTGCCTAGAGTTTGGAATAATCTGTCTTTTGTTTATATTGCTGTCACTCTTTTTTTTTTTTTTTTTTTTGCAAACTAGACTAGTCTCACAGCCCCTCCTCTCAAATTCCCTGTCTCATAATCTCAGACAATTAAACATTACAGGTATGGTTTTTCAGTTCAGATGCAAACATATGTAAATAATGCAAAGCAAAATGAGAATAGAAAAAAGATCAGCCATTATATATGGGACATTGTAAAGTCCTGAAGAAATGTGTCATATATCTTCTTGGGACCAATAAAAATATCACAAAACAGTGTGCAAGTTTCCATGTTCTCCCCCCCCTCTCCTGCTCTATAATCTCAGCTCAACTGTGTTATTTTGTCTTACTAGGAATCTTTGCTATTAGATTCCAGTACCATAATATTTTGGAATCCTGCTCACTGACTGCCTGAGGTCATAGCACTTTATAGCCCACCTACTGATTGACTGAAAAAGGTTTTTTTTATCATATTATAATTCACGAGTGTGAAAGGCATATTAACAACAAGAAGGTACAACTGAGCTGAATCATGCTGTGTGGGGCTAATTATACATCCAGTTATGTGCAGCCAATTTTTCACTAGTACAAAAGCCATCCAAGGCTTGTATCTAATGTGTTACAAAAACAGTCTAAGACTTGAATCTGATGTGTTGTGTTCTATATGACTAGAGTGAGTTTGAAGGAAGACCTGACAAAGCATCAAGAACATCTTATAGGACACTTATGAATGCCTATGAGAGGGCAGTGAAAGCCATGAAGAGAAAGTACTTCATGGCTTCCATTGGATCCACTAGCTCTTGCCCAGCTCAACTATTTAGAAAATTTGGTCACTTACAACCCTTAAAGGCACAAATTGAACCCAATTTGCTCTGAGCTGTGAGGCTTTTGCGAGCTTTTTTGAGGATAAAAATCTTGGCATTCCACCGGACCTCCCTCTAACAGTTGATATAATAAATGAGCTGGAGGCTTCTTGACCATCTCCAGAAGTTGTCTTTGATTTCAGGAGACTCACCCAAACTGATATGGAGAGGGCGCTAACTTTGGTGAGGCTGACTACCTGCCCCCTAGACCCCTGTTCCTTGTGGCTTGTGAGAGCAGGCAATGAAAGCATTGGGAAACCTCTCCAGGAATTTGTAAATTTGTTTCTGTCCCCCGAGACATTCCTACAGAATTTAAAGGAGGCCGTAATCCGGCCTTTACTGAAGAAACCATGACTTGATCCATAGGGCCCTGCCAACTATCGCCCAATCTCAGATCTAGCATTTCTTGGAAAGGTGGTTGGACAGGCAGCCATGGATTAACTACAGGTATTCCTAGAGGAAGCATTGGTTTAGGACCATTCCCATTTGGCAGCATAGAATTATGTGGGCCTCCTTCTTCTATAGAATCATAAAGTTGGAAAAGACCTCTTGGATCATCTAATTCTAGTCCAACCCCCTGCAAAATGCAGGAAATTTACAACTGCCTGCCCACCCACAGTGACCCCAATTCCATGTCCAGATGTGGAATTCCCCCCCAAAACAGAATTCCTGGTCAGTCTGGTCTGGAGGAAATTTGTCTCCCAATCCTAAAGTTGTGATCAGCATTTCCCTGGGCATGCAGGAGAGGGCCACAAGAGCCCAACACAATCCCTTCTTTTCACCCACTTCCAGTTTGCCTAAATTCACAGAATCAGCCTCTCTGTCAGATGGCTATCTAGCCTCTGCTTAAAAACTTCAAAATGAGAACCCCCCATCTCCCAAGGAAGCCTGTTCCACTGAGGAACAGCTCTGTCAGGAACTTCTTCCAGATGTTTAGCCAAAATGTCAGGAACTTCTTTCAGATGTTTAGCCTATACCTCTTCTATACTTCTCTTAATGTTTCCCCCCTCCTCCTGAGACATACTTTATTATTGTACTGGCCAAAATAGGCTTGTTGGACTGTGATGGCTGGTGGGAGGTGAAACACTATTGGAATTCTGTTGTGTTTTATCATGTTTTATAGAGTTTTACTGTGTTCTAATATGATGTTTTAGCTATTTTTTTAAACTGCCCTGAGCCTACCTCGCAGGAATGGGCATTATATGAATGAAATGGTAAATCAATAAATAATATGTGTGTGTGTGTGTGTGTTGGAAACATTATATGGCCTGTTGGCTGTTACTGCACATGGCCAGGAGCTGGGTTTCTCCGTATATGGTGTTGAATGTGCTGAAGGTTGCCTGCTATTGAAATCTAGATGGTGCATAACTGGTCTCAGCCTTCTGCAGTAGCAGCAGCAACATCTGCCATGGTGCTTTCAGGGAATGAAGTGCCTGTTTCCCATTCATAGTAGGCTGTACCCCAGAGTGAAATGACCTCCTGTCTCCTCTCCCAGCCACATTCCTCTTTTACAATAATAAACAATTCTAGTATGTGTGTTATTTTTTTTTTAAACTTCCCATAATAAGCTGCTAACTCTTTCCCATTTTGCAGTCCTTTGGCAGAGGCATCGAAGAGGAGGCTGTCTGTCTCCCCCAGAAACATTTCTACAGTATATAAATCCTGCAGGGTAAAAGAGAAATATATTATTGGCAAAGAAGAGGTGAGTCTTGTATTAGCATTTTGTGACTTCTTTCTGGTTTGTTTGAATCTTGTCTTGTCTTGGCTGGCTCTTGGATGAGATTATGACAAACCGCTACCTGTTTCCCTAAATGTATACAGGTTACCTGCCGGAGGTTTCGTGAGTTTTTCCTGTTTCCTCACAGCATCATGGTGCACTCATGCACTTCCAGGGGCTTCCCTGGCTTTCTCCATTCTTAAGCCATGTTTGCTCTGAAGTTTCATAAAAGATTGCAATAAAGCTTTTTCTAGTCAAACTGCCCTCCCATCTCACACCCATCACAGCTTAACTTATCAGTCGTTTATCATGTTAACTCTTTGACCATCTTTTACTCATCCACAGACACCTCTCTCCCCCATCTTCCTGATATGCCTGTCTCAAGATGCAAATATGTGATGCTAATTATTTGTATTCTGTCTGGCAAGGTTAAACTTGCATTTGATGGAATCCATATGACTTTTGAATAAAATGTAAAATCATTGAGGAGGCATCAGAATTCTCTTTATACGAGTACTAGTTTTGAAGCCCACTGTAGTCTAAATTAAGGTGATCAGATTGTCCCACTTTTGGAGGGACATCTGGGGGTACCTGGCAAATTGTACTTATGTTGAAATTAAAATATATATATATTACAATACTATTTTTGCGTTCGATGAGTTCTATGAAACTTTTTGTTGCTCCATATAGACCAAATTTTTAATCAAGAACCCCCCCCCCCCAGTCAATGATGTCCCGCTTTACCAATGTTAAAATCTGGTCACCTTAATCTAAATGCATCGGGCTCTAGCAGCAGAAAGGGCGTGGGGCGGGGTGGAAGGCAAGCCACTCGCTGGAGGTGGTGAGAGGCTGTGTTGTGCTCTGTGGTGGCAGGGGTGGGCAGTGTCGTACCTGAGGGGATAGAGTGGAGAGCATAGCATGGTCTCCGGCATGTGGTCTTGGGTGGCGTCGGCAGGTGGCGCAGCTGTTGAGTGGATGGTTGCAGGGCCACATCATCATGACAGTTTTGGGCAAGCTCCACGTGCTGCAGCGGCACGTCGTAGGCATGCCTGCTGCGGAGTTGGGGTCACTGCCTCTGGCTCTCTGTCCTCAACATGCTGAGCGCATGATGTGGGCCCCTCGTGGGCACATTTGTGTGGCTGGTGGGATCGTTGGTGCCACCACCCTGCTTGTCAGTTGGTGGCGTGGGCGGCGGCACGGTCACGTGTAAAGCGGCGCCTGGGCAGGCAGCTCGTCCTTGGTGGCATGGGCGGCAGGTGTGCTCCAAGGCAGGAGGCACGCAGTTGGAGTGGCAGAGTGGTGGCAAGGCAGGTGTGTGTGTATTAAGGTTAGTGCAGTGGTGAGTGGCCGGCGACAGATGGCCTAAGCCACAGGGGCTGGGCCAATCAGGCTGCGGCCAGGCCGCAACCTGATTGGGCCTATTCCGACTCAGACACCTCAGACTTGTTCCACCCCCCCCTCCCCAGTTTCACAAATATTAAGAGGAACCATGGATAAAATGGGAAAGGAGTCATCTTGGTGCATGAAAGCGTATAATATAGCAGTGGTCCCCAACCTTTTAATCACCGCAGCCCGGTCAACGCTTGACAATTTTACTGAGGCCCGGTGGGGGGGGGAGGCTTTTGCTGAGGGAAGTCACTGCTGCCTGAGCCCCTGCTCCACTTGCTTTCCTGCTGGCGCCCCTGACTTCCTGCCGCCTGCTGGGGGACAGTGCCATGCCAAGGGGGAGCGCCAGCCATGGCGGCCACTGTAGAGCACCAAAGGTGAGCTGGTGACAGAGTGGCAGGGCAGCCCCCGAGGCAGAAGCCAGGGAGGAGGACAAGGAGGAGCCGCGGCCTGGTACCAACTGATCTACGGACCGGTCCCGGTCCCCGGACCGGGGGTTGGGGACCACTGTTCAGGGAACAAAAGGTTACATAAAACACAGAGGGACGGTGTTCTTTTATTAGGATTAGGCCCATTTTAATTTCTTCTTGTCCTTCCTTGTCACTATTATGAAAAGCTAGAAATGGAGCATATTTTCACAGGCTGTAGAAAACCCCCTAAATATTTATTAAAGTCTTCAAGTTTTAACTCCTGAAAAAGCAAAAGAAACATTGCCACTCTCTGGAATTACAAAAAATTACAAAAAATGCTTGTACAAATAGCAGCTTTATTAAAACCAGCTAAGAAGATTTGCAGCTGGAGAAATGTTAGCTGTCCACAGAAACACTGTCACTGCTATGGTCTCTTGTGCTGCTGCTTATAAACTGAATTTTAAGGGTGTTTTCACATGTGATGCAAAGAAGCTTACTGGCAGCCCAATTTAGAGGGGCACTTTGGCAGTGGCTGCCGGGCACTGACATGATAGTTGTAGCACTGGTCAGATCGCTGTGAACATTTTGTGTTGTGGGGGGGGGGTGACACAGGCTCTTTTGCAAGGTATGGACCACAAAGGCCTATTATGCACGGAGTGGAAGGTCCGCATTCGGGGTGGAATGGTGGCGGCTATCTTTAGACTCCTTGTATCTGATATCTGAAAAGACTGCATTTAATTCAATTAAACGCAGACTGTTAGACATAGAACTGCAGGAACCTAGCAGTAAAGCTAGAAACGTTTGCTCGCCATTGAGCTTGGGGATCTCACCAAGCTCTCAGCCCCTTGCTGCGTACTTCTACCATCTAATCATCCCACAACAGCATAGAGCATTCATGTTAGCTAGAACTAATGCTCTACCTTCTGCTGTTCTATATGGGAGATTTCTACAGATCCCGTATTCAGCTAAGTTGTGCCCATGTGGACAATGCTGTATAGAATCAATTACACACGTTTTCTTCCATTGTCCATTTTATTCTTTGATCTGAGCCAAATTTCTTAACTCACTGCTGTGTAAAAGAGAACTGCATTCGGATGAACGAAAGACTCAGTTTCTTTTGACATCCCAGAACCCTGATATAATTGAACCAGTAGCAAAGTTTTTACATCTTGCCATGAGAAATCGTGAATGTATTATGTCTAAAGCATGATCTCTGCCTTTGTTCTCACTAGAGTGGATCCTTTTGCACTTTCCCTTCTTATATTGTACTTTTATATGCTATTAAAGGCTTGTTGTTGTTGTTGGCTAAAATCACCAATTATGCATGCTGCAGGCGGCAACCGGGCGCAGAGTCAACGTATGCCGCCGAAAAAGCCGCTTTAGTGAGATGCGGAAGAAAGTGGAGCTTCCCGGGACCAGGGCACAACCAGAAACGGCTCCAGAGTAGCCGCGTGCATTATCGGATACTCTGGGTTTTGCGGCCATTGCGTTCCGTCCTGTGCGTAAGCAGTTTGCTTCACTTCTTCTTCCTCCACATTCTCCATGCCGCTGTTTCAGCGGCCATGCATAATAGGCCATAGTGAGCATGCCAGAGTCCATATCAATCCCAGCAACATCCACCAATCAGGCAGAGGTGCCCAGTGATATTCCACACACAGGTGCAGCTAAACATTGCTCAATGATGCAGCCACTGCCCCTCGATGCCATTTCTACACACCTAGAATTCAGAGGACAGTGAGGAAAGACCCAGTGACAGTGCAACCCCAAGGGAGGCATGTGGTCCAAATCTAGCCTTATAGATCATAGGGGAAGGCTGCCTACAGAGCAGACAAGATGCCCACCTGTCCCCTGGCAAGGGTCTGACCAAAAATAAAAGTGCTGGCCATATCCAACCATCCTGTCTCCAAGCCAGTGTGGTGCAGTGATTAAGAAGGGTGGCATCCAATCTGGTGAGCCGCTTTGTAAGCCTCTTTGAGACTCCTTCAGGCAGTGGAAAGTGGAGTATAACAGCCAACTCTTCTTTTTCTGCTACACAAACCCTTTCCTTGAAACAGAGAGGGGGAAAATAGTGTATTGGCTAAGACTCTCAGGCCCAACATACAAGAAGAGTGACCTAACTGGGCCAAGAAAGCAGATGCCAATGGGTAGCCCTGACATTACCACCAGCCATATGGGACCAGTCAGGTAACATTGCTCAGGCAGGTAACATTGCACTAACATTGCACTCTTTGGAAAGGCATTGGAATAACATGGCCAGGACTCCTATGGGGAGTGGAGGGACATCTGCAGGGTATAATACTATAGAACCCTTCCTCCAAAGCAGCTATTTTCTCTAGGGGGATGCATCTCTTTAGCCTGGAGATCAGTAATGATTCTCCATGCCCCACCTGGAGCTTCACAATCATTGTTGTAAGTAATTCTCCTGGAAGTATGCCCCAAAGTGTAACATGGGGCATACGGCTCCATGCAGCTACCCTGGGTTGCCCCCATACATATACAGTGCTAGCCTTGGTCTCAGGAGCCTGCATTATTGAGCTGCACTCAGGGGAAATGTGAGAGGGAAAAGGGGAGGTGGGTGCAGACCACCAGGCTGGCCCTGCTGATCCCCACTTCTGCTCTCCCATCAGTGCATGATTGCTCCTTTGGTGTGGGCTTCTAGAGATGTAGTACCTGTAGGGTTCTGAAATCAAGCATGTTAGTCATGCAGCAAAGCGCTTTCACCCCTCCACATATAAGTGCTATGGACCCTCTCTGCAGTACAGAGTACAGAGAAACTAAGAGCTGATTATTTCAAATCCATTATTTCCAGATATTATCTAAAAGTATATTCCTTCCAACATTTCTCATATAATTTCTTACTTTCCACTGCAGTAGTTTTGTTTATACAAACTCACCCCGTTTCCCAAAATTGTGGTGTTAGGGATCTTAGCAGGGCTGGTTTTAAACCTGATTTATTATTTTGAATGCTTTGTTGTTGTTAGGTGCGAAGTCGTGTCCGACCCATTGCGACCCCATGGACAATGATTATCCAGGCCTTCCTGTCCTCTACCATTCCCCGGAGTCCATTTAAGTTTGCACTGACTGCTTCAGTGACTCCATAAAGCCACCTCATTCTCTGTCGTCCCCTTCTTCTTTTACCCAGCATTAGGCTCTTCTCCAAGGAGTCCTTCCTTCTCTTGAGGTGGCCAAAGTATTTGAGTTTCATCTTCAGGATCAGGCCTTCTAAGGAGCAGTCAGGGCTGATCTCCTCTAGGACTGACCAGTTTGTTCGCCTTGCAGTCCAAGGGACTTGCAAGAGTCTTCTCCAGCACCAGAGTTCAAAAGCCTCAAAAGCTTTTGACACTCGGCCTTCCTTATGGTCCAGCTTTCACAACCGTACATTGCAACTGGGAATACCATAGCCTTGACTAAACGCATTTTTGTTGGCTTTTTAGGATGCTGTCTAGATTTGCCATAGCTTTCCTCCCCAGGAGCAAGCGTCTTTTAATTTCTTTGCTGCAGTACCCATCTGTAGCGATCTTGGAGCTCAGGAAAATAAAACCTGTCACTATCTCAATTTCTTCGCCAATTGAGAGGGCCGGATGCCATGATCTTTGTTTTCTTGATGTTGAGTTTCAAGCCAACTTTTGCACTCTCCTCCTTCATCCGCATCAACAGGCTCTTTAGTTCCTCTTCACTTTCTGCCATGAGAGTCTGCATATCTGAAGTTGTTGATATTTCTCCCTACAATCTTGATCCCAATTTGTGACTCCTCTAATTCCGCCTTTCTCATGATGTGCTCCGCATACAAGTTAAATAGGCAAGGTGACAGTATACAGCCTTGCCGAACTCCTTTCCCATTTTTGACCCAATCAGTGATTCCATGCTCGGTTCTTACTGTTGCTTCTTGACCTGCATATAGGTTTCTCAAGAATTCCCATCTCTTTAAGAACTTGCCACAATTTATTGTGCTCCACACAATCAAAGGCTTTAGCATAGTCAATGAAGCAGAAGTAAATGTTCTTCTGGAACTCCCTAGCTTTCTCTATGATCCAGCGTGTGTTGGTAATTTGATCTCTAGTTCCTCTGCCTCTTCGAAATCCTGCCTTTACTTCTGGAAGTTCTTGGTCCACATATTGCTGGAGCCTAGCTTGTAGGATTTTGAGCATAACTTTGCTAGCATGAGAAATGAGTGCAATGGTGCGGTAGTTTGAACATTCTTTGGCATTGCCCTTCTTTGGGATTGGAATGTAAACTGACCTTTTCCAATCCTGTGGCCATTGTTGAGTTTTCCAAATTTGCTGGCATATTGAGTGTAGCATTTTTACTGCATTGTCTTTTAAGATTTTGAATAGTTCAACTGGAATGCTGTCAGCACCACTAGCTTTATTGTTTTTCAGACTTCACATTCCAGGATGTCTGGCTCCAGGTCAGTAACTATCCCATCGTGGTTATCAGGGATGTTAAGCTCACTCTTGCATAGTTTCTCTGTATAATTTATATTTTTTAATCTCTTCTGCTTCTGTGAGATCCCTACCATTTTGGTCCCTTATCATACCCATCTTTGCATGAAACGTTCTCTTCATATCTCCAATTTTCTTGAAAAGATCTCTGGGCCTCCCCATTCTATTGTTTTCTTCTATTTGTTTGCACTGTTCATTTAAGAAGGCATTCTTATCTCTTCTAGCTTTTCCCTGGAATTCTGCATTCCATTGCGTGTATCTTTCTCTTTCTCCCTTGCCTTTCCCTTCCCTTCTCTCCTTAGCTATTTGTAAAGCTTCCTCAGACAGACATTTTGATTTCTTACATTTCTTTTTCTTTGGGATGATTTTAGTTGCTACCTCTTGTACAATGTTGCGAACCTCCGTCCATAGTTCTTCAGGCACTCTATCAGATTTAATTCCTTAAATCTATTTGTCACCTCTACTATATATTCATCGGGGATATGATTTAGTTCATACCTGAGTGGCCTAGTGCTTCTCCCTACTTTCTTCAATTTAAGCATACATTTTGCAACAAGAAGCTGATGATCTGAACCACAATCAGCTCCTGGTCTTGTTTTTACTGACTGTATAGAACTTCTCCATCTTTGGCTGCAGAGCACATAGTCCATCTGATTTCTGTGTTGACCGTCTGGTGATGTCCATGTGTAGAGTCATCTCTTGGGTTGTTGGAAAAGAGTGTTTGCTATGACCATTGTATTCTCTTGACAAAATTCTACCAGCCTGTGCCCTGCTTCATTTTGTACTCCAAGGCCAAACTTGACTGTTATCCTGGTTATCATTTGGCTTCCTACTTTATCATTCCAATCCCCCATGATGATAAGCACATCATTTTTTGGTGTTGCTTCTAGAAGGTGTTGTAGGGCTTCAACTTCAAGAGGTCAACTTCATCCTCTTCAGCAGCAGTGGTTGGGGCATAGACCTGGATTACTGTGATGTTGAAAGGTTTGCCTTGGATTCGAACTGAGATCATTCTATCATTTTGGGGATTGTATCCCAAGACTGCTTTTCCTACTGTCTTATTGATTATGAAGGCTACTCCATTTCTTCTGCAAGATTCTTGTCCACAGTAGTATACCTGATTGTCATCTGAACTAAATTCACCCATTCCTGTCTATTTTAGTTCACTGATTCCTAAAATGTCGATATTCAGTCTTGTCATCTCTTGTTTAACCACGTCCAGCTTGCCTTGATTCATGGATCTGACGTTCCAGGATCCTATGGAATAAAAACCGTTTACAGCATTGGACTGTCTTTTCACCTCCAGTTACCTCCACAACTGAGTGTCCTTTTGGCTTTGGCCCAGGTGCTTCATTCATTCTGGAGCTACTAGCCGTCTGCTCATCCCCAGTAGCATATTGGACACCTTCCGACCTGAGGAGCTCATCTTCCGGCGTCATATCGTTTTGCCTTTTGGAACTGTCCATTGGGTTTTCATGGCAAAGATACTGGAGTGGTTTGCCATTTCCTTCTCCAGTGGATCACCTTTTGTCAGAGCTCTCAGCTATGACCTGTCCGTCTTGGGTGGCACTGCACGGCATAGCTGATAGCTTCACTGAGCTACGCAAGCTCCCTTGCCACGGCAAGGCAGCGATCCTTGAAGGGGGATTTTGAATGCTAGAGGTTGACAATATGAATTCAAAATGCCCTTCTTTTATTAACTTTCATCACAGAGAAGGCCACCTAAGCATCGGCAGAGGCATTCAGGTCTGCCTTTCAATGGTAATAAAGAACATCTCCTGACATGCCACTCAACTCAGTGGCTGATAGCAGAATTTGAATTTTTCATCCAGTTTATTCTGGGAATATGGATAGCATTTCTAAAAATGGAAAAAGAATGAAAATTACCTGAGCAATTCCACAATAAAATCCTAATTTTTAATCTGGATTTGTTTCTAATGGAAATCTATTCAGATACTCTAGCATAGTCATGACATATGAATGTTCCAAAAGCTAAGTAAACAGGAAGTACATTCTTCACTTAGTAAAAACTTGGGAAAGCAGAAAAGAAAGAGTCTCATGGCTTTGGAAAGAATTGCTGAGTAAATCAGAAACACATTGGGATTCACTGGTAAATCAATTAATTCAAGCCAGAGTTGATTGAACAAGAAAAAATATCTGATGACCACACGTCATTTTAAAATCATTTCCCCTTGAGTGCTGAGCAGACAAACATGAGGCCAAGATGTAAATGTACCACTTTAGTAACAGACAGTTCCTACTGCCAGGCCCGGCAAAGGTTTTGAGAGTTCCTGGTACAGCTCAAGATTTTGGCATGACAATAGTACTTCTGCTCTAATTCTTGAGTTTTTTTCTTGTAGATCATATAGAAATAATTACAATTTGAAAATACCTTTAAAAAATAGTGACAGTCCAACTCTCAAAAGGTATGCGGAACGTATAGCTGCTCAGGGGCTCCTTGGCCCCCCTTCCCTCTCTCAGATACACACACACTCCTCCCTCCATTCCCCCCTGCCCTCAACATACCTCTCGCTTACCTGACCTCCTCCTTGGTCCTTCTCCACTCCCTAAGACACATACCCAGACTCCCTCCTCCCTCCCACCTGTCCCCACCCAGACTCTTCCTTCCCATATGCCCCCTACCCAGACTTCCTCCCCCTTCCCCCAGACTCTCTCTTTCCTCGCATCCCCCCCCCACCCCGAGACTACTTCCTACTTCTCACCTGCCCTCTCTCATGTTTGGGCATGACTAAGGGACAAGTGTACAATAGTGTACATCCATAGAAATAGTACCTGTCGAAAATAGTTATTTCAGATGTGGGAGGGAGGAGGACAAGCTGAGGTTATGTAGTGGCAAGAGAATGTTTCTGTTTGTTTAGAATTACAGTCTGTCCTAGTGGGTAATAAAAATATATGACATTCAGACCCATTATGCATGGGCCGGAACACCCGAGCTGGCAGCGTCAGGGCATCAGGGGAAATTCCTGATTACGCACGATGCCGACGCCAGCACGGGTGTGGCCCGGCTCAGCCCAGGCTGACGGAAGGCCTGTGTTATGGAAATGCGGGTTCTTCCGCAGTCCCTGGGATACCGTGGGCACTAGTGGGGGGTGGCGCCATGTGTAACTGACAGCGCTGGGCCTTTCAGCCCAGCCGGCCCCAACTTATGGTGCCCCTGCTTCTCTGCCTCAGTGAATAACAAAAATATGTGACAAAATACAATTCTGTTACACTAAAATATCACCTTTATTTAATTCTAAACCCTAAAAGCCTGAGCCCTACGTGGCTAGCCATTGCAATAGTCCTGAAAGAAATTCTGTTTGGATTTTCACAAGAATCCAAGAGACCATAACTAGAAAACAGCCACTAGAGATTCCTCTGTTTTGACCTTTGTAGTTAAAATCTGCAGCACTCTTTCAGTCATTTCTCCCAATAAGGAAACTCACTGGAAGCCATGTTCTAGTTGGATAGGAAGTCTGCTTTTGGTTTAGATCATTTGTTTTTTGTTCAGAAGCAAAACTATAGATTTGTAGCCACATAGCATTCCCCCAACCCTGGAATGAAGGTTTAGTGGCCTGTGCCAGATTCTTGTATTTCTCCAGAACCTCTTTCATGTTGTTACATCAATGTGATGTATTAAAGAGTTCATATGCCATTCTGCAGAGTTGATCATTTTGGATTTCACTTCCAAGATCCTGGACAACATTCAAGGTTATTATTATAGTATGTTGCAATATTTTGGAAAGCCAATGGACGGGTTTGAGTGAACTGTTTCCTTTGGATCATGACATGGAAAATTGCTCAGCACTCACATTTCTCCTGTTAGTCTCCATTTTGTCATTATGTAGACAACATACCAGCAGTTCCTATTAACAGAAGGAAACCAGCAGAAGCATCAGGAAAGCAATAGTCCTGAAAGACTGGGATATTTCCATTCTGTAGGCAGAGGACATCTTCCGTTGACAATTTGGCAGTAAATTTCCTATGTTACTGTTCCTGTATTGCATGGAAAAATTAGGGGTTGCAGTTTTAATAACTAAGATGATATGTGCATGCTTGCTTATCACTGACAGAAAAAAAAGAATTTGAAAGATAATAAGAATATGGAATAATAAGTAATGGAAGGAGCATTCTGAACAGTTATCTATATATGATCATTGACCACCTCTCTTTCTCTTTCCATACTGTGTCAACACTTAAATTATATATATATATATATCCTTATCCATGGTTCCTCTATATATTTGTGAAACAGTCTGGGGGGTGGGACGTGTCTGGCTGTCCAAGTTGGAATACGGCCAATACGGCCCGTGCACCCTGATTGGCCCTGCCCCTGCAGCTCCTGCCCTCCATCCCTGGACTCTAGCCTCTAGGGTCGTACTGGAGGGCTTGCTAATGAGTGCCTCTTGGCCTGCTGACTGCCTGTTAAGGAGCTCTGTCCCAGGCCTGCTAAGGAGGGCCTACTAAGGAGGGCCTTTTGGCCTGCTAAGCTGGGCCTGCTAACGAGGGCCTCCCGGCCTGCTGACTCCTGCTAAGGAGCTCTGTCCCAGGCCTGCTAACAGGCCAGACACCCCCACCTGCCCCATTTGATCCGGCTGTGAGCTGTGGCCCAAAGCTACCTTAAGCTGCCTGGCCAGGGGAGGGGGCCCTTTCAAGGCCTGATCTTAGGAATGGGCTTTGAAGCTAGTATGTATGTACTGCAGAGTGGTCTAAATAAAAGAGTATGCCCTAAGGGAGAGGAGGAAGGGCAGGCCCTGTCCGGGATAAAACCTCGGAGGGACCAATCAGGATCCGCAAAGCGGCTCCTGATTGGGCCTTTCACGTGGCTCCCCATTGGCTGCTTGGCCCGACCTCACCTTGGCTGGCAGGGGATTCACCACACATAAGGAGAAGCTGCCTTCCCCAATGGTGAGTCCTCCCCCTGGGGTCCCTCGCCACTGGGGAAAGGAGCAGGGCTGCCGTGTCAAAGATGTGGGCCGCCGTGTCGAAGTCCCTGCTCCTTTCCGTCCCCCCCACCAACCACCTTCGCTGGGGAACGCAGGGCCCCCACCCTCCTTTCCCCTCCAGCAGCTGCCACCCAGGCTCGTGCAGCCCATGCACAGACTCTTGCCACAATACGCCAGCCACCCAAAGGCTTCCCGGGGCCTGGCATGCCGCCGACAGAGTATCCGCATGGCCTGTGCCCCTGGGCCATGCCTACTGGAAGGCCAATGAGCCCCACGGCCCCGCCGAAGGCAGCTGTTGGGCGCGCCCGGGCTGGCGCTTCCCACCAAGGCTGATGCCTCCCGTCGCCCCAGGCAAGGCCCCGGCAAGCCTTCCCCCCATGAAGACTTCGCCGGGGACCGGCCCTGCCTGCCACACCCGTGCCAGGCCCCGGGAAGCCTTCATCCGGCGAAGGCTTCGCCGGGGAGGGGGCCTACCGTTAGCAGCCCATCCGCCCCGCTTTTGCCCGGCCTGTCCTGCGTTTCGGCCATCTGCCCCATGGTCCCGTGGCATTCTATAATTGTCCAGCAGCAATCTATCGTTTTCCCTGTTTTATTTTAATTTTTTTCTCAATTTTCCCACAGTTTTCCCAACAGGCACCCACCAGCCACCTTAGGCTCAGGAAGCCTGGCCTCCGGGGCAGGGATTCCCACCCGGCTCTGCTGCCTCGGCCAGCTCTTCCCGGCCCCCTGCCTCTCTGCCCACTCGGCAGGGGGGACTCCTGCTGCCACCTGTCCCTCTGCCTCTGCCACTGCCGCCGCCATCGCCATCCTTAGGCAAGTCAAGGAGGGAGGGGGGGACCCGCCTGCTGCCGCCACTGCCACCATCACCCCGCCGCCCTTCTGAGGCCAGTCTGGTCACATTAGCCTAGCGCCCATTTTATTTTAAAATAAAATGGGCTTTCTCCCTAGTGTGTGTGTGTGTGTGTGTGTGTGTGTGTGTATGTATGCATGTATGTATATGTATGTGTATATATAATATTTATATTAGCACTGCAACCTCATGCAGAGTGATTATAAATTAAGCCTGTAGAAATCAGTGGACTGCATGGAGTAACTTTACATAGGAATATATTGTAAGAAACTCTTTGGGATGTTTTTAATTATAATATTATTATTATTTATTATTGTTCTTGGATTTATTTCCTGCCATTTCCCGTAGGCTCGTGGTGGGTAACAGTAGTCTTTGTACCCATTAAAATACCCATTAAAAGACTTTTAAAAAAATCTCAATATGGTGGCAAAAACTACTGGAAAACAGACAACTCTTGGATGAGAGAGCCTGGGTAGAAGACCCCATCGCATCACTGATGTCTTCTGCTAGCTATCAGATGCTACAGTCCATTCCAAGGCAGTTTTGTGCAAATGATTTCTGGAAGGGTTATCACTGATTAAGCACTTTAAAACTAATTTTTATGTATTACTGTTGTGGCAGCTGCAGTAGGGTTATTATTAGCCCTTATAATGGAAGTGAGCAGGGAATAGTTTTTTAGGAGGGATATTGTCGAGCTGTCATGTTACTCACTGTCCTTGTTCGCTGCCAGCCATCTTCTGGCCCTGGCACTCAACTGGAATCTCTCCAGGTTCTCAGGCTTTCCCAGTGCATCAAACTGTACACTGTAAGATCTGTCAAAATTATTAAAATTCATGGTCAGCATTGCTACCAAAGAAATATTTAGAATTTGATGGGACTGTCCTGGGTCTCTTCTTCAAACCATAATATTTACTTCATGATGGTGATTGGTTTTGTTCTGGCTGTTCTCTGATACTTTGGTCCTATGGGTCATTCCCATATCTGAGGCTAAGAAAGACTGGCTGCAGCTGAATTTAAAGAAAGACGATGGCTTAAAAGGGGGGGTGTTTCATTAACTTTATTCGTGTACTCATTTAAGTATTTGATATGTATCCCAGCTTTCTCCCTAGGAGCTCAGAATCTCTCCAGGTTCTTACTCATGACAGTTTGCTTTTTAACAGGGCATTACCCACTGTAAGACGGACTCCCACCATGCTGTTTCGTCCTTTTTTGAAGCTGCTTTTTTTCCTACTCCCGTTCTTCACAGGTAAGCAAACTGGTGAAATAGTTAACTACAAAGCTAAATGCAACCCACTAGCTGTTTGTGGCAACCCATGGAAGCTCAGTTTGGGTTCAGAACTGAGGCTAAGCACTACCATGCACGTTTTGGAGGTAGAGGATTTTATCTTTTGGCAGCAGTCCATCATCATACCACACAGAGCTCTATTCTGTAGGACTCCTAACTTTTGGAGTGGCTCTTGAAGTCACAAGGAGCTGCAACCAGAAGGGGAAAGCTAAACTGCTCCATTTTGTGAGTGTAAGTAGCCTCATGCTGCTCCAGATCTAAACCAAATGATTTCCTTTCCCCCCAGAGAACTGAACGCAGCAGTTGCTGCTCATGGTCTTAACAGTCATCTAATTTTTTACCTCTGGTAAGCAAGTTTTGAAGGTTTCATCTATTGTTTCAAAAACCTGCAATGCTCAATTTACCAATAGCAGCAGTGGAACAAAAGAAAGATGTTGATACACTAAAGGTTCTTGCTTTCCAGTAAGCCTTTAACAGCAACTTGATATGGAGACATTGGTGATGAAAAGTGCCATCAGGTCTTAGACAGTTTATGACAACCCTGTAGGGTCAATGATCTCCTTCCTCCACGATAACGGACAGAGGGTCGCAATAGGAGACAACCAGCTGCATGCTGCCGGCTCTCATGTGGAGTTCTGTAGGGCACAGTTTCGTCCCCCATTTTATTCAACATCTTCATGCGCCCTTTAGCCCAGCTGGTCCAGAGATGTGGGCTCAGGTGCTATCTGTCAGAGTTCTAGACCTGTAGACAAGAAAACTTCTATTTTGTTAAATTTCTTTATTCTCAAGCAGAGACATCCAGCAGGAACATTAGCAGAACTGAGATTACAAGCAAGGGTTCACATATATAAAATACAGGCTCATTCCCTTCCCTCCCTCCCATGGGAAAGTGATGACTCGGCTTCAAAGGCAGACCAAACATCTCTATATTCTAGGTGCCAAGCGCAGGGAGGCAAAGGGAGGATGGTATCTCAGCACAGCTATGTTATGGGAAGCTCAAGCCATAAAGCATGTTAGGGAATTCGGCCTTGAGGTATGAACTGGATCAGGAACTAGAAAACATCACAGGTCAGGCAGATCAGACAGCCTCAGACCTCAATCACAGAAATCAATTACAAACTATACAGCAGATACCCTGGATTCTGACACTATCCTTACAGCTTTGTGTTAGAAGTTATAAAAGTTATTGTTGTAACATAAACTGTTATAATCTCCTGTTCAACATGGAGCCCACTCTTATGGTTGTTATTCTTATTATGATTGTTATCATGATTCAATGTATATCCTCCACATTCTGTGTAAACTACCCTGATACATAAATTTGTTGCAGTGCCATATAAACTTTTACCTGCCAAATTCTGTCTATGAGGATGCTATTAACCATGGAAGAACAGGCCAGGTAATTTTTCTGGTCAGATGACAACTGTTGTGTACTTCATGAGAAACAAAACCTCTGTCAAACCATTTGTAACATCTTTAAAATTACTGTATCTCCCAGCTCAGCTCCTGCTTTGGTGCTTTTCTAGGACTGCCAAAAGAACCCTGGGGAGGGTTCTTAAGCACATGATAAGGCCAGAAAAAAATGGCACTTGGGCTGTTTGTTCGCCATCATTTGTTTTGTTTTACAGATATTCTTTAATATATATGCTTTGTTATATAGATTAGAGGTTTCTGGCAGCTGTAATATAGTCTACCATACATCCCTCAGACAGTGGACATGTAAAGAATTAATATTCTCACACCAAGTGAAATCACATGTGCACCTCTGGTTTTTTAAAGACCTTACAGCAGTGTTAGGGCTGTGTCCAAAATGCCTGCCCAGTTCCAGTTCCCAACCCTTAATATTTAAAGAGCTAAAGTATTCTCAGTATCCTGTTGAGTTCCTCCAATAATGGGTCATATTATTTTGCAAATGTATATCTTGTTGCTTTTGTATTTGTGGAAAACATTCCCAGACAAGTACAAATTCTGTTTAGATGTGGGGAAAATATTTTAAGAGCAAACCAGAGTACTTAAAAAAAGCACTCATGGACAAATCTTGTTTCTTTATTCCGTCATGCAACTGGAAGTTCAGATGAATTAGTTCTGAGGTCCTGAAGTTGGCAATACTTAAGTAAAGTAGCAGCCTGCAGAAGTTTTCCAGTCTTTCTAATGCCAAGCTCCAGTTGTCAATTTCTAAAATGAAGCATTTTGGCTTCCCATATTGCTCCCATTCTTTATTGTGCTATGAAATAAGAAGCTGCTGGATGACTAAATGCAGGGCTACTTTTTCTTTCTCTGGCCGGTGCATTACTGATAAAAAGTAGGACAGTCAGGCTAGTGGTAGAGCCATGGCTCAGGGACTGGGTGTCATCTTTGTGTGCAGACATTCAATCCCCAGCATCCCATTTAAAAGGAAAAGGTAGTAGGTGATGAGAGAGAAACAGACTTGGAGACCCTGGAGAACTACTGCCAATCAGAGTGGTCAGAACTAACGTTATAGTAACTGTCAGAGTCACAGAAAATAATTCAGGAATTCACTACCTTTCCAAAAGACATCCTGGCAATTTCATTTTTAGCTTTGCAGTGAAATTCTCCTAAAATCCCTATCTGCAATATAGCCCACTAGTCTAATCACATATGTCTGTTCAGAGCAGACTCTCGGACCTTTTACATATATGATTTAGAACAGTCGTGTTTCAGACTTTTTCCTCTATTGGGGGAAAGTGTTGAGTTTTAATTTTTTAGCTCTCTCCCCTCTTTCAGAAAGAAGCAATAATGGTGGGATAATTCAGTTGCCCCTTTGCTCCTTAACTGTTCACATCATCTTTAACCGCTCCTGCAGAGCGGATTAAATAAAAGGGTAAGGCCACCTGGGGAGGAGTTAGAGCGGGCCCTGCCCGGGATAAAAACTCGGAAGGCCCAATCAGGAGCCGCAAAGCGGCTCCTGATTGGGCCCTCCAAGTGTCCATCCACGCGGCTCCCGATTGGCTGCTTGGCCCGGCCTCGCCTGGCCCGGCCGGGGACTTGCTGAGCAGACTGAACAGGCAGCCCGCAAGATAAATCCTCTGCCCTGGCCTCTCCTCCACCTAGGCAAAGGAGCAGGGACGCTGCGTCAAAGTCCTTGCTCCTTTCCCGCCCCGCGTCCCTTGCTGCTGGGGGGGGCGCGGTTGCCTGAGAGAAGGCTTCCAAAGCCTTCCAGGGGGGGGCGTCTGCCGCCCTTCTCTCGGCCCCAGGAGCAGGCTCGACGCGGCAAGCCTGCTCCCGGGGCCGAGAGAAGGCTTCAGAAGCCTTCTGGGTGATGGGGTTTAATTCTAGTATAATCATAAATGAGAACGTATGGAACACCAGATGTCCTTCCTATAAGCCCTGTCTAAGACAGAGAGGCCCAGGGACTGTGTGCTTGTTTGAGCACCTCATTCTTCCACACTAAAACCTGTATTAATGTCAGTGTTTCAATAGGGAAAAAAATACATATGTGTATAATGTTTTCAGTGAATTTCCTGCATTCTGCAAAGGTTTGGTGATACTGGAGGTACATTCCAACTCTTTGATTCTATGAACGAACCATCCATATTTGACATCAGAATTTAATACAGGAATTTTTTAAAGATTTTATACCTTAAAAACTGAAATCTACTAGATTAGCTTGTATAATACAGCATTTTTTCAGCCTGTGGGATTTTCTTGTTAAAGCATCTGTTTACACCAGTTATATTTTGTTTTCCCCACAGTTTTGGATGGAAATGAGGTATGGGATCATCAAAATAAATCTCTGTTACAAAGGCCCGGTGTTTACCTTTTCTAGCTCCTAAAGATTTACAGTGGCATACATAAAACACTGTTGCTTTCGTTTCATCTCCTGTGTGCATCAGTGTACATTCTGTCATTAATATTTGTAACTTATGTTGGATTTGTGCCCCTTGCTTAACTTGCAAAATAATTTCTTCAAGGATTTTCAGACATCAGCTCTCTGAAGATCTACCCCAGTGACCCAGAAGTCATCCTCATGCTTTCTAGAAATTTTTCCCTGACATGTTCAGGGCAGTATGAGATAATCTGGAAAAAAGATAAACATATCATAGATGCTGTGCTGGAGGAAAGAGATGGCATTTTTGTTACCACCCTCACACTCTGGAATGTGACTGGCGTCAACACAGGGGAGTATTCCTGTGCCTACAATCAAACTTCCGAACAAGGGCAAATTGAAGGGAAATCCATCTATATCTTTGTACCAGGTACCGAGGCACTGCCACCCTGCCTTTTCTTTATTTTCTTTTTAATAGCTTGTGTTTAGGCTGGAAAATTTAGAATTATGAGGCTAAATAAAAATAACTGGCTAAATGATCCATACTTTCAAAATTTGAATTCTACGTTCATGCATTCATTCATTAATTCATGCATGTAATGTATTTTGTCTGCCTTTCTAAGATGAAACTCAGGATGTTTGAACAAAATTTTAAACAATGCATCAGGAACAGTATAAGACATATAATAATGTAATTAGACTGGATTACAACATCAGGAAAAAACATCATGGGGAGGGGGATACCCAGCATTGCTCCCTGGCCCCTAGCCCTGATATTCTCAGAGCTGCATTGGCTCAAGCCACCATCTCCACCATGGTGCAGAAGGCGTCTGCCCACCCGCTGTCTAGCTCCTGGGGCATCCCAGGTGAGGGTTAAGGCAGACAGTGTGCAGTGGTGGCAGAGGTGCCACATCACTTCCATGCCACACTTCCACTGCTTTTTGGAGTGTGAGGGCTCCAATAAAGATGTTTTCACATCAACAATGCAATAAAAACTGTATAAGGCATACCTACATACATATAAGAACTGCAAAAAAATGGATTATGCAGATAATGCATACAATGAACACACAATAAAGCTGTGGCCTTATTTATGTCAAAAAATCAAGCTGGTGTCCATGTTCTCTGTATGTTGGGACTTTGTTCCCTTACTTTGCAATGAACAGTGCTATAAACGACAGCCTTTGTCCATTTCTCAATGCACACTCCTGTACAATTACATTTTACCACAACCCTATTCCTTTTATAAAAATTCTCTGCTGAACAATTCCATTTCATGCATTCTGTAGACTGGTAAAATTGCTATTCCAGGCTACTCCACAAAGTGGGAGCCACAGCAAGGAATGTTCTAGGTACAGACAGCTGCTAAGCTTACCCATTTGCTGGGTGGCACATTCAGCAGACTTTGCTCAGGTGAGTGCAGATGCTGCAGTAGAGCATATTGGGAGAAGCAGTTTAGATATTTGAGTGCCAGGTGATGAAGGGTTTTGTGTATGATAGTTCCTTGAAATGAACCCAGAAGCTAATTGATAACCCATGGAGCAACTATAGAAACAATGTACTATACACATACCATTAAGCTGCAGCATTCTGTACCAGCTACTTTCCAGATTGTCTTTAAGGGCAGACCCAAACAGAGTGCATTACAGTAGTCTAGTCCCCTGGAGCCATGTGACGTAATCAGCCTAGTTTTGGAAGGTAGCCATTCATTTGGTTCTGATAGTATTTTGTGATGCTGATTTATTTCTCTAGCAATAATGCAGGAAGCGAGGGAGTTGTAGCAGTGATTTCAGTGATTGCATACCAGGGCTGCATAACTAGCAGCACAATCCCATCCTTGTTGCCAGTGTTAAATCCATGGGTCCAGAGACCAGGACACTGAGAGTTCCTTTCAGCTCTTTATTGTGACCTCAGCTTAAGGTACAAAGAGGCAAAAACTGAACTAGAAACCCCACCAAAACCCCAACTTCCCGCCAGTGCACACTATTGGTCAGTTTGAGTTCAAACTGGTCCAGCATTCAGAATCTAGCTGACTGATTGTGTGCAGGGTTAGGATCCTGCCTCGAACCTCAAGCTTGGTCTTCGGCAAGTCTACAGACGCAAAACCTGATAGATCCCTGTTATAGGGCATTGTGTTTTAATAGGCAACTGCATCAGAGGCTGCACTGTGGAAGGAGCAGGGGACAAAATGACCTTTTCCACAGTTCAGGTCAACCCAGGTATCAGCATAGCACTTAGTCCATGTGGCTAAACTAAATGCAGGTGTTGTGTACCAATGTTGTAACTGACCACTTTCACCCATGTTTAGATTTCATTTTATCTACAATTAGGCCTTTGCTAAAAGCATTGCTGAAAAATATAAATATTTTTAGAGATAGCCTATTTCAGAAGTGAAAGATTATTTTTAACCCTTGCTACTGAATTTCTCATCTAACTTTTTCCTCTTACCCATTTCCTCTTAGACCCAGCATTGCCTTTCCTTCCTAGCAGTTCAGAGGACACATTCGTTTTCAGTACTGGCCACACTGAAGACATTATCCCCTGCCGTGTGACAGACCCCAATACTACGGTGACCCTTTATGAAAGGAGGACTGAGGACCCAATTCTTGCCACTTATAACAATAAGCAAGGCTTTAAGGGGTACTTTGAAGACAAGCCCTTTGTCTGCAGGGCCATAGTGGATGAACAAGAAATTGACTCTGAGGCATACTACGTCTACAGGATCCAAGGTGAGCCTTTTTCCAGTTTACTCCTGCAGGTAGGTAGAAGAAACTGACATTTCAAACACAATGTTGTATGAACATTATGAGTTGTTTACTCCATTTTATATTACTATATTGTGCTTTTTATATGTGCAAGATTATAAAGGCCATTCATACCACGCCTACTGTATTATCTGTCCACCCACTTCTTACTTACAATGCCAACTCCTTTCAGGATTCCATACTTCCCCCATTATCAAACAGAGGATGTCTTAGTGTATTGGTATGGGGATAACTGGCTGTCCCTTCCCCAAGTATGTATAATAATAATATGAACAGAGGGTGATCTTCTTTGGTGTGATAAATATTCTTGTGTTGTGTGAAACTGACTTGCTTAGCTTGGATCATAAGAGCAGTCATTATTTTTTCTGACCAAGGGATGCTTCTTTTGTTTATTCAGCACTTTTTTTCATTTATTGGATAATATAGGTGAACAGATATAGTGAACTTTGATTGTTGTGATTTCTCCCTATATTCTTTTTCTCCCTGGCATGCTTAGGCAAGGAACTGGAAAGGTAGCAGTGTTCCATGTAATCTCACAATAGAATTTCTGGAGTTTTACATTTGTTGTTTTTGTGGTTCATTTCAGTTCTCATTTTAGTTTTTTTATTTTTCAAGGAAAAGTACAAGTACTTGATTTGCTGGAGATAGGGTTGTATGAACCTATACAGGAGGGGGTCTGCCTACATTCAAGAAATCCAAACACTTTCTACTTATTTTTTAAATTATTTTTAAAGTATAGTTTGACTGGTTTGCAAAATTTCAGTTAGCTAAAATATGCCTTTTTATGCCATTGTAATACCTGTTCTGTGCTTGTCATTTGCCAAATTCCAACTAATGCAATCTATTCTATTAAGTATATTGTGTTAGCAAAGTGGCAACAAGAAAATGTATTGAAATCAAAGACTACAATATCATCTATGAAGTTGGAGCCAGACTGAATTTTCTGCTAATGAGAGGGGTGTGATAATGTCCATGTATTTCCTCTTCATGCTGTAGAATCCTGATTTGCCTGAGGGTCCCCTGTTCCCCATAGCAGCATTTTGGAAAGTGAAAGGGCAAGAGCAATGGGGTGTTCAACCTACTAGGTATCCTGAGGCAATTACCTGATGTACCTCGGGAAAATATTGGAAACGCTGATGTACTACTTATGAATGTCATGCAGAAACAACATATGGTCATTTTCTCTATAAACAATTATATTATATTGTTTATTGAATTTGGTACACTGTGTGGACTGATTTTCAGTCATATGAATTAGTCTTCCTTCAGCTGCTGTAGTTTGGATTCCATCCATGTTAACTTGAGTTTTTCTCCCCTCAGTGCCTTCCTCTCCAACCGCTGTCATCAATATTTCTATCAGTGCCCCACAGACTGTAGTGAAGCGTGGTGAAAATATCACTGTAATGTGTTCAGTGAAAAACATTGAGTTGATAGATTACGCTTGGAGGTATCCTGGCCAGATGGTAAGCAAATATGTTTTGTTTATTTTATTTATGCTTCAATTTGTATAGTCCCCTCTCAACCAGGTTGACTTGAGGAGGTATACAAGTTTAAGAAATTCATAAATTTCACAGTACAAACATAAGATTAAATTAAACATTGTATTAAAATTAAACTTCATATTAAAACTTGATATCTGCTGTCATCCAATACAGTTGATAAAATGATTCAGCCCTAAAATAGAAAAATTAGGAGATATGAAATTATAAGACAGAGTATCAGTCAATCAAACTTTATTACAGTCGTTCAGACCAAGTTATATCACAGAATCATAGAGTTGGAGGGGCCATACAGGCCATCTAGTCCAACCCCCTGCTCAACGCAGGATCAGCCCAAAGCATCCTAAAGCATCCAAGAAAAGTGTGTATCCAGCCTTTGCTTGAAGACTGCCAGTGAGGGGGAGCTCACCACCTTCTTAGGCAGCCTATTCCACTGCTGAACTACTCTAACTGTGAAAAACATTTTCGTAATATCTAGCCTATATCGTTGTACTTGTAGTTTAAACCCATTACTGTGTGTCCTTTCCTCTGCAGCCAACGGAAACAGCATCCTGCCCTCCTCCAAGTGACAACCTTTCAAATATTTAAAGAGGGTTATCATGTCCCCTCTCAACCTCCTATATTAAGTATAAGATAGAGTAGAATTAAATGGGGAAGGCCTGAGCTAGATGGTAACTCTGGGGGTGCTTTCGAGGCTGGCCTCAACCATAGACTGGTAGAACAGCTCCATTTTACAGGCTCTGCTTCTCCTCTGGGAGATCGTTCTACTAAGCCAGGGCTGAAAAGATCTTGGCCCAGGTTGAGGCCAGGCACACCTCCTTAGGACTGGAAACTCTCATCTTGTTGGCATTTGAAGAATGAAGCACTCTCTGGGGAACATAGACAGGCAAACCCTCATATATGCCGGACCTAGACTACGTATGACTTTAAAGGATAAAACCAAAAACCTTGAACTGGATCCAGAAATCTGGAAGCCTGTGCAACTGCCAAAGAACTGGTCTTATATGGGCCCTCCATGGTGTTTGGGCGAAAACCTGGGCAGCTGTGTTCTGGACCAGATTAAGCTTCCAGAGCTGGGACAAGGGCAGGCCAGCATAGAGTGAGGTACAATAGTCAAGTCTGGAGGTAACCGTTGCATGGATCACTGTGGCTACGTGCTCTCGAATGAGATAGGATGCTAGTAGATTTGCTTGGTGGAGATGGAAAACCACCAGCTGATCTACTTTTTAGGACTTCTGTTTGTGTTTTTGTAGTTTTCTCATTATCTTGACACAGCAAGTATAGTGGACTGTGAAGTACTCCTGTGGGGGCAATTAGTTGTTTTCTTAATGAGAGCAGTGACTGGGCCATAGAGTATAATGTAGACACGAACAGACACAGTTGTGTATGCTGCATGCCTCTGTGGTTTTAGTGACTGTGCTCAGATGCTAGTATGTAACCATTCTATCATTATTTTATACAGATTTTTATTTGTCCCCTGGCCCCCAAAAGAATGATGCCTGATACCTTGTGTGGGTTGAACTAAGGTTGGCCCCAAATATGTAGATGAAATTCAGATATGTAGATGCTCTTCAATACTGCTCATTCTTTTGCAGGTGGGAAAGATGGTACAGCCTATGACAAACATTTTGCCTGGGATCAGCCATTCTACTGTTTCCATTCTAACAATCCACAATGCAAAGTTAGAAGATGAAGGGCTATATATTTGTGAAGCCACTGATACCTACCATGACGAAAAAGAAACAAAAGAAATCTTTATCCAAGTGATTGGTGTGTTTGTTTAAAAATTTCAGTTTGTCTCTTGACAAAAGCTTCCTAAAATATGAAGCTACTGTTTTGCCCTGTTTAATTTTCAGGGTATTGAATCATACAAGGCCAGCTGTTCTGGTATTTTGTTTTAATGTTAGTTGATTGATCATTTGTTGTGATATACCTAGTTTTGAACTTTTTTTATTCTATAGGCCGCGTCACCATGTAGAGTGTAGCACAGCAGTCTCCAAAGGACATTTTTTGGGAGTTGGGAGTATTAACATTCCAAAATCCAAATAACACTTCTCCTAAATTGGAACATTCTTGTTGATAGGCCTATTCATCATATTACTAAAATGGCTAATTGCAGAATCAAAACTTTGTGGCACTCTTCTTTTATGTTTCTTATCAGCATCTATACAATTCAAACACTTCCCTGCCCTCCCAATAAGAAGGGATGGTGACCCCAGTAGGAACCCTGTTTCTTTATAATATTTCCATTCCTTCCTTTCTTATATAGAACATGGATTTGTGACCTTCCACACTATTCTGAATGACACAGTGTTTGCTGAGCAGCATAAAAGTTGCACGTTCCATGTGCAGATTGAAGCCTATCCAGTCCCCACTATTGTGTGGCTCCAGAATGATCAGCCCCTGATTTTGGAGGGCAACAGTGGATTTGCCATCAGCACCAGGAATTTATCAGAAACTAGGTAAGCTACCCGCTGTCAGAGATGTTCTAGTATAGTCAATTTTAAATCAGCCTCTGGATCATCTGACATGTAGACATTTTTATTTTCTACCTGTGGTCAGGAACAAGTAATTTGCTATTTTAATTCACACACACACACACACACACACACACACACACACACGGAGCAAAGAATAGAGGCAGCTCTAGCTTGTTGAAAACTAGAGGACAGTTTCTTTTTAAAAATATATATTTACTAGAGGCAAAGCCCATTGTATGTCTAAATACAATGGGCGCTAGGCTTTCCCTGCAGGGAGCCCCTGGCAGCTTGTTTCTCTCTACAATGAGTTGCACTCCAGAACCAGAAACTCTGATGTACTTCTAAGGCCTGCAGCATGGGCAGAGTCTCTCAACTGTACCAGCACAGGAACATAAGACACTTGTCAGCATTGTAAAGCGAAAAGGATGGACATACCTCCTGGGACCGGAGAGTTGGCAAAGGCACGGTCTCGTTGTTTTCTCCCGGGGCGGCGAGACGGTTGAGGCCCCCCACCACCAACGGCAGGGATCTTGAGGCTTCTGGCAGCCGTGGGAGCGGGCTAGGCGTGGAAATTTTGAGGGCAGGTCCATCCGTGCTGGCGGCTCCTCAGTCAGTCGCGGCTCCGGCTCCAAGCCATCATTGCTGTCACAGGTTCAGCGGCGCTGGCGGCTCCATGTGTGATCGCAGGCGCGGCTCCGGCTCCGAGCGTGGGACGTCCGCCAGCACTCGTTGGTCCGCTGGGCAGGGAGCTGGTGGGGGCTCCTTTGGGCGGCAGGCTGACGCGGTGGGCTCCGTCGCCTCGGTCCTCCGTCGGGGAGGCTTTAACTGACGCTGCTGGTTCTCCTGGCGCTGGGCGGGGATCTCAGGCTGGGGCTCGACTCGGCCGATGATCCCGCCAGGGAGGCTATTCCGCTCTGTCCGCGGCTCCTCGTGGCGCGTCCTCCGCTGGCTCCTGCGCCGGGCTGCTGCTCCTGGCGCTGCTGCTGCTCATGCCGCCGGCCAGGCCTCTCAGCGTGGGCCTCATATCGGGCAACGATCCGCTGGCTCCTGCCGCTGCTGGTTCTCCTGGCGCTGGGCGGGGATCTCAGGCTGGGGCTCGACTCGGCTGATGACCCCACCAGGGAGGCTTTTCCGGTCTGTCCGCGGGTCCTCGTGGCGCGTCCTCCGCTGGCTCCTGCGCCGGGCTGCTGCTCCTGGCGCTGCTGCTGCTCATGCTGCCGGCCAGGCCTCTCAGTGTGGGCCTCAAATCGGGCAACGATCCGCGGGCTCCTGCCGCTGCTGGTTCTCCTGGCGCTGGGCGGAGATCTCAGGCTGGGGCTTGACTCGGGGCTCGATGAGCCTGCCAGGGAGGCTTTTCCGCTCTGTCCGCGGCTCCTCATGGCACATCCTCCGCTGGCTCCTGCGCCGGGCTGCTGCTCCTGGTGTTGCTCCTTCTCCTGCCGCCGGCCGGGTCTCTCAGGCTGGGTCTCGACTTGGGCGACGACCCGCTGGTGCTACTGAGCACCAACGCTGGTGCTGCTGGGCTGGTCGGCCAGCAGGCTGGCGTGCCGGGAGGCACTTTGCGCCTCCCGGCACGTCAGCCCGCCGGGCAGGGAGCACCCGCCAGCCGCGCTCCGCGTTCCCTCGGGCGCCTCTCAGCGCGACTGCTGGGGGCTCCCTCGGGCAGCGGCCTGACTCGGTGAGAGGCGCGAAGCGCCTCTCGCCGTGTCAGGCCGGGAGCAACTGCGAGCCGCGCTGCACGCGGCTCGCAGTTGCTGGGGCTGGGAATCAGAGGGACCAATCGGCAGGCGCTTCGATTGTCTGTCATGAGGAAGGGTCCAATCCGGACCCTTCCTCATCCCGGACACATCCCGCCCCAGGAGGGCTTACATCTTTATTTAGTCCGTGGTGCCCGCGGCGCCACGGGCGGTGTACAGATGCTTAAACCTAAAGAAAAGAAATATAAAATATACACGACATACAGAACAATTATGTTCTATAGTGCTGTGCAATGCCAGGTCAATAAAGAACAAAACCTCCACCCTGTGAAGTTACTTTGCAGAGCAAAGGGCGGACCAGGCATGCATGACAGAGACCTGGACCAGGGAGGGTGAAACTATCGCCCTCAAAGACCTAGCCGCTGCGGGGTACTCTGTCCTCCACTAGTCTCGGACAGCGAGGCGGGGAGGAGGGGTGCAATCCTGACCTGAGAGTCTTTCTCCTTCAGGGCCCTTCCTGCGCCATCAATACCAGGCATTGAATGTGTTGGTCTCAGATGGGGATTAATTGAAAGTGTGGCCATCTGGCTAGTGTACTGCGTGCCCAGTGCACTGCCAGATGCCCTGCCAGCCCTGCTGGAAGTGGTGGTGGCCTGGAGGCTATAGTTCCCCAGACTATTAGTTCTGGGGAACTTTAACGTCCATGCTGAGCTGCCATCCTCCAGAACTGGGCAGGACCTGGTGTCAACCATGGCAACACTAGGGCTCTTGCAGTTTGTTGTTGGCCCCACCTATCAAGCAGGCCACACCCTGGATCTCATTTTCAGTGCAGGTCTGGATGTGGATGTGGATCTGGTCACGGCAGCTGCCATGCCATGGTTAGACCACTATGCCCTAAAGGCTCGGCTAAGGCTACAGGTATTACAAAGGCTACCACCCCCTCTGTTGGGCACCGAGCATATTATAGCTTAGAGACTTATGGATGCTGAATGCCCTGTGGGAACCAATGCCTCCCGGCACTTCTCTCAATGGCCGGTCAGCGACTGGCATGACAGATTGCTGACAGCCATTGATGAGATAGCTCCCCGACGCCCTCTCCATCCTGTCTCAAGCAGGCTCCATGATACACCGAGGAGCTTCGCAATAAGAAACGGGAACTGAGATGGCTAGAGCGAGTTTGGAGGAAGACTTGAATCAGTAAAATGCAATTTTTGCTCAACTACCATCGCATCTGCAGACTCAAGCCCAGCTCAATTATTTAGAACTAGTAATTAAGCCCGCTGTATGCCGAATACAGCGGGCGCTAGAAACTGACCTTGTCGGGCGGCGGCTCTCTGCCTAAGTAGGCAGCCCTGGCTAACAACTGAAATCATTGTGCACTCTGAAATCTGTGCACTCTGTAATGCAGTGGTCCCCAACCTTTCTGAGGCCCCAAGGACCAGCACATTTATTGTGGCTGAAGCCTACTTCTTTAAAGACATGAAGTGTGCCCTTGGTTGAAGACATACCTGGGAGATGACAAACTGAGGTTAAATGGCAGGGAAATATAAGCTGCTCTCTCTGGCTAGAATATAAAGGAGAATAAAACCTAATTGTAGTAAATGGCGAATGGAGACTTTTGGCCAGATACTGCACTTAAGGTTTCCTTTCCGAAATACTGGGTATCCTTGTCTTTAAAAAAAATTGAGAGGAAGGGGAGAACTTCCCACCCCCTACACAAAAAGTATTAAATTTGCCCCCCATCCCTCTGAGCTGGGGCACTTCCTTCCAAAGGGATCGTGGTAATACAGAGCTTCATTTTGGAGGCAATACTGGGGGTGTATCCAGGAGGGGAGGAGGGAAGTAGGGCAGCCCCACACAGAGCCTTCAGAGTGAAGGATCGTTGTTCTGGAGGCAGCACATGAAGCTGCCTGGTTTCCAGGAAGGGAGGAAATTTGTTTCAGAACTGTAGGCCAGCTGCACGTACAGAGAGGGAAAGAGGGAGGGAGGTCTCACCTCTTCACCTACGGGCCATTCTTCTTGCTCGTGAGAGTTTTGCTCCCCAGGCCAAGAGTATGTATGACTAAGCAGGGTGCAACCTGGGGGGGGGGGAGGTGGATGGAAGATGCCTTAGCCATCTTTTGGGAAGGTGAGATGCAAATGTTCTAAACAAACTGCACTTATACACAATGGGGGTTTAATTTGCGTGAGTGCGGGAGCCATCAGTATGGCATTTGCTGCTTATTCCTTTGCTCCGGAGTTTGGGAGCGGAGAAGGGAGACCAGGGCACGGTGCCTACTAATCTGCAGTATTTCTTTTCCCACCCGTTCTGTGGACCATAACAAATGTCCCTTATTTCGGAACACTGAAACCGGAGAGAGAATGTACCAGATTGCCGTCATGCTGTGTGTTTAATTTTTTTCTTGGCAAGCTCTCCGGCTGTGTGTTCAGACTTCAGTGAGGAACGGCAGCCTCCTTCCGCCGTCAGTCTGCACCGTGGGGACCGCCGTCAGTCTGCTGGGGACCGCCGTCAGTCTGCTGGGGACCGGCACGGGCCGCGCCTGGGCCGCGCCCGGGGGCCGCGCCCGGGGGCCGCGCCCGCGAGCCGCGCGCGAGCCGCGCCCGCGAGCCGCGCCCGGGCCGCGCCCCGCGAGCCGCGCCCGGGCCTCGCCCGCGAGCCGCGCCCGGGCCGCGCCCGCGAGCCGCGCCCGGGCCGCGCCCGCGAGCCGCGCCCGGGCCGCGCCCGCGAGCCGCGCCCGGGCCGCGCCCGCGAGCCGCGCCCGCACATCGGGCCGCTTGCTGGCAGGGCCGCTGGTGGACTGTTTCTTCCTGGAACCTTGTTGGCTGCACGATAACGCGAGAGGCGGCGCTGCAGAAGCCGGGGCAGGAAGCGAGCCGGGAGCGGCTGCGAGGACGGCGGAGACCATTGTAAGTTGGAGGCGAGGGGGTGGTGCGCGGGGGCTGCGGCCTGCGTGGGTTCCCTCGGGCGTCAGGCCAGGAGCAACTGCAAGCCGCGCTGCGCGCGGCTCGCAGTTGCTGGGGCTGGGAATCAGAGGGAGCAATCGGCAGGCGCTTCGCGCCTGCCGATTGTTCCCTCCGATTGTCTGTCATGAGGAAGGGTCCAATCCGGACCCTTCCTCATCCCGGACACATCCCGCCCCAGAACGCCTTACTCTTTTATTTAGTCCGTGGCGCCCGTGGCGCCACGGGCGGTGTTCAGATAGTTCGATCTCTCACTGCTCTGGTAGAAGGGCAACAAAACAGTAGCCAATTGGAAATCAGCTGTGAGGCATTTGCGAGTCACTTTGCAGACAAAATCTCAACACTCTGCCACGACCTCCCTCCAACCTTAGATACAGAAAGTGAACTGGAGGCCCCTTGGCCGTCTTTGGAAAAAACAATGAGTAAATTCCATACTGGGTGTCGCCATATGAGGCATTATATGGTAAGAAAAAATGGCACTCAAAGGAGTATATAAAATATAAAGATTTGTTAGACTACTCTGAACAGCAAATAAAATGTAAACAGGGAAGACAATTATATGACAAATTTAAAACTGATAGAAAGATTTATCAGTTTGAAAATTTAAAAAATGAGTCTGATCTGTGTATATACGCACAAGAACAGAAATTAATTGCAAAGATCTATATTATGTTACTAAAAAAAGACACTGAGAAGGAAGTGAAAAAAGAATCAATGATTCACTGGGCACAAAATAAAGGGCATACTATTAATCTTGAAGAGCCTCTTGTGGCACAGAGTGGTAAGCAGCAGAAATGCTGTCTGAAGCTGTCTGTCCATGAGGTTGGAAGTTCGATCCCAGCAGCCGGCTCAAGGTTGACTCAGCCTTCCATCCTTCCGAGGTCGGTAAAATGAGTACCTAGCTTGCTCCTGGGGGGTAAAATGGTAATGACTGGGGAAGGCACCCTGTATTGAGTCTGCCATGAAAACGCTGGAGGGCGTCACCCCAAGGGACAGACATGACCCTGTGCTTGCACAGGGGATACCTTTACCTTTACCTATTAATCTTGAGCAATGGGAGATAGTATGGAAAAGAGATATAAAATTTACATTAGCGACCTTTACCTATTAATCTTGAGCAATGGGAGATAGTATGGAAAAGAGATATAAAATTTACATTAGCGACTAATATAAGGGGAAATTATTACAAAATCCTTTATAGATGTTATTTGCCTCTGGTATTATTGTCCAAAATTTACAAAAATGATTCAACAAAATGTTGGAAATGTAAATTGGTTGATGGTACTTTTTATCACCTTTGGTGGATGTGTTCAGAGGCAAAAACATTTTGGGTACAGATCCATCAATATATTCAGAAAATAATGAAGCTAGACTTGAAGCTTAAACCAGAATTATATTTATTAAATATTTTGGATCCTGAAATAGTAAAAGCAAGGAGAATATTATTGCTATACATGATCTCAGCAGCAAGAATAATTTATGCTCAGTACTGGAAAAACGAAAAAATAACAAGTGTAAATGAATGATTGGACAAGGTTAAGGAATATGCAGAACTAGATAAGTTAACAATATTAATGAGAGACCAAATACTAGATAGTTTTATAATAAACTGGGAGCCCTTTGTATATTATCTTAAAAGTAATAAGGTAAATGCGAGTATTACTATTGGTTATGTGGAATAAATTAGTTAAGACAAGGAAGGAATATATCTTCATCAGAAAGAAGAGAATAAAATGTATTCTAGAGTGAAGACATTAGATGTAAATATGTATTTCATTATCATATTATTTTTAATTAAGAATATATATTATAATTATGAATAGTTAATGAAAGATTTAATTATGAAATTTTGATCTCTAATAATATCTTTATGCATGTGGTATCAGAAAACTAAAGAACCTGATCTGTTGGAGGCCTTTTCTAAATGTATGTTGTTGTTGTTTTTCTTTGTTTTGTTTTGTGTGTGTGTGTGTGTTTTGTCATTGGATATTTTTGGTTATTGGTTTAGGTGTCTTTATTATTATTTATTATTGGGGTTATTTTAAGGGGTGTTGGTGGTAATGTTTCATAGGCTTTGTGTCCTTTTTGTGGTTGAGTAAAACTTTCAATAAAAAAATGTTTTAAAAAAAAGAAGCAGTAACGAGTTGGCTCAAGCAGAGTCGTCTAAAACTCAATCCTTCAAAGACAGAGGTCTGTGGCTGGGTAAGAAGGGATCATGTGAAGAAGCGCGCCTGCCCACCCTAGACGGCATAGAGCTCACTACGGCTCACTCCGCTAGGAACCTGGGCGGGATCTTGGATGCTTCCCTCACAATGGAAGCCCAGGTCACAAAGGTAGCTCGGCTGGCATTTTACCATCTCCGCCAAGCCAAGCTACTAGCAGCCTACCTGGCCCCGGAACACCTAGCTACAGTGATCCATGTGACGGTCACCTCGAGACTGGTTTTCTGTAACTCACTCTACGCAGGCCTGCCCTTAGCCTTGAAACTACAACTGGTCCAAAATGTAGCGGCCAGGATCCTCACAGCAACACTGTGGAGTTCCCACATCCGGCCCACCCTTCACCAACTGCAATGGTTGCCAGTTGAATTCCAGATCAAGCTAAAGGTTCTGGTAATTACCTTCAAGGCCATACGCGGTCAGGGCCCAGTGTAACTGAGAGACTGCCTCCCTGCCTATGCCTCCAAAAGAGCCCTATGCTCTGCCGCCACCAACCGGCTGATGATCCCTGGCCCTGAAGAAGTTCGCCTGGCCTCGACCATGGCCAGGGCCTTCTCTGTCCTGGCCTCCACCAGGCATTTGACTGAGGCCAGGCACAATCAATCAACAACATCAGCAGGGCCCCTGCCCCCCCTCTCCCTCCCCCCCCTCATAAATCCACCAAGACTCCTGGACCTGTTGCATTATTGTTTTATTATTGTTGTTAAATGTTATACAGTTACTTGTTATTATCAGTTAATAATAGTATAATTAGTTATATGTAATGTTCTCTGTATAGTTTCCTTCAGTTCCATGTAAACTGCCCTGAGCCTTCGAGGAGCGCGGTATATAAATGCGAAAATAAATTAAGAAACAAACAATTTCAATACAAAAATTTACAAAAAAGAAAATCGATCTCTCGATATATAGAAATGAGTATCTTGTTTTCAAAAAGAAAGAAAGAAAGAAAGAAAGAAAGAAAGAAAGAAAGAAAGAAAGAAAGAAAGAAAGAAAGAAAGAAAGAAAGAATACCACAGCAAGCAGGTTATAAAGCTAGCAATTGGCAATCAGTAGGCAATCCAATCATCAGCAAAAAGAAAAGATGTAAATTTTTAATACTCCCTTTTAATTTGTGAAAACAGCAGTTAACTTTGGCATCTTGTATTGCCCACTTATATACTTGGTCCAAGAGTCCCAATTCAAAAAGAAAGATTCCTCATCATTCTTCTCTTATACAATTGGTCAATTTAGCTTCAACTGCAAGATCCATAACTTCACACTGCCATTCAACTATTGCTGGTATATTTCCTGATTTCCATCTCTTAGCTGCTGAAAATGATCTACAGCTACATTGTTTAACTATTAATTGATTTATTTAACTTCCATAAAAAATAGGCTTCTGCCTTTATCTGTATCATCTGTCCTAATTATTTTTTGAATCTCCTCATGAATTGCTCTCCAGTATTTTTTAGCCTTATACAACTCCACCGAGCCTGGAGGGCATCAACCCAAGGGTCAGACATGACTCAGTGCTTGCACAGGAAATACCTTTACCTTTACCTTACAACTCCCCCACTAAATGGGGGAAAGTGCCAACGTTATAGTTTTTCCAACAATTTCTTTTCTCGTTGAAATTTTTGAAATTTTTACAGGGATATACCAGCAAAAGTTCATTTTATATAAATGTTCCTTTAAGACAGAACTTGCAGAAAATATCACTCCTTTCTTCCACGCATATTGCGAGCCCAATAATTGGATATTTTAGTCCACATTAACAGGAAATCTTTGATCCCATCTTTTCCCATTTCTAAAATTAAATATTGTGTGTATACTTTATTAAGTGCTCTTTATCTTGTAATAATAAATTGATCAGTGTAAAAGGTTTTTTTTCAAATTCGTATTTGGTCTCATCTTTTTAAAATCCATCCCTTATTTTGCCATATATTTTCACCTTTTAAGTTTTTAGTTTTCTAATGATTTGAGCTTATACTCAAATGATTATACTTGTAATAATTTGAGCTTATTCTAATGATTTGAGTTTGTACTTTTGCCATCTCTACTTTTTTTTTAAGTCAAATCAAATATTCATTTATTCTTCTAGTAGTCATTTCTCAGTGAAACCCAATCAAAACCGGTTCCTGGGTTACTCAGATCCCCACTTACTCTGTCTTCTCCAGTGACTGTAAGGCTTCCAATATTTTCTTTTTTTCTTTTTTTTTTCTTTTTCTTTTTTCTTTTTATATTATATATAAAGCGTTTACAGAAAAATGAAAAAAGAAAAGAATGACCAGCTAGCAAAGTAATTATTGATATATATGAGAATATAGTCTGTTATTATCTTAAGAAGTATATAGTCAGTTCCCATCGCATATTACCCCTAACCTAAAAGTTACTGCTGTCTTTCTTAGCAAAGTAATTATTGATACATATGAGAATATAGTCTTTTATTATCTTAAGTAGTATATAGTCAGTTCCCATCGCATATTAGCCCTAACCTAAAAGTTACTGCTGTCTTTTTTGAGAAAGTCCAGATAATTGCTCCACTGTTCGTCATATTCTTCAGGTGGTCGCAAAAAATGGAATTGTGCTCTTTTCCATAATGTATCTGCTGGTAAGTCTTGAAAGATTTGTGCTTCTTGATCCATCAATTTCAGCGGCATCTCCTGATGCTTTTTGAGCCGATTGTTTCTTGCAGCCTTGCTGTCAAAGCTTACAAAGATGTCTCTTGGTTGTTTCTTGCGTGCGGCCGCCTTTGAATAAACTCTGTATACTTTGTCAATCCGGATATCTTCCTCCTCTAAATAGTCTTCCAGGCTTTCAGAGATTTCCTTCCTCAGGTCTGTTTTCCCAAATTCTTCCGAAATGCCTTTGATTTTTACATTCCTAGCTTTAGATTCTACTTCCAGGACTTCGAATTTGTGTTCTGCCACTCTTTCCCGCTCCTGTTGATTAACTTCCAGACGTTGGATTCTCGTTTGGTGTGTTGCCAGCTGAGTTGTGTTTTAATCAGCTACTTTTTTCAAACCATCAATTCTGTCTGAGAGCTCTTCCTTGGTGTCTTGAATCTCCTTTTCAACCTTTTTGACTACTTCCAATATTTCTGAATTGCCCTTGCATAATAGGTGATACATCTGTGCATTGGTTAGGTTTTCCATTGCAGTATTCATCAACTCCGCAGGATGCATACACCACCATATAATCACAGATCACGGACAGGGCGTCTCACGAGAGTTCAGGAGATCAGGAGTTATCAGTTAGTCAATCTCCGTGTTCTGTCAACAACTCCCACTGGGCTCTCCGTCATAAGATCTTAAGCTCTTTCTTTTGTTTATTTTAACGAGTGTTTTTATCTGGCTTGCCTCCCGTCCGAAGAAAGAATTCCCTTGCGAATTGGTTAGGGGGGAGAAGGGGGGCTAGTGCCTGGCTTTAAAGAAAGAGAAAGCGAACAGAGAACTCACAGTCTTTATGTTGGTAATTCGCCAGACTGCTGCTCCTTTTCTTGATTGTTCAAGCTGGGAAGAGATAGCCTGAGAAGAATGCAGGATTTTATGTGGCTGGTCGTTTCAAGATTAGAAAGTTGTTCTTGACAACGGCGCCATTATGGCCCCGAGCACAAGCAGCGGTGATCCGGAGAACTTGGTCTCCGCGGATCTGTAGGACCTTCAGGACTCCGTTACCAGCTCCTGGGGCAACCAGCGAGCAAGATTTGCACACCTCGCTCAGGTCTGCCAGGTGCTTCTGCTCCTGGCACTCTGCTTGGCTCGGGAGCCTGTTACAGAACGGGCTATTATGGCGCCATCTTCCTGTCGTCTCGCCATCTCTACTTCTTTTTAACTAATAAATTTTTATAAGTAAACCACTTTACATCTGCTCTTGATGTCAGAATGCTGAAGTTCATGCTCCAAAGCTTGGTGATAGGAAAATTTTTACAGTATCCTTGTATGTTCCCCCACCCATAATGTTTGAAAGGCCCTTAGTTTATCAGATAACTAACAGTGTCAAAGATGTCTTTGTCAGACACCTGGTCTGCTGCATGACACATGTGGTTAACTCAGTCATGACTACTGTGTGTTCATATAGACATGTGTAAAAACAAATTATGAGTACTAAATAAGTATAATATTAAAAGTGTGTTTCTAAAGTAATGTGTTTATCCTTGGACTGGAGCCTGGTACAGGGTGGTAGTAGTGGTGGTAATCTTTTCCTCCATGTTTCGCCAATAGACTCTATGCACAGAACCTTCAAGGTACTATTTACCCTGGTAAAGAAAAAGATAGGCACTGTATAGGAAATTTGATCATGCATTAATTCAGGTCTAAATCTCCCTCTGAATGTAACTATTTCTGTATTTCTGCCAGAGCTAGGCTCCTTGTCCAACATTTTAATTATTGTAAGGATTTCTGTCCTACAGGTATCAAACTACCTTATCCCTCATAAGGGTGAAACAAAGTGAGGGAGGCTTATATACTATCCAAGCGTTCAATGAAGATGACTCACAGGAGATGTCCTTCTATTTACAGATTAATGGTGAGCACATCCTTTTGGTTTGTGGGTTTGTTTGTAAGCTTTTGGCAAACTATTACACAGGAAATCTTATCTGAATTTAACCCTGTGTAGGATTAGCAATGCATATAATTAGTATTAGAAACTCAACCCCTCCAAGACAGAGGTCCTGTGGCTGGGAAGAAGGGGGCAGGAACAGGAAGCGCGTTTACCCACCTTGGCGGGACTCATCATCGCGCCCCAAGCCAGGAATTTGGGGGTGACCATCGACGCCTCCCTGACTATAGAGGCGCAGGTCAAGAGAGTTGCGGGCCAGGCATTTTTCCATGTTCGCCAGGCCCGGTTACTACTGCCCTACCTGTCCCCTGACCACTTGGCCACAATGATCGATGCGACAGTCACTTCCAGATTAGATTTCTATAACTTGCTCTACGTGGGCCCACCCTTGTCCTTGGAGGGCCCACATCCAGCTAGTGCTGAGGCAGCTGCACTGGTTGCCAATTGCTGTCCGGATCTGGTTCAAGGTTTTGGTTTTAACCTTTAAGGCTTTACATGGGTTGGGACCCACATACCTGAGGGACCGCCTATCGTCCTATGTGCCCCGCAGGGCCTTACGCTCTGTGGGGGAAAATGTATTGGTCTTCCCAGCCCCAGAGAAGTGCGTCTAGCCTCAACCAGGGCCAGGGCTTTCTCTGTCCTGGCCCCTACCTGGTGGAATGAGCTCCCGGGTGAGTTGCGGGCCTGTAAAACGGAGCTCTTCCGCCAGGTCTATGGTTGAGGCTGGGATTGGTGAGGAAGAACATCGCCTCTCCTGGGGGTTTGAAGTATTCATCATTACCCTCCATCCCCCAATGCCCTTGTTCAGGCAGGGGAGAGTGGTATTTACTGCCGTGTTGGGTATTTTTATAGTCTTTTAGTGGGGGTTTTAATGGGGGATTTTAAGACTACTGTTACCCGCCACGAGCCTGTAGGGAGTGGCAGGAAATAAATTGAATAATAATAATAATAATAATAATAATAATAATAATAATAATAATAATAATAATAATAATAATAATTGTGATGAGCCCTTTGTAGGTACTGTTAGATAAGCTAAATACTCCATGCAAATATACCAGGATATAGGGTAAATGTAATTAAACTAGTCTGGGCATATATAGAATAGTTTATATAAATAAGGATTTTGGCTTCACGTGTGACCAACCTTTTCTTCTTTTTTACTTCTGACATGACTGTGCCTGTGCAGGCATTCTGAAGGTGAAAATTGCTCTTTAGTAGTCACTTCAACATGTCTCTTCACATTACTCATATCTTCATGTACTACTTCTTGTCTCCATGGTCTTTCCCACTTGATCTACTAGAAAGCTTTGAGGTCTGTTTCTAGTGAATGTGTAGCAGTGGCTTCCATTTTCACTCCCCTTCTCTCTTCCTGACTGAACACACATTCACTTTGCATGGGCACTGTGTTTCTTAGCAGAACTTGAAATCTTCTGTTGGAGTCCCACATGTATATTTCTTGGCTACCAGATTGTACTTGATCTACATGCTGTACAAGGTGCTGCTGTTCTGTTATTTTTGTACATTGTTAGGTTCCTGTGCATGGTGAATGTGGAGGCATTGTTGGTGTGCAACACTGTGCCTGTGTGTTGCCATGGTTGTTCTGATGTCTGATGTAAATAAGACTCCAGTTTGTTTCAAGATGGAAGTTAATTCAAGCTGTGTCACTTAGGACTTCATAGACAGTTCTGGCTAATTCAGATCAGGAAAGTACAAACAGACCCCAGTTTCCCGTCCTCCAGCATAATACCATGAAACCTAGGTGCAGAGTCTGGGAACCCTGCCAGCACAGATAACTGGGCAGAAAGCACTGACTTTGAGGCAGGCGCCTAAACTAACAAGGGGACAGAACATGAAAATGGTTACAAATTCCAACATGGTTACAGAAAGGCTAAAAGCAGTTCGATGGACTCAGAACATAAATCTCATGGCAGAAACCAGAGGATTCTGACATTCTGCCCCTCCAACCAATTCCTCCCTTCAGCCACCCACAGCCTAGCTGCCCTTGCAAAACACCCCCTCCTTCTCCTGAAGAGAGGGGCGGAGGCGGGCGAATTCTTTGTTTTGAGCCAAGTCTTTTTGGACACAACCCCCTGGGGAGGGCCCTTCCACTGATGCTTTACTACACGTCACTGCCGCCAAACCCAGTTGGGAGGGGCTGAAGATAGTGTCCACCAATGGCTCCCTCTTACTCTCATACTGCGGCAGGCACGGAAGTGCATCAACAAAAAAATTCAGTTGGCCTGGCAAATGTTTGAGGGCGAAGGAGAAACGGGAGAAAATCTCCGCCCACCGAATCTGCTTGGCCATCAGAGTTCAGGGCTGGTGCAGTGCTTGTAAGTTTTTATGATCTGTCCACACCTCAAATGGAGTGGGGGCCCATTCAAGCCAATGCTGCCAGTTAAACATTGTCCATCCATATATAGATAACCCCAAGTAATAGTCCAGTATTCAAGTATAAAAGATATATGGAATTCATCAGACAAAATAGTCATTATCATGGCAAATGTATGTTCTGAAACCTGCATTTGCTGAGAAAGGTAGAAAGGCACTCCTAGAAGATATTTATTGGGGGGGGGGAAGAATGCTTAACAATGCCCATGGATGCCAGTTTTCTCAACCAAATACGCCTCATGTAAGGCTGATGTTTTCTCACCTGGGCTTTTAGTGTTAGACTCCAACTAGGTCAAAATAGAAATTAAATGATCCAGTAGGTAGTATTTGCAAGGCAGAATTATTAGTTGAATGAAAGATAATAGTAGACCCACCCACCTAGCATTTCTACCCTGCTAGTTCCCTCCTCATCTACAGGAATATTACTTGAGGAAATCTATGGTGATTTTTCATGTCTTCTTCTAGCTTAATTATGAATGCATTCAAATTGACAAGTGAAAGATGGAATAAAATGCTATATGTATGTGTGTGTGTGTGTGTGTGTGTGTGTGTGTGTGTATATATATATATATATATATATATATATATATATATATATATATATATAACATCAGTGGAAAAAGCACATCATTAATGATGATCCTCTATTGTTCAGACTGTTTAGTTCTACCCAGACCTTCCTGTCTTTATTTCATTTCATTTATTTTTTATTTTATTTTCAGATTTGTATGCTGCTCTCTCCCAAAGGCTCAGAGCAGCTCAAAATATTCTATGAACTACAGACGTGTAAATACACTAAACTCACTTGAAATCAGTCCAGTTAATTAAACTTAAAACTTGTATCAGAGTCTCTGATGGGAGGGGGAGATCATAAGATTCATTTTTTTGATGTTAAAATTCTTCTTGTTAAAATGGCAGATGTTATAATAATAATCTGGAGTTGTTAACTGATTTCAGAATGCTTTCTTCTAACAGCTTACTTATCACTCTGTTTCGTTTTGTTCCGTATAACCACCAGTCTCAGCTAAGGTGATTCAACTCATAGAGAACATCAACTCTACCAGTGGGGAGCAAACAGTGACATGCATCACAGAAGGAATGCCCCTGCCAGAGGTTTACTGGTATGCTTGCAACAATGCCAAATGGTGAGGAGATAGTTTCCCTAGTGCATGTTCAGTGCTTTTGTGTGTAGAGTTTGGAATGTAAATGGGTGACAATAAAAAAATGTCATGGGATTCTCCACACCTAAATTGTATTAACTATGTTACATGTCATGATCTATGCTAACATAGGACAACTTCAATTATCATCTGTGTTAAGCTTTCCATCATTCACCTTGAGGTTATTTTTTTATCTTGTCAGTTCAGTAACATTTTAAAAAATCTTCATATGATGGGATTAAGTTTGAATTCAGTCCAGTTTATAGCCAGAATAAAACTGTGTGGGTTTTAAAGGTGTCAATGGAGTTATAAAAGTGCCACTTTTTCTGCTGTCTCAGACCAACATGGCTGCCCAACTGAACCTATCAGGATTGGATTATTTTAAACCATCGTGTTTGGAATTCTTCATTCTTGCTGACCTGTTTTTTAATCTGTCCTGCTCAGTGATTTGTGGCTGGGACTGCCAAGTCTGGTTTGGAAAATTCCTGGAGATTTGGGGGCAGAAACAGGGGTGTGCAAAGTATAGCGTCGGAAGGGAACTCACTAGGGATGTGATGCCACAGTCCACCCTCTGAAGCTGCTATTTTCTCCTGGTGAACTAATCTTTGTAGTCTAGAAATTTGTAGTCTGGAGATCAATTTCAGAACTCTAGGCATCACCTAGAAGTTGGTAGCCCCAGCAGTGACACTCGCAAAAGCTTTTGCTGGAATAAATTTTGTTAGATACTTTACGATACTACTGGACTCCAATTTTATTCTGTTATTATCATCGGTTATCCTCTCTTCTTCCTCGACACTAGTGCATTCAACACCAAATAAATCTGGCATCCTTTGAAAGACAAATTTGCCCCACATGCCATCAGTTATCTATCATTGCTCTAAGATGGTTGCCTTTCTAAGTGCAAAGAAAGTCAGATACATTTATATCCCCCTTCCCATCACTGCTAGTCACAATATTATAACACTGGCCCAAGAGGGGTGAGCCTATAAGTTTAATTATAAATTTAAAAAATAGCATAAAAATGCACTTCAAAATATAGAACTGTTGTTACACAGGTTGTTTGTAATAACAAATTGTCTTCTATAAACTTCTATTGAACTGTTTCTATTATATGCTTAGAAATAAAATATTATAATTCCAAACCACACAATATAGGAACCACTGAACTGTTTGTTATTTGGCCCTAAAAAGCAGCCAAGTGTGGGATGCTCTAAATGAGGGTTGTGACACTAGAGAAAGGAACAGACTCTTTCCATAATTGAAAATGGTTGTCCCATAGGGAGAAAGATAGGTACCCATTTTCAAACATAGAAATGGTGTGAGGAAAAAATATATATGGCACTTGGGAAAGACTTTTTATACATACATATACACATACACACACACGCACACACAAACACATATCTTTAACCGCTCCTGCGGAGTGGATTAAATAAAGTGGTAAGGGCTGTTTGGGAGGAGTTAGGGCAGGCCCTGTCCGGGATAAAAACTTGGAGGGCCCAATCAGGAGCTGCTTCGCGGCTCCTGATTGGGCCCTCCGAGTGTCCACCCAGGGCCAAACCTCCAATGCCCATTGGCTGCTTGGCCCAGCCGGGGACTTGCCACGCAGAGAGAGCAGGCAGCCCGCGTGGTGAGTCCTCCGGCCCGGGTTCTCCTCCACCTAGGGAAAGGAGCAGGGACACTGCGTCGAAGTTGCAGGTTCTCCTCCACCTAGGGAAAGGAACAGGGACGCCGCATCCTTTCCCGCCCTGAGTCCCTTACCGCTGGGGGGGGAGGCCGCGGTAGGTGGCGGCCTTCTCCCGGCTCCGGGAACAGCTGATGCAGCGAGGCTGCTCCTGGGGCCGGGAGAAGGCCCTGGGACGCTGGTGGGGGGGGGCGACCTTCTCCCAGCCCCAGGAACAGCCCACGGTTGGGAGAACGCCTCAGGTCACGGGCCGGTGGCCGCAGCATCCCAGCCCCCGGGAACAGGGACCTAGCACCCATTTTATTTAAATATAAAATGGGCTTAAATACTAGTATATATATAAAGTCTTTCCCAAGTGCTATATAAGGGCCCCCACAACACTTGGGAAAGACATATATTTATGTCCTAGCACCATATAATCTTTTGGGATTTAAATAAAATATTGAGATTTCATGGATAGTTTGGCCTTTGCTTGACTCATTTTGAGAAGATTTTCTTTTGTGTTTGGCAATTTTATGAAGTCATTTATGCATGAGCAGTTTGCAAGAAATGCATTTAAGCATAACCCTCAGTTTATCTTTCACTGATTTCTCCCTTCCACAAAAAGGTGTCATGGGGAACCAAATAAAATTTTGGGAAATGCCTCTGGAGAGATGGATCTGCAGACAAATTTCACATACCAAGAGGACCTGATGATTTACACTGTGACAAGCAAGTTGCACTTCCACAGAATAGATGAGCCAGTCTTTATAAGTTGTGTTGCTCAAAATGCTTTGGGCACACATGCTCAGAACATCACCCTGGTGCCATACAGTGAGTCTCATAACACATGCCTTTTAAATACTTGTGTGTTTCCTTGTCTTTGTAGCTTCCTTTGGAATTATGGGAACTGTTCTGAGTGTCTGCAACATATACATCTTGTCTAATCTAATATTCCAATCATAAAAGGGTTGATTTTAAATTAACTAAAGCTGAAGGTCCCATAGTACCATGGCATCAACTCAGAAAATAAAATCCTAAAGCAGGTCCTATTTAAAAAGTGAAGAATTAACAGATTCAATTTTTCTCAGTTAGTCAGTAGCCAGTATTAGCCAACAGGTCTACTGTATGGTTCACCATCCCTATCCTTTAGTTATCTTATTTACCCAAAAACATAGAGGTTTGAAAAAAACTGAGGTGACCAGATTAATTGTTCCTTCTTTCCACTAATAAATCAACCCACAGAGGGCAGCAAAGCAACCAGTAACATTTTGCTAGTGTACATTGTAAAATGTTATTTCCTTGCTTCAGAGGGAGAAAGAAGTAAAGTGCTGCATTGTCTTGCTAGCAGAGGTGAAACTGCAGGTGGGGCACCTGAGAATCCACCTAGTCCCTGAGTTTTTGTTCTTAGTGTATTCTTCAGAAAATCTGAAGCACAACAAAATGTTTGCAGATAAACTATTCATTTTGAATTAATGCCATCATAATTATGTTGCAAACAATGCCAGTAATTATTATTGGAGCTTCATTTACCTTTTCTGTAGCTAATTTTTTTTTCACATTTGCTTCACACAGTTCTGAAAGAAGTCTGCGTTGTGCTGGGAGCACTATGATTTTATCCTTGCTTGCTTCATGGTACATCCAATATCACATTTTTTAAATGCTCAATACTATGCTGCACCATAGTAAAGGCTGACCAAAAGTAAAGCAAACGGCAGCCTGCCTTGAGGAATGAGAGACTGGATATGTAATGGTGTTTCAGTTACATGCATTGGTTGCCGGTTGCAGCCCAGATCGTTCAAGGTTTTGGTATTGAGCTTTAAGGCCATCCGCAGTCTGGGCTCCACTTATCCGAGGGACCATTTACCTCCTTATACGCCCCACAGAGCTCTTTGCTCTCTGGGAGCTAATCTATTGGAGATCACTGGTCCAAGGGAGGTGTACCTGGCCTCGACCTGGGCCAGGGCCTTTTCAGTCCTGGTCCCAACCTGGTGGAATGAGCTCCTGAAAGAGCTGAGAGCCCTGACAGATGTGTCACAGTTCCGCAGAGCCTGTAAAATAGAGCTCTTCCGCCAGGTGTTTGGTTGAGGCCAGGACGGGTAAGATCAAGGGTCCCTCCCCAGGCTGGGCCAGGTCATCAGCCCTCTCCTCACTACCCCTGAGCCAGGATGTTGTTGACTGGGGGAAGGGATTGAGGGTTTTAGCTGCCAGGCATGATGGAGTTTTATGGGTTGATTTTATTGGGGGTTTTACTGGAGGTCTTTGTTACCCACCACAAGCTGCTTGTCAATAAATAAATATGACCACTCTTCTGCACACCCAGTCTAACTCCACTGTTGTTGAACACACATTTCAGCATCATATGAATAAGAGAATCTATGTTTTAATTGTTGTTTTAGAAATTCTGTGTGATCAGTAGTTCTTCTAACAAGATTACTTTATTAGGAAATTCCACATCTATTATAAAAACAAGCGAGAGAATTTTTCTTTTATAAATTGTTCAGGAGGGCATTTTTATAATGGTTGTAGTTTTTTTAGATTATTTCATTGTACACTGTATATTACATTGTTTTTATTGCACTGTTTTTCAAATTTGTAATCCTGTGTTATTGAATTGTTTGTTGCACATGGTATACTGTTATATTACAGGGTTTTTAAAAAATGTAATCAGGCTTGATTCCCAGTGAGAAAGACAAAATATAAACAAACTATATACTAGATGATGACTACAGATTTTGTGCTGCAAAACTGTTGTACCCATTCAAATAAGATCAAAAGAAAATGACAAATAAGTGCAAAAAATGTTACTTGCTTCGTACCTATTATATATTTTCTTTTGATGTCACTTGCTTTCCTCACATAACACCTGGCTCAGAATGCCTCCAGAGAATGAATTACACAATGTTTTATTAAATGCTGTTGACTGAAATCAAGAATGAATTTGTACACGAGGAACCAAAAAAGAACAGAAAAATGTGATCTTGCTAGTTATTTTTCTTCCGATGTGAATTGAACTTATTGCTGCTAGAGCTTATGTATATTGTTCCACAAACATATTTTATTTATATAAAGCCACTTTGAAGGTCCCTATGGCTTGTTTTTAAAAAAACCTAAACGCCAAATATAAATAAATACAGTGTATTTTTGTATTCAGCAGGATCTCTTTCATATTCTCAAGCCAGAAGTCTGATTATTGTCTGTGTGCTTACTGTTTTAGACTTGTCCTTTAAAGTAATCATCATCTCAGTCATCTTGGGCTTGCTGGTGATCATGGTTCTTTTCCTGGTGATCCTCATTGTCTTGTGGAGAAAAGTAAGAGCAACTTTGTCTCCCTTGTGTGACAAAATGAAAGAACTATGGAGAACTGGCAAACTTCTGTGTTCCACACACTTAAACCAATGTAGAGTCTGGATCAAATTCACTAAAATGCTAGGAGATTGGAGAATTTATCTCCAGAATGTTGGTAAAAAGTAGGAGATTGGGATTGTTTCAGTTTGGGGCACAGAGGAGGAGGGGTTAATCCTTTCCTGAGCTGCTGTTTGGTCTGTTCTGGACTGGTTGCCTATATGTTGTCCCCAGTAGGACAAATAGCACATCCACAAAGAACATGGATGAAAAGAGCATATAAAGGGGAAAGAGTTAAATCCTCTCCCATAGTGTGGCTGCTGCTGACAAATTTACTTCAGTGGACATTAAAAGGTATAATTCACTCAGAATTGCACTACCAATAACAGCTCTTCCCGCATTTCACCTAATTTGACCCTAAGTGCCTTTAGCAACCATTTGCATAAGCAAAGGATGAAGCCATAACTTTTGGCCTATTCGATGTTCGACTGGTGCAGAAGTCAATATGCCAGTCGTGAGACAAAACCCTTTAAGATAAATCTGGAATACAAATCAAGGGTGATTCTTCCAAAAGCTTCTGTCCAGAGGGCTGTTGGAGCTCAGCTTCTCATCAAAACTGGTAGGAAAATAATCTTAAAACATATAACAGCTTTTCCAGATACTATAAACCACCATTTCACCAACACAACAATTTGCCAACTTAAACAAAAACTGTAGTCAGCAATAACTTGAGGTTTTAGGAGGGGAAAAAATGCAACTTTTCAAAAACTGAAGTGCTTTTGTTTAGATAGTATGAAAGCAACCCTTGACAAATCGCAAACCTGAAAGTTTTTCCTTGGAGAAAAACCCATTTAATAGAACTGAGTAGGATTCTGAATGGATCTGCTTAGATGGCACTTGGAGATACCTTCTTGCTAGGTGTCCTGGATTTATCTTTCAACTATACAGCCTCCTGCATAGCACAGTCCTTCTGTAAAATCTTTTTATCCTCTTTCCAGAAACCCCGCTATGAAATCCGTTGGAAAGTGATTGAGTCAGTCAGCTCCGATGGTCATGAATATATCTATGTGGACCCGATGCACCTGCCTTATGACTGCAGCTGGGAGCTTTCCCGGGACAAGCTTGTTCTAGGTAAGGGGAGGGATACACCCAGAGAAAGGCTCAGAGTATAAGCAGCTACTGTCACTCAACATCAAAAGGGCAGGTTCTCTCTGCTGCCTCTTCAACCACTGGACAGCTTATGTGAAGTACTCTGTTTTTGCTGTTGTCATCTGTATTGAGCAGCTGCGTTCCTTGCTCTAACAATGGCCACATTTTCAAGCAGCAGTCTACAGTCTCTACAAGACATAACCTCAAGCAAGTGTACTTGAGCCTGATTCAGCTGGAATACAGCAGGAGGAGGAAGAAGGGCCTCAGCCCTTCTTCCTGCACCATTTCTCCAAGCTGAAATGGCTTTGGGAGAGGCCTGGTTGCCCATACCAATGGCAATGTGTAGCTTGGCCCTTGGAGTTGCAAGATAAAAGCAAACAGAGTTTTTAAAAAGAGTAAGGAAAACAAAAACATTTGGTGAGGGCTGGAAGTATCTCATTGCAGCTAGCAGGCCGTGCTGTATAGGGCCTAGTGGATAAGGTAAGCAACAAATGAGGTTATACTCCTTTATATTAAGGTCCCCAAGCACAAATTCTCATACTTGTAGATCTGTGGCAATTGTATTTGCTTGTGAAGGGCAAAATATACCTGAGCTGATATAATATAGTGACTAAGACATTTTTACCTCACCTTTCCCCCTGATTTAAGAGATGTTTACAATAATTGTTTCAAATATTTAGAAACATTTCCAATTAAAAGAAAATAAATATAACAAGCCCCAAATCTCTCATAGCCCCCATCTTAAAAATTCCTGTCATTTAAATGCCATCAAAACCCTGGCAAGCAAGCTTTGCAATGCCTTCTGAAGATCTCTGTAGTTTGTATTCAGATGTCACTCTGGCTGATACTGCATGGGCGGAAAAGGCCAAGAGGGCAGCCATATTCTAGTAGGGCAAATTCCTGCATCTATATGATGTTGCCACCAGAAGCCCCAGGCTAAGGGAACACTGAAATTTCCCAGTTCCCTCAGCCTACTGCAGAGTCTGGTTCCTCCGTATCCTATGGCATACCAGAGGGGGCAAACAATGCACTAGCCAGCTTTGCGGCGCTTTGCCACACTGTGGAGTGGACCAGGGCATTTATTTTCCCTTTGCAGGAAGGTGGGATTGTGTTCCAAGCAATCCCACCTTCCTGCAAAATAAAGATACCTCCTTTAGGGGGCCCCTGTGCAGCGGAACTAAACTGCTGCTGTTTTGTTTTACGGGGGGGATACAGACAGTTGTGGAGGATACAGCTGTGCAGCAATCCACCAGCGGCAGCCCAGTGCAGCTGCCGCCATGTGAAATTAGCCTCTGAGGTAAAAATGCTGGGCCAACACTCATCTGGCAGCAGGACTAATCCTTGATTTCAGATGATGTCGACACCAGCCCAGGCCTGGCCCAAATAAGGCCCTCATTGGTCCCACAGCAAGGGAACACAGATTCTTCCAGTGTTCCCTTCCCTGTCATGGGCACCATTGGGGCCTATCTCAGGCTAGACCCATGTGCAAAGGGAAGAGATGGGTATTCCAGACATGGCGCCTTCCCTGCCTCCTTCCCTGCCAACAAAGGGGATAAAAAAGCGGCCCAGGCGACACTTTGTGGTGGCACATGGCCAACTGGGAAATTAATTTTCACAAAGGTGGAATTTCATTGTAATGCAATCCCACTTTCATGAAAATAACCTTCCCCACCCCTCTGCTGAGAGGCGCAACAGAACCTCTCCACCCCGGCTGTCTTGTTTGGAGGTAGTAATCCAGGGTGGACCATGTCCGGTGGGGAGAATCTTCCCCTATCTGGACCCAGGAAGGGATGGGACTAACTGCCTCATCACAAGGAATTAGTGATATTCTAGTGTGGCCACCATTGTGCAGAGAATTCCTGTCCCTACTCTGAACTAGGTAATATTAGGCTGAAAAATTATGACTGGCCAGTCACTGAGTTTTCTAGTTCAGGGGTAGTCAACCTGTGGTCCTCCAGATGTTCATGGACTACAATTCCCATGAGAATTGTAGCCCCTGGACATCTGGAGGACCACAGGTTGACTACCCCTGTTCTACTGAATAGACATTTGAACGCGGGATCCTTTCTGCATGAGGAATTTGTCTCTGCCTGGCTTCTCATTGTTTGCGGGTTTTAATGCTCCATCCACATGACGTTGGCAGCAACCAGTAGCTCTCCATGGGTGGCATGAGTTTTTGTCCTTTTTGCTGTGCAATGATGGAAAGTGGTAGAATCTGCTTCCCCCTTTGTTGTTATGATGCACAATAAGGTACAAACTGGGGCAAACCTGTCTGGAAGGAGAAACACGCTACAGTCTCTGCATGTTTTGCCCACCCTTGCACCTGCCCTCCCCTCTCCATTTCTGGATAGATTTGGGAAAAATGCACAGTCCACGTTGCTATGGGATAGCAAAGCAACAGGCCCTCAGTTCAAATAAAATTTTCTCCTTTCCTCAATGTGCACAGTAATATTGGGATTGGGCAGCAACCCAATCTAAAACACATTCCTGTTTGTGTTTTCTGGTGGTGGGGTATGAACGGGGAAAGGGGGAAGCGTTTGATGCATCAGCCCTCTCCCTATTGGCTTAGCATCCATACTCTTTATTGTAAATCTTGATTGTGAACACACAGTCATTGGGGTCCAATTACCATGGCCAGCCTATCAGAAATCTACCCAAATATAAAGAGATCCAAATATACAAAGAATTTGAAAAGAGATCTAAGGAAATGTTTTATTGTTGTGGCGAGATCCCATAGCAATGCAGAAGTATAAATTCTTTTAAAAACCTGCTTTACTGTTGTGGCATGTCCCTGTGGCTATGCGTTAGTGTTTTTAAAATTAATTTTGGGGCTCGGGGGAAATGAAAGTTTGAGTCCCCACAGCAACCATTGGTTGACAACCCGAGGAGCGAGAGTGGGGGACCTGGGGGTTCTCCATGCTTCCTGCTTCTCTGCCGCCTTGTTGGGAAGGGAAAAGCCGTGACGAGATGGCAGGAGGAATCTCCTGTCAGGAAACATGCAAGTATGTGGCTTACTATTGCATGTTTGCAAGCAGGAGGCGGCATGCATTGTTCACCTCTGTGCCGAATTGGTTTGGGTCTCCCCAAGCCTAGACTGACGCTCTGACCGCTATGCAACTATGCCTTGGGTCAGTCAAAACAGTAGCTCAAAACATACAGATCCATTTTTAAAAAATTGTTTATTTCAGTATGAAAACTGATTCTAATGTTTAGTTGAAGGAAACTGTCTTTGAGTCTAAGAATAATGAGTTGTTGTGGCAATAGTGATTACCTTCTCCATCTAGTGGCCACATGCAGGATACACACAGCATTGTAAGCAAATACCAACGTTTAGATCATTCATTAGAGTTGCTGCCTTACCAGCCAGGCAGAAATCAGGTTTTCGCCAGACATTAGTCTCAGCTTTAGTCATTTCCCAGGGGAATAGTTTGTGCTATCTAATTTTTCCAGTTAAGAGTTTAACATTTTCCATTTAGCTGTCTTGTGAGGTCTTCCATTTATGTTTACCTCTCTCTCTGAAACAGGACGCACATTGGGCTCAGGGGCATTTGGTCGAGTGGTGGAAGCCATAGCCCATGGTATGACTCACACACAGTCCACAGTGAGGGTTGCTGTGAAAATGCTCAAGTGTAAGTTTGAAATCTTCTGTTTCTTCCATAGTGCATGCACATTCAAATGTCTTCTCAATTATCCCACATATCCTCTCTTTCAGAGTCTGTTTTTATAACAATACTAGTAAAAAAGCCCACTGCAGTCAAAATGCAGTGGGCGCTAGGAGGGCAGGCCATGAGGGCGGCGGGGCTCTGTGGGCTGCCTTGGCAAGGTCGGGTTTGTGCTGTGGGGCCGGGGGCTCGTGGCCTACCTGGAGTGCGGTAGGCTGGCAGGCCATGGTGGAGGGCGGTGGCACCGGCGCTGGGGGCTCCTTAAGCATGTCGCTGGTGGCGGCGGCCCCAAGACATCCTCCAGTGGGCGGCAGTGGCTGGGTGGGGCGAGGGGGCAATGTCCCGTTGCGGTGGTGCATCCGGCAGCGACTGAGGAGGCTACGGGGCTCTGACGCCTCCGACACGGGCGGGCCGAGTTCCACAATGGCGCCCGCTGCAGCACCGCCGACGGCGGTGGATGGAGCCAGTCCGCTCAATAAGCAATACAATGGGGGGGGGGGTAGATGGAGAGCAAGATTTGAGCCAGGAGGCACCTGGATTAGGCAGAGGCTGTACTTCAGAACCTAAGGCAGAGCAAGATTTCTAAGATGGGGTCTGGCCTGGCTTGGCAGACTTTAGCAGTGGCTTTGGCTTAAGCCTAGAATATTGAGGGGTGTCATTGGTTGTAGAAGACAGTGTGCCTGTCTGTGAGGCAGGGGGTCCTGCCATAATTAACACCATCAACCTTCCCAGAGCTCTTTTTAGTCCCAACAATGCAAAGGACAAATTCTTCAAAAAGTTTTTTCAAAAGCACACAGAAATTACTACTGAACAGTGGATTATAATCGGAGACTTTAATGCAGTAATGAACCCCTCGTTGGACAAATCACATAACCAACAGGGAGCATATTTTCTGAAATCGGCCAAGCGCAACATTCACCTCAATTCACTAATAGATCTTTGGAGAGAACTCCATCCTAAAAGCAACCAGTACACCTTCTATTCTTCTCAACACTCCTCATACTCCAGAATAGACCGATGCTGGTGTTCAAAATCGTTATTACCAAAAGTGGCAAACATTGAAATACTCCCTAATACCTTGGCAGATCACAACCCAATATGGGCAGAATTTTCCTTTTGCAGAGCTGGTATGCGAAGATGGAGAATGAATGAATATATCTTAGAAGACAAAGAAAATCTGAATCTGTGCGAAGCTGACTTAAAAGAATTCTTCGAGCTCAATTGCACAAAAGAGATTTCTTTATCCACGGTCTGGGATGCGAGTAAAGTATATATACGAGGAAGACTGATAAGCCTGAACAGCGCTAAAAGGAAAAAGAAAGAAAAAGAGCTGAACGGAATTGTGTGGTCAATTCTGCAACTAGAACTCCAACACCAAACTCATCCGTCTAAGAAGACAGCCAAACAAATAACTCTCTTAAGACTAAAAAGAGATGGATTGGAAACCGAAGATATGAGGAAAAAATTGGATTGGTTAAAACAAAAGAACTTTGAATATGCTGACAAACCTGGAAGATGGCTGGCATATAAATCAAAAGGAAATCATAACAAAACTGTCATATCCAGCCTTAAATGTGGAGACAATCACTTTCATACAGAACCGGAAATACAACAGTGTCTCTCAAACTTTTTCCAAAATTTATACCAAACAGATGAAGAAACTATACCTGACAGTATGGAATACCTTGGAGGCACCCCATCTCTAACCTTTACAGATGAGCAACGAAAGATATTAAATCAGAAATTCTCAGCTCAGGAACTGGCCGAAGCGGTAACAGCTATGAAATTAAACAAGGCTCCAGGCCCAGATGGCCTTTCCGCAACCTATTATAAGAAATTAAATCATATATTATTACCAGTTCTGACACAGATGCTGAATGAGGTAGTGGACAATTCTGGAAAATCGCTCCCCAAATCGTGGCAGCAAGCGTCGATAACACTCATATACAAAGAAGGTATGAACTCATCATCGCCAAATGCTTATAGACGTGGATTATAAAATTTTCGCTAAGGCCTTAGCAGAAAGACTGAAGAAATGCCTTAATGAAATCATCCACCCAGACCAAACAGGATTCATGCCCAAGAGGCATATGAAAAACAACGTCAGATTTGTCCTTAATGCAATGGAGGTGGTCCGTACTAAAGGAATTCAAGCGGCTTTTGTGTTTTTAGACGCTGAAAAAGCTTTTGACAAGGTGCAATGGAAGTTTTTATTGGCCACGCTCACCCAACTAAAATGTGGGGACAACTTTTGGAATCTAATTAAGCACGTATACTCTAAGCAAGAGGCAAGAATTTTGGTTAATGGAATGTTTTTTTTTTTTAGTTCTAAGATTTTATTTTTTTGTTGTTGTTGTTATATAAGGCATTTACAGAAAGGTAAAGAGAGAAAAAGAAAATGACTAGCTAATAAATAATTATTAGTACACAGTCTATACATCGTCTATGCATGTATACCATACAATAAAGAAAAAAGAAGAATCAACTAACCAAATACTTATTGATACATGTGAAAGTATGGTTTACCATCCTCTTTTAACATACATATTCAGTTCCCATCACCTATTAATCCTAATCTAGAAGTTATTACCATTTTTCTTAGCGAAATAATTGTTAATACATATGAGAGTATAATCTGTTATAAGAATATATTCTATTATTATCTTAGGTGATATAAAGTCAGTCCCCTTCATATATTGGCCCTGACCTGAGAGTTACTGCTGCTGTCTTGTTGATACATATGAAAGTATAGTTTGCCGTCCTCTTTTAGCATACATATTAGCATACATGTTCAATTCCCATCACATATTAATCCTGATCTAGAAGTTATTACCATCTTTCTTAACAGAGTAATTGTTGATACATATGAGAGTATAATCTATTATAAGAATATATTCTATTATTGTCTTGGGTAATATAAAGTCAGTTCCCTTCATATATTGGCCCTGACCTAAGAGTTACTGCTGCTGTCTTTCCCACAGGAAGCCAAGAGAATGCTCCACTATTCATCACATTCTTCAGGTGGTCGCAGAAAGTGAAATTGTGTTCTTTTCCATGATGTATCTGCTTGCGGGTCTTGGAGTATTTGTGTTTTTTGATCCACCAAACTCAGCAGTGTCGCCTGATGGTTCCTACATAGAGTATTTCTGGTTGCCTTTCTATCAGGGCCAAAAAAGTCTCTTACTTGATTCTTGCTTACAGTCGCCTTTAAGTGGGCTCTGTATACTTTGTCAATCCGGATCTCTTCCTCTGGTCGCACAGAGATATCTCCTGATTGCTTCCTGCGTGCTGTCGCCTTTGAATAGACTCTGTTTATTTTGTTGATCCAAATCACTTCCTGCTCTAAATAGACTTCCAGGTTTTCGGTGCTTTCCTTCCTTAAATCTGTTTTCCCAAGTTCTTCCAAGGTGCTTTTGATTTTTACGTCCCTAGCTCTTTCCCCCTCCTGTTGATTAACTTCCAGACATTGAATTCTCATTTGGTGTGTTGTTGGCTGAGTTGTGTTTTAATCAGCTGTTTTTTTCAAACCATCGGTTCTGTCTAAGAGCTCTTTCTTGGTCTTTTGGATTTCCTTTTCCACCTTGTTGACTGCTTTCAGTATCGCTGAGTTCCCTTCGCATAACAAATGGAAAAGCTGTGCCTTAGTTAATTTTTCCATAGTTCTAGGCAGTCACAGATTATAAACAGAAAGTCTCGTAAGGTCTCGCGGGAGCTTGGGCGATCGAAAATTATCAGTTTGTCGATCTCCGTATCAAGTCAGCGTCCCCCACTGAACTCTCTCCAACAGATCTTTAAAGTCTCTCTTTTCTTTAAGCTCTCCCTTTGTTTGATTAACGAGTGTATTTAGCTGTCTCCCGTTCGGCGAAAGGATTCCCTTGTAAATTGGTTGGGGGGGGGAGTAGAGCTTGTAGGGGGAAAAAAAAGAAAAGCCAGAAAACTCACAGTCTTTACTTTTGCAGACTCCGGCTCCTGTCAGTCTGGTAAAAGATGATCTGGGAGGAATGCAGGGTCAGCTGGTCGTTTCAGGCTTAGGAAGTTATTTACGACAAGGGCACCATCATGACCTTGAGCACATGCCATGGCGATCCGGAGAACTCAGTCTCCACGGATCTGTAGGACCCTCAGGATGCCGTTCCTGGTTCCTGGAGCGACCGGCGAGCAAGATTTGCGTATCTGCTCAGGTCTGCCAGGTGCATTTGCTCCTGAGCCTCAGCATGGCTCAAGAGCCCGGCACAAACCAGGCTAGCACAGCGCCATCTTTAGTCGTTCTCAGTTAACGGAATGTTAACTAAGGACCCTATTCATATTGGGAAGGGAACCAGACAAGGATGCCCGCTTTCCCCCCTATTATTCAACCTGGTATTGGAGTCTCTAGCTCGTAAAATTCGAGCAAACGCAAAGCTCTCTGGACTCATGATTGCTGGAGAAGAATTTAAACTCAAAAGTTATGCTGATGATGTTGTTTGTGTATTAACCAATCCAGTCTCCACCTTAGAATTGTTGTTTGAAGAGATAAACACTTTTGGGAAACATTCTGGATACAGAGTAAACCTCTCTAAAACTAAGATTATGCTATTTGGTATATCTGACTCGAATATAGAGATAACCAAAAGGACATTAAGGTGTGAGATCAACCCTAAGAAGGTTAAATATCTAGGAGTCCAAATCGGAAACTGTTCTGAGGCCCAGTTTGCAAACAGCTATGGGGAGCTCTGGCTACAAATCCAACAGGATATTAAGAAGTGGAAAAGCTTGACCCTTTCATGGTCAGCAAGAATGGCCACAGTAAAAATGTCAATATTACCAAAATTTAACTTCCTTTTTCAAATTTTACCAATAGACATCAACGACTCCATGGTAAATAAATGGCAGTCTGAAATAAATAAGTTCATCTGGAATTATAAGAGGCCAAGAATTGCCTTTAAAATTTTACAAGATGACAAGAAGAGAGGGGGACAGAGAGTCCCAAATTTAAAATTATACCTTCCTGCGGCAACACTGACAGCAGTGGCAGATTGGATAACTGACCCAATGACAAGAGACCTGGGTGTAAACTGCACGGAGTTCGATCCCAGCAGCCGGCTCAAGGTTGACTCAGCCTTCCATCCTTCCGAGGTTGGTAAAATGAGTACCCAGCTTGCTGGGGGGTAAACGGTAATGACTGGGGAAGGCACTGGCAAACCACCCCGTATTGAGTCTGCCATGAAAACGCTAGAGGGCGTCACCCCAAGGGTCAGACATGACTCGGTGCTTGCACAGGGGATACCTTTACCTTTACCTTTAGATCGATTCAGTCCCTGCCCTCTACACAGAATGCGATTTCCATTTGGATTTGGGGCGATTTTAATTTTCCTTCTGCAGCAAGAAGAATTGATCCGGAGTGACCCTACCTTTATTGTGCTTTATCTTGGAGTGCTGAAAATCCTGAATATATTCAGAAAATCACATTGTTTTGAATCTGGGTTCTCCTCCGCGGTAGAGCACCTGTGATTGGCTCCAGGTGGTCATGTGACAAGCCTGCCTTAAAGGAGAAGCCCCTAAGTTCTGTCAACTTATGTTGGCCTTGGATTTTTTTGTGTGCCTTTTTCATTCCCCCCCACCTCAAGAAAAGAAAATATTTTTTTCCTCCCTCCTCTGACTTCTTGGATCCTCTCCCCCCCCTTCAAGAAAACAAAGAAAGAGTCTCCATTTGCCCGCCCCCTCTTCTGAGCCTCCCTAACCACGTGCAGAAGACTTTCCTGTTTCAATGGGGCAATGGGGGGGAAGAGGAAGACTCGAGTTCAAATCGGTCTGAATTCAACAGGATTGACAATGGAATAAAAAAAGTAAGTGCAGACTCTGCCCTGGTGTTGGAAAAGGCAGATAGCAAGCAAAGTTTTCATGAAATGCTCTGCCCCTCCCTGAAAACAAAAAGAAAGGAAAAACCTAAGGTCAACTTTTGGACAAGATCTCTCTTAAAGATCTGGAACAAATACGAAAAAAGACTCTGCTCTTCATCGTACCTATTAAAATCGCCAATAGAGGGGTATTTTTCCAGACAGCAGCAAAAAAGAATAACATGCCCAAGTATAAGGACTTGTTAACGAGAACAGGTGAGCTTAAGAGTCTGCAAGTATTAAACAAAGAAGGATGGAGTACAATCAATTGAAAGCTAGACTAAAAACAGACTTTGAGATTCGAGTGGACAAAAACTCGCCTCTTAGTGATTTCGAAAACATGTTATTGCTCAAAAAACCACACTTACAGGGACAGATCTATAAACTACTTTTGAAATATGAGACTGAGTCGGAACAAGTAAAGAACTGTATGATTAAATGGGTGCAAAATTTGGGCTCCATAATTGCTATGGAGGAATGGGAATGAGTATGGATCAAAATTCCTAAACAAACCAACAGCCAGATTTTAAGGAAAAACTGGTATAAGATGTTTTATAGATGGTATATTACTCCAAAGGTTATCGCAAAAATTTCAGATAGGTTTGATAATAAATGTTGGAAATGTAATAAAGCAATAGGTTCCTTTTATCATATGTGGTGGAATTGTGAGAAAGCAAAAAAGTATTGGGCTAAAATACATATGGTGTTACAGGAAATATTTAAAATGCGATACCCAATGAAGCCTGAATAGATGTTGCTAAGTTTTCATCCAAGTGCTTTACCGAGTTCTTCTAGAATCCTCTTCTTCCATGCAACTACAGCGGCGCAGTTGGTGTGGGCGAAGCACTGGAAGGCGACTGAGACCCCAGCTATTTCTACATGGCTAGACAAACTAGCGGACTTAGCAAAAATGACAAGACTCACTAACATGGTTAATAAGAAACCACCATAAGAATATGATGAACAGTGGAGTGATTACCTGGACTTTCTTAAGAAAGACTACAGTAACTGCTAGGCTAGGACTAATATGCAATGGGAACTGACTACATATATCTTGAGATAATATCAGACTATATTATGTAAGGTATATTTGTATAGATGATGTATAGACTATGCTATAATAACTACCTATCAGCTGGTCGCCTTCTTTTTTTCTCTTTCACTTTTCTGTACTTTATATAATAACAATAAACAATAAAAAAAATTAAAAAAGGAGATGAAGAGCATGGGAACAAGCAGGCAACTCTGTGTAACACCCACAAGGGTTTCTATCAGTTCCATGAGATGTTCTTGTTTGGTATATCTTATACTTAATGAAGTCTGTCATTGAAGGGCGTGTATCATGACTAATAACATTTTTTCTATTCAAGTTTTCTAGTTTTGCCCAAAGTTGGGACCTTGAGATGGAATTAAATGCAACCTTGAGGTCCACAAAGGCAGCGTATAACGAGGCGTCTGTTTCAGGCGTATTTCTCAATTAGGTGTTGTAGGGTGATGCTGTTGTTATTGTTGTTTTTTTGAGCCTCTTGTGGCACAGAGTGGTAAGGCAGCAGAAATGTTGTTTGGGAGCTTTGCCCATGAGGCTGGGAGTTCAATCCAGCAGCTGGCTCAAGGTTGACTCAGCCTTCCATCCTTCCGAGGTTGGTAAAATGAGTACCCAGCTTGCTGCTGGGCGGTAAACGGTAATGACTGGGGAAGGCACTGGCAAACCACCCCATATTGAGTCTGCCATGAAAACACTGGAGGGCGTCACCCCAAGAGTCAGACATGAATCGGTGCTTGCACAGGGGATACCTTTACCTTTACCTTAGGGTGAGACAGTGTTTGACCATTTCGATATGAGGAATTTGCCCCTGCCTGGCCTCTCGTTGTTCATAGGTTTTAATGCTGCTTCCTCATGACGTCAACAGCAACCTGCCACTGTGCAGGATTTGGCACGAGTTTTCATCTGGTTTGATCCATCATTAAGGAAATCTGGAAAAAAAATGATTTCCCTCTCCGTGCTACAAATCAGGGCACAAACAGGGGCAAGCCTATCTGAAGGAGAAATGCATGACAGTCTTGCTAGTGTTGTGGCCGCCCTCATACCTGCCTTCCCCTCCCTGTTTCTGATTTTTTTTTAATGGTGCAGTCTGCATAGCCACAGGACTGCAAATCAATGTGCCCTCAGTACAAATTAAATGTTCTCCTTAGTGTTCATAGTAATATTGGGATTGGGCATCTAAAACACATTCTTGTTTGTGTTTTCCAGTGGTGGCGTATGAACAGGGAAAGAAGGGGTGCATGTCTCTCTATTAGCTTGCAGTCCATGCTTTTTTTTTAATATTTATTGTGAACACAATAATGGGTGTCCAGTTACCATGGCCAGCCTATAACACATCTACCCAAACAGAAAAAGAGACAAGTATCCTGAAAAGGGATCTAAGAAAATATTTTATTGTGGTGTGATCCCGTAGCAGCACGGAAGTGAAAGTTAAAAAAAAAATGTTTTCAGTTGTGGCATTTCCCCATAGCAATGGAGAAGTGCATTTTTTAAAATTAATTTCGGGATTCGGAGGGGAGGGAAGTTTGAGTCCCCAAAATAACTGCTGTGAAAGGATCAGTGGCTTGTGCTGATTGACAGTCTGAGGAGCGGGGGAAGAAGTGCAGGTTGTCCATGCTTTAGGCTTCTCCACCACCTCATCATGAAGGGAAAAGCCATGACGAGGCAGTGGGATAATGTGGGAGAGGTCTCCCATTAGGAAGTGTGCAAACACACGGTTTCCTATCACGTGTTTGCAAGCAGGGGGCGGCACATGTTTTACACCTCCATGTGGAAATGGTCTTTGAGTATCCCTCTTCCTTCTCTAAAACCAGTTTGTTCATCTATGATTATCTTTTCTTTCTCTAACCATTACTTCAATCTTACTAATCTTGTACAAAATTTACAGGTGATAGATTTATTGGCTTATAATTTGCTAGGCTATACAAGAGTGAGCTTAACATCCCTGATGACCACAGTGGGGTAGTTACTGACCTGGAGCCAGACATCCTGGAATGTGAAGTCAAATGGGCCTTAGGAAGTCTGAGCAACAATAAAGCTAGTGGTGGTGACAGCATTCCAGTTGAACTATTCAAAATCTTAAAGGACGATGCAGTAAAAGTGCTACACTCAATATGCCAGCAAATTTGGAAAACTCAACAATGGCCACAGGATTGGAAAAGGTCAGTTTACATTCCGATCCCAAAGAAGGGCAATGCCAAAGAATGTTCAAACTACCGCACCATTGCACTAATTTCTCATGCTAGCAAAGTTATGCTCAAAATCCTACAAGCTAGGCTCCAGCAATATGTAGACCGAGAACTTCCAGAAGTACAGGCAGGATTTCGAAGAGGCAGAGGAACTAGAGATCAAATTGCCATCATACGCTGGATCATGGAGAAAGCTAGGGAGTACCAGAAGAACGTCTACTTCTGCTTCATTGACTATGCTAAAGCCTTTGATTGTGTGGAGCACAACAAATTGTGGCAAGTTCTTAAAGAGATGGGAATACCAGAGCATCTTATTTGTCTCTTGAGAAATTTATATGCAGGTCAAGAAGCAACAGTGAGAATTGAACACGGAATCACTGACTGGTTCAAAATTGAGAAAGGAGTTCGGCAAGGCTGTATACTGTCGCCTTGTCTATTTAACTTGTATGCAGAGCACATCATGAGAAATGCGGGATTAGAGGAGTCACAAATTGGGATCAAGATTGCAGGGAGAAATATCAACAACCTCAGATATGCAGATGATACCACTCTAATGGCAGAAAGTGAAGAGGAACTAAAGAGCCTGTTGATGCGGGTGAAGGAGGAGAGTGCAAAAGTTGGCTTGAAACTCAACATCAATAAAACAAAGATCATGGCATCCGGCCCTCTCAATTCCTGGCAAATAGATGGGGAAGTAATGGAGATAGTGACAGATTTTATTTTCCTGGGCTCCAAGATCACTGCAGATGGGGACTGCAGCAAAGAAATTAAAAGACGCTTGCTCCTGGGGAGGAAAGCTATGGCAAATCTAGACAGCATCCTAAAAAGCAGAGACATCACCCTGCCAACAAAAGTGCGTTTAGTCAAGGCTATGGTATTCCCAGTTGCAATGTATGGCTGTGAAAGTTGGACCATAAGGAAGGCCGAGCATCAAAGAATTGAGGCTTTTGAACTCTGGTGCTGGAGAAGACTCTTGCGAGTCCCTTGGACTGCAAGGCGAACAAACCGGTCAGTCCTAGAGGAGATCAACCCTGACTGCTCTTTAGAAGGCCAGATCCTGAAGATGAAACTCAAATACTTTGGCCACCTCATGAGAAGGAAGGACTCCCTGGAGAAGAGCCTAATGCTGGGAGCGATCGAGGGCAAAAGAAGAAGGGGACGACAGAGAATGAGGTGGCTGGATGGAGTCACTGAAGCAGTAGGTGCAAACTTAAATGGACTCCGGGGAATGGTAGAGGACAGGAAGGCCTGCAGGATCATTGTCCATGGGGTCGCGATGGGTCGGACACGACTTCGCACAGAACAACAACAACAAATTTGCTAGGTCGTCCCTCCTCACATTTTTGTATACATGGGAACCACCACAGCCATTTCCTAGTCTTTAGGTAATCTTCTGAGGAATCAGTGTATATAAATAAATCAGCCAAATAGAGGGCCCACCAATTTTTGAATTCCTTAGGGAATTCTGGGGCTATCCCATCCCACCCTGGTGACTTTCCTGTCTTTAATTCAAATAAGATACTATTTAGTTATGCATGATTTTTCATACAAAACAGCTATACATGTTGCACTCCCCAATGTGGAATTCTCCCACATGGAAATGTTTTTGGTGGTGGCTGCTTGAGGTGTAATCCAATAAGTGGATGTTAGGCAGGAAGTAGTTACCTAAGTAACTACCAATAGTCTCCTTTTCTGAGGTTAATGCTGCCCTCAAAACCATGGATCTATTTGGCTTATTCCCCTTTTTGTACTCAAAGTGTTTTTGTTCTGTATTTCATAATTTGATTCATTCATGTTAACAGCTACTGCCAGAAGCAGTGAGAAGCAAGCACTGATGTCAGAACTGAAGATCATGAGTCATCTTGGGCCTCATTTGAACATTGTCAACTTGCTTGGAGCCTGCACCAAAGGAGGTACAAGTTTCATTGCATTCCCTTTACCAGACAATACCTCTGTGTTTTTGCCTGATTCCTGCTCTTGCTGCCTTTGACCATTTGTACCTTGCCTAGAGTTCATTGTCACTGTGGCTGATAGGGAAAGTCTGCCATACATTTTTGCTCCATAAGTTAATATACCGTTCCTGTTTATTCATGTGGTTGTTTCCTAAAGAGGAAGGCAACCTGCCGGTTCTCTGACTCATTTGCATAAATGAGAAAAGTACCATGCTGTGCCCACTAGTGTACTCCAAACAGCCCTCCAGAATGATTGCTCCCCCTGTCACTTATTGAATATAAAGCCATTTTACTTTCATGACAGCAATGTGTTTGAAGCCACAGTTTCCTTTCCCAAGCTTTCAGCATTGAAGTGATGTCTCACAAGAGGACATATGGGGGGATGGTGTTGTGGAAGCAATGTGGTTCCTCAGAGACAATGCATAGTCCGTGCATATTCTAATCCTCTTATCATTCTATGAATGCAGAAGTGCAAGGACTGGCAACTTTCTTTGGCTGCCAACTTTCTTCTGAAACATTTTTATTTTTTAATTTTTTAAAATTAAGACAAGACAAAACCCATCACAAGAACCACATTACAAACAACAGGAGCACTAAACACAGCACTAAGGTGGGGAGAAGGAAGAGAGGAGAAACATGAATCCATCATAGAACTGCATATTTACATCACCATTTTCCATGTATTGCTATCAGAGAGTTGAGTAGAGGTTTTCATGTAAAGTAAAAATCTTCCCTGTTTTGAGTCCCTCTAATAGTTTGAATATTACTAGTTATTTTTTTCTAATATTATAAATTGTTTCAATTTGTTCCACCAATTTTCTATACTCAGTTTATTGGCATTTTCCTAATTACATACAATTACCATTCTAGCCGCTACCAACATGAAATTTGTTAAAGTCTTGTAATTACAACATGCATTCTGTTTTTCATACAAATTAAGAAGAGCAAAAGTGGCTTAGTTTTTCCTTTGTTATAGTTTAAATTTAATTGAATATATTACTCCAGAATCTGTTCCACTTAATATTTCTGGTAAGGGCTTGGAGGAGGAGTTGGTCTCAAGTGCCACTTAGCACAATACCTACTCAGAGCGGCTGTCCCACCCCTGAGTGCCTCCTCCTCCAACTGTCTTTCCTGTCTGTCCTTGCCGTCCATCCCCTATCCCTGACCACCCCCTCCTCCTTCCACTTCCCTCTGAGGCTTGGAAGCTGCAGACCCCTGCCGCATGAGAGCTGCTCCTGGCGGTGAGTTCCCTGCAGTCTGCAGCCTTTCCAGGTCCTGGTGGGGGAGGGAGAGGCCATCCATAGAGTTCTTCCACCACAACCCTCCAATCTAGAGCCTGCTGTGTTCCTGAATTCAAAGGGCTTTGCCCTAGTCTCTTAATTATAGGGCATTCCCACCACATGTGAAGATAGGTTCCTAGTTGCCCACATCCTCTCCAACAATATTTATCTTGGGAGTGGTTAACATATGATAATCTAATAAATGTTCTGCAATGTTAATACATAATCCTCATATATTTTTCTCATCTCCCCTTAAACTCTTTTTCCCCAATCCTTATCTTCACCTCCTCCCCTTTTGGTCCTGGTGGCTGGCACTACTGCTACAACATTGGAAATAGTTTTGGGTTGCTGCAGCGACTCAAAATGCCACATAATCTCATGTCTGCCAACTATGGGTTGGACCCAGCAATCCACTCAAACAAAGATAGCAGATCTTTCTAGCTTTTCTCTCCCCCCAAGTCCTTCCTGACCCCATATAAGGTGATTCCTGAAGGCTTGGGACCTACATGAAGAAATAGCCCTGAAAGTGACTGAGTGCAATGAGGAGGGGGAAGAAGGCAACAATCTTCCCTTTTATGTCAGTGCAGCTTTCATGTCAGAAGATGAAGGAAGGGTAATATCCCCTTTCTCCTCCTCCCTACAGCACATTGGTCTATGTAGCTATTATACCATGTGTGTCCCACAGCACTGTACAAGCGGCACAAAGGGACTAATGGGGAAGATGCACAACTCACAGTGCTTTCTATTGATTAGTTACTGGTTCCTATCAATCAAGTGTATAATATTTTCAGATTAGCCCCCAAATTATTTTTTGAACAGTAGAGGTGACAAATAGATTTAAGGAATTAGATCTGATAGACAGAGTGCCTGAAGAACTATGGACGGAGGTTCGCAACATTGTACAAGAGGTAGCAACTAAAACCATCCCAAAGAAAAAGAAATGCAAGAAATCAAAATGGCTATCTGAGGAAGCTTTAGGAATAGCTAAGGAGAGAAGGGAAGTGAAAGGCAAGGGAGAAAGAGAAAGATAAATCCAACTTAATGCAAAATTCCAGAGAATAGCTAGAAGAGATAAGAATGCCTTCTTAAATGAACAGTGCAAACAAACAGAAGAAAACAATAGAATGGGGAGGAGCAGAGATCTGTTCAAGAAAATTGGAGATGTGAAGAGAACATTTCATGCAAAGAGGGGTATGATAAGGGACCAAAATGGTAGGGACCTCACAGAAGCAGAAGAGATTTAAAAAGGTGGCAAAATTCTGCAGAAGAACTATACAAGTGCGAAATTAACATCCCTGATTGCCATTGCACTCATTTCTCATGCTAGCAAAGTTATGCTCAAAATCCTACAAGCTAGGCTCTAGCAATATGTGGACCGAGAACTTCCAGAAGTAAAGGCAGGATTTCAAAGAGGCAGAGGAATTAGAGATCAAATTGCCAATATATGCTGGATCATGGAGAAAGCTAGGGAGTTCCAGAAGAACATCTACTTCTGCTTCATTGACTATGCTAAAGCCTTTGATTGTGTGGAGCACAACAAATTGTGGCAAGTTCTTAAAGAGATGGAAATATCAGAGCATCTTATCTGTCTCTTGAGAAATTTATATGCAAGTCAAGAAGCAACAGTGAGAACCAGGTGTAGAATCACTGATTGGTTCAAAATTGAGAAAGGAATTTGGCAAGGCCTATTTAACTTATATGCAAAGCACATCATGACAAATGTGGGGTTAAATAAATCACAAATTGGGATTAAGATTGCAGGGAGAAATAACAACCTCAGATATGCAGAGGTTGTTGAGTTTCATCTTCAACAACTCTAATGGCAGAAAGCGAAGAGGAACTAAAGAGCCTCTTGATCCAGGTGAAGGTCGAGAGTGCAAAAGTTGGCTTGAAACTCAACATCAAGAAAACAAAGATCATGGCATCCAGCCCTCTCTATTCCTGACAAATAGATGGGGAAGAAATGGAAATAGTGACAGATTTTATTTTCCTGGGCTCCAAGATCACTGCAGATGGGGACTGCAGCAAAGAAATTAAAAGACGCTTGCTCCTGGGGAGGAAAGCTATGGCAAATCTAGACAGCATCCTAAAAAGCAGAGACATCACCCTGCCAACAAAAGTGCGTTTAGTCAAGGCTATGGTCTTCCAAGTTGCAATGTATGGCAGTGAAAGTTGGACCATAAGGAAGGCCGAGCATCAAAGAATTGAGGCTTTTGAACTCTGGTGCTGGAGAAGACTCTTGCGAGTCCCTTGGACTGCAAGGCGAACAAATCCATCAGTCCTCGAGGAGATCAGCCAGATCCTGAAGATGAAACTCAAATACTTTGGCCACCTCATGAAAAGGAAGGACTCCCTGGAGAAGAGCCTAATGCTGGGAGTGATTGAGGGCAATAGAAAAAGGGGACGACAGAGAATGAGGTGGTTCGATGGAGTCACTGAAGTAGTCAGTGTGAGCTTAAATGGGCTCCGGGGAATGGTAGAGGACAGGAAGGCCTGGAGGATCATTGTCCCTGGGGTCATGATGGGTCGGACAAGACTTCATAACTAACAACAACAACAATTTTTTGAACAAACAAGATTTCTGTGGTAGATCCTCCAACTTTGCACCACTATTGTTAGAAGAGGGTTTTACATCCACATGTACTCTTTTACCAAAAAATATTGCAAAAATCAGATTGTCACCCAGTGTGTGTGTTGACAGCTGGCCACAGCTGCCACTGAGCCCGGTTGCTCAGCTCCATCTCCTGTGGCTGCCTTCTTCATTCCAGCCTGAAGCTGAGAAAAGGAGACCGCGGCCCTAGGATGCAACCTTGCACAGACGCAGGAGGAAGGAGGATGGCAGTGGCTGACCAAACCTAGCGCTGAGCCTTGCTTGTGCTTCCATTTCTGCCTGTCTTCAGCACCCCACTTCCTCCTTCATCCTGGGTGAGTCAGTGTCTGTCACGAGGGCAGGGATGGGGCAGGACATACGGACATCATGTAGTAATTTCTGTTTTGCTCCAGCCCTCCAATGCACCAGAACATTTGTTTCTACATCATAAAAAATGCATTTATCATGATAACATGTGGCAGGAATGAACTTGACAATAATATTACTTAACAACAATGTTAGATTTGATTTTTAATAATGAGAACTGGGGACAAAGGGAGACACAGCAATGTAGTTGTCAGTTCAGAAAGTAAAGATATGGGCCGAGAACAGAAAACAGAATGCCAAAGAATGAGGTTCTTCCCTAGCTTTCTTCCTGACATGCAGTTGTGTACATACTGAGAATTTCTTCCCCTGTTAGAAGAGTATTCAACCATTTGAGTCCCCACTTGTGATGAAAATTACTGTCAATGAAAACTAGACCATACGGGTACGAATCTGCTGAAGGTCCTGGGGCCTCGGGAGGCCCACCTGGCCTCGACCAGGGCCAGAGCCTTTTTGGTCCTAGCCCCTACCTGGTGGAATGAGCTCCTGGATAAGCTGCAGGCCCTGTCGGGACTCTCTGAGTTCCACAGGATCTGCAAAACAGAGTTCTTCCACCCGGCATTTGTTGATGCCGGGTGGGAGCCCTGGGGTTTTTGATTGGGTCCCCCTCCCCCCGAAGGCCATTTTGAATGGCAGTGCTAGACTATTGAGGAGCCTAATTTCATCCTCTAGCCGGTTTTATTCATCTTATGTTCTGCTTCAGTTATTATTTCACCTACACTGACTGATGCCCAGGATAGTGGGGATGGCTATATTAGGTTGCCCCTATTGCCATTGCCATATGAGTAAACTGTTTTAAATCATTTTATGGGGATTTTAAATTGTATGGATGCTCCTATTGTGTTAACTGTCGCAAGCCAGTTATAGGGGCAGTGGTATAAAAATCAAATTGATGATGATGATGATGATGATGATGATGATGATGATGATAAGCAAGGAAACCTGTTTTCAGGTGCCATTGATCAGAGCAGATACGCTTTTGAGAGCCAGAGTGGTATATTGGTTAACAGCAGTAGATTCTAAACTGGAGAACTGGATTTGATGTTCCACTCCTCCCATGCAGCCAGCTGGGTGTCCTTGAGCTAGTCACAGTTCTCTTAGAACTGTTCTTGTAGATCAATTCTCTTAGAGCTGATTGAGCCCCACCTACCTCACAGGGTGTCTGCTCTGGGGAGAGGAAGGGAGAAGTGTTTGTAAGCCACTTTGGGACTCCTTCAGGTAATAAAAAGCAAGGTGTAAAAGCCAGCTCTTCTCTTCTTTTCTACAGGCCCTATTTATATCATAACGGAGTACTGTCGCTATGGAGACCTGGTGGACTTCCTACATAGAAACAAGCATACTTTCCTACAATACTACAGTGAAAAAGCCAAGCAGGAAGTGGAGGTGTATGGGAATGCTGTCAATGAAGATAGGGTGCAGAGGTACTTGAGCATTAACCTCCTCTTTGTTATACATATCTTGCCATTATTCACATCCTTTTGGTCCATTAAAAAACAAACAAGACAAAAATTTCAGCATGGAGCTGGGATTTCCCTAGTATACTTTTCAGTTCTACTTATCTATGCTTGTCTTTACTTGGATGGCCCATGCTAGCTCAGTCTCATCAGATAGCAGAAGCCAAGCATGGTCAGCCCTGGTGAGTGCTTGGATGGAAGACCATGATTGTTCAACAGAGGCAGGCAATTCCAAACCTCCTCTGATAGTTTCTTGACTTGAAAACCCTATGGAGTCTTCATAAATTGACTATGACCACAACAAAACAAACAAACAAATCTAAGGCTGACTGACTCTTTTGGTATTGATATGAAAAGTATCAGTTCTTTCCATTGTAGTTTGTACAAATTACAGGACTATGGCTTACTTTTGATTTTCAATATAGTCAACATTGTAGCACTTTACTTCAAACTCTGTTCCTGAACACATATTTATTCCCCGCCAATTTTCTCTTGGGATTTGTGTAGTATATTTTCTGCATACCAATGATAAAAACTAAGGGGAGGCCATTATGTCATGTGGTTGGTCCCTCCTTATTGGTCAGCTTTCTGAAACTGGAAGTAAAAGTTCTTTAAACTGCATTTACAGTTGGGTAGCCATTCTTGCAATGTTTTTGGTCCCCCCCTCCCCCTGCATCAGTGTGCAAGGTCAAATATTGCTTACTTTCCCCATTTTGTCTGTTTCATTTTTTTAAGAAATGAAAGTAGTCTATGGATACTTTAATATTCTGCAAAATTGGGATTACTGGAAGAAAAAAAACATTGCCAGGAAAAGCTTTAAACAGAGTGTGTGCATGCTCTCTGTTGAGAATGCTTATTGCAAGGGTTTTGGCAGCAGCATGGAGGGACACTTTAAAAGCTGCCTGGGTCTCATTCTCAGGAAGAGTAGTGATTAGATTGAGTCACCTGTATGAAGAAGTAGGAATTGGAAACCCAGAGAAACCTTCTGGAATTTCACTGCTATCATTTTAATCAATATTCCATAGAGAATGCTGATCTGTAATGTTGATCTCTGTGTCATAGAATCACAAAATCATGGAGTTGGGCAGGACCTCCAGGGTCATCTAGTCCAACCCCCTGCACAATACAGGAATTTAAAAGAACTGCTATACATGATAGCAACATAAGTCTTTTAAAAAAATGTAGTTTATGATTCTGTCTCCCAACCATATTTAAAATTAATCTGAACAAGAAAAAAAATTGGTGGTAAATACCCCCCAAACAATACGCAGGCCGATATTTACAGGAAAAATAAAATACCAACTGGGCAAGTTCAGTGGGCAATTTGAGACATTTAATAACTATTTGCTATTTCCATTTTGAGATATATCCAAACCCATAGTTTGATGTTTCTCTGGCACTTTAGCTGAGGGTTTTTCTGCACACCATAAATTCAGCATCATGCTTAACATCTAAAGACACTATATTCTGGCTGCTCCGCATGATGTCGCCAACCTCCCATGTCTGGCCAGCAAACTGCTCACTACATCCACCATTTTAAAGCGTGAGTTGGTGAATCCCAAAAAGTGGATTCACCGACCAAAAAAGTGCAATCCCCCAGCAAACCACCCTCCTGCAAACAGCAGGAAAGAGGTTTGGATGGGGAAACAAGCTGTAGCCCCCGCCCTGCCCCCGCCCTCCTCCCTCCATTACCTGCCAACTGAAGCCAGCAGACTCCCCCCCCTCCCCCTGTCATCAGAAAAAGCATAATTTACTTTGGCATTCCTACCCCCATACAGCTTTCCCATTTTTGGTCCACACACCCCTGTCCTGTTCGCAGCTCTCTTTCCCTCCTGCACCGCCAGTCCATGTCAGTCCAGCGTATGATCTTGGGGGGGAGGGGGGGACGAAAAGATCCCAGCTGGAGAATTGGCCTGCCTCCAGCCGCCCACCTCCTCTGCTGAGGAGATTGAAAGGTCAGCGGGGGGAGGGGGGAGTGCCCCGCCCTTAACCCCTTCCCTCTAAGCCACGCAGTTCGAGCAGCTTGTGTGGTGCAGCGATGGCAGCTCAGGCTCACTGGAGGGAAGGGGCTGAGGGCTGGGCACTCCCCCCCCTTCCACCTCCCAAGCAGAGGCAGAGGATGGCAGACAGCTGGAGGCAGGCTGGCTCTCTGGCTGGGCTCTTTCTACAGCGCCCCTCACCCTGGCCAGGATCACATGCCAGTGCAATGTGTGGAGGGGTGGGGATAGCATGATTAAATATCATACTACTGCAGGTGGGAAGCATCCCACCATTTTGGCCACTGTGCGGAAATGGCCTGAATATTTGAAGAAATTGAGATCTATCTATGTTGACAAGAAACATTGGATAAAAACTATACTAAGTGTGAAGGACTCAGCAATAATTCTAAAAGTATCTAAATGTCTCTTTGCAATTATATATGAAATTATATATGAAAATCTTTCTATTATGGAATGTCATATGACATGCTTTCTGGGTCTCCTGAATTGCCTGGGAGACTTGTTTTTGGGGGAAGGTGCCCATTCTCACTATGCTCAATCTTCAATCTTCCCCCATCCTTTGTATTTCTTTGTAAATTACAGCCAGTCAACTCTCCAACTACTTCCGCTCCCCTTCACTGCAGGGAGCTCTGCCTTATCAGTATATTATTATTATTATTATTATTATTATTATTATTATTATTATTATTATTATTATTATTAGATTTATTTTCCACCTCTCCCGATAGGCTCGAGGTGGGTCACAACAACTAATCCCATTAAAATTCCCATTAAAACATCAATCTACTAACATGGCGACTAAAAATCCCATCCCTCCCCCAATTATCAAAGAGGTGAAGAGGAAAGGATAGGGGAGTAACGTACTTGGTTCCCAGGGGAACACTCTGAGTGTCAGAGGGATACCTTCTGGTATCCTGGAAAATCTGGATGTCTCCAGATTTCATGCTTAAATAGTTCAAAGGCACTTTTGATGTGAACCCCTTTTTCCCGCTTGTAGTTCCAGCACTGTAAAAGGCTGGCTAGAATCCTTACTCTGTGTCTCAGTCAATTTTTCGTACTGCCATGCTTTGGGATATCTATCATGCTTGGTGAATACCTTCAATAAAAGAATTTTTATCCTTTGCCTGCTCTTTGGAGTCATGTGGATTAAGTCTAAGGAATGGTTTTGCCAATGCTACTGAAACCTAAGTTCCTGACATGGAATTTGTAACTCTAATAATTTAAAATTTCAGTTTCTATGCTTTGCCATTCTTATGCCACTAAAGGTACTCTTGACTCTTGTTCTATGAGCCCTCATATATAGAAATTATCTTAAATGCTCAATTTTTGGATCTTGAAGATACACTATCACACTGTCTGAGTTTCCAAATGATAACAATTTGGTCTTAAATGTTTAGTTTTTCTGAAAAGAAAATTTGCAAAACAGTATTACTATTACATGTCTCAGAGAACTGTAAGAAAATAAAAAAGAGCACTGTGGAATCAGACCACCTAAAGACCTCAAAATAGCCTATAAACAGGTCACAGAGGCTAAAACTTAGAAGAAGAAGAAGAAGAGTTGGTTCTTATATGCCGCTTTTCCCTACTTGAAGGAGGCTCAAAGCGTCTTACAGTCGCCTTCCCATTCCTCTCCCCACAACAGACACCCTGTGGGGTGGGTGAGCCCTGATATCAGTCAGAATAGTTTTATCAGTGCTGTGGCGAGCCCAAGGTCACCCAGGTGGTTGCATGTGGGGGAGCGCAGAATCGAACCTGGCATGCCAGGTTAGAAGTCCACAATCCTAACCACTACACCAAACTGGCTCTCTTACCTGTCTTGTTGGCCTGGTATTCAAAGCAACAAGTATTTGAAGGTTCATTGCCTCTGAATATGAAAGTATGGTTTTCAATTATGTTAACAGCCATTGACAGATCTATGAATTTTATAGCCAACTAAGCTAATAGCTAAGCTATATCTGACAGTGAATAACATTAATTATACACAGCATGAAGAAGCGCTTTCATTTATCCATCCTTAAGCTACTGCCAATCATTTCCTTTGAGTGATCCTGAGTTCTATCATTATGGAAGAGAAAGAAAGTTTGTCCTCTACTAACTTTCTCCATATCAAGTGCCATTTTGCAGATCTCATCAAGTGTAATTTTATAACTTTGACTAGAAATTAAGCCAGCTGTAAATGGAATACAGCGGACGCTAGCCACCACCACCCCCCCCGGGCTGCAGCCGTTCCCAGGTGGCCGGGCAGTGCAGTCACCGACTCAGAGAGCCCGGTGCCTGGCGCGGCTGGGAATGGCTTTCTCCCCCCCCCCCCCCAGGCAGCTGCCGTTCCCAGCGAGCCGGGCAGCATGGTCGCCGGCTCTCTGTGCCAGCGACCACGGTGCTGGTTGAGTGGGAATGCTTTCTCACCCCCCCCCCCCAGGCTGCAGGTGTTCCCAGCCAGCCAAGCACCACGGTCGCCAGCTCTTCTCTGGCCGGGTGGCAGGGAAAGGCACTCCGCCCCCCCGAGGCTTCCCCCCCCTACCCAAGGCAGGGAGGTGGGAAAGATGCTACACCGGCCCTGCTTCTTTCCTGCCCTCCTGCGGCATCCACCGACAACCTGGCTTGTTGGCAGGCCGGCTGCCAATGGCAGCGGTGGGGAGAACGTGGCACATGGCGGGCAGTGGGTGGGTCGGGAAGCGCTTTGCGCCTCCCAACTTGTCAGGTCTGGGGCCAGTGGCACTGCTGGCGATTGGTGCCTTGTCACCAGAGTGACCTGCGGAAGGCTCAGTCAGCAAGCGCTTCGCGCTTGTCACTCCGGGGGAAGAGGACAATGGCCACCCTTCCCCATCCCCATTTTATTTATACCGCTCCCACGGAGCGGTTACAGATGTGGTTCCATCTTAGTAATCATTTTTCCAAACTAAAATTAATGTCACATCATCACATAACAATAATAAAAATCAGTAACCAGTTGCGATCTAATTGTTGGTGCTTACCATTGATTTCCTTTCATATTATTTTGGCTAATTTGTTTTGTTCACTCTGCCACCATTACTTAGAATTACTTCTCTATCATGTTGCATGGCAGATACTAATCAGATTTTGTATGGCTTGGTAAAATATCTTTTGCATGGTCTTCAAAGATAAAACAGAAACACTACTGAAAGGTTATCCATTATGTTTCTAAGCAGAACAAAGCCTGAGTACAGTGTTACCTTTAAGACCAAAAAAGTTTTATTCTAGGTCAAAGCTTTTGTGTGCACCTCCCAGAATAAATCTTTGTCTTAAAGATACCACTGAACTCAAACTTTGTTCTGCTGCTTCAGACCAACATGGCTACCTACCTGAATCTATATTTCTAAGCAATATGGTGGTATACAACTACCTATGTCAAAATTGAAAGGGTACAGAGGAGAGTGACGAGGATGATCTGGGGCCAAGGGACCAAGCCCTATGAAGATAGGTTGAGGGACTTGGGAATGTTCAGCCTGGAGAAAAGGAGCTTGAGAGGGGACATGATAGCCCTCTTTAAGTATTTGAAAGGTTGTCATTTGGAGGAGGGCAGGATGCTGTTCCCATTGGCTGCAGAAGAAAGGACGTACAGTAATGGGTTTAAACTACAAGTACAACGATATAGGCTGGATATCAGGAAAAACATTTTCACAGAGTAGTTCAGCAGTAGAATAGGCTGCCTAAAGAGGTGGTGAACTCCCCCTCACTGGCAGTCTTCAAGCAAAGGTTGGATACACACTTTTCTTGGATGCTTTAGGATGCTCCTACGTTGAGCAGGGGGTTGGACTAGATGGCCCTTCCAGCTCTATGATTCTATTATTCTATGAACCTTAGATTTCTATATGGCCATTTTGAGACAAAATATAATACAGACTAGCAAGAAAGCCCATTGCAACCAGGAATGCAATAGGACTCAGGGGACACCGGCTGACGCAGATCTCTCTTTTGCGCAACAGGGGCCATAGGAGGTCATCAGGGCTCGTTTGTAGCAGGGAATCAAGGCTGTTTGCAGTTTGGGCGGTGTCTCTGTCTCTCTCTGTGTCTCTGTCTCTGTCTCTCTCTCCCTTGCAGCAGGAGCCATAGCAGGTACTCAGGGCTGGTTTGCAGTTTGGCAGGGCTCTCTGTGTCTCTTTGTTCATCATACCTGGGCACCCTGATTGGCCCTATTCCAACTTGGACACCCCAGACTCTTTCCACCCCCAGGCTGTTTCACAAATATTAAGAAGAACAATGGATAAGGATATATACAGCTATAGATTTGAAATTGTACATCAGTAGCTTCACTTTCACTGTCATTTCTGTTTGTCTCTAATTGTATCTGCCTTTGGACATTGTAAACCAAGATACTGCCAACCTTCTTTACCGGATGCTCTTGTATGTCATAGGACAAATGCATAGTCTGAATCACCTTTCTCCTCTTTGCAGCCATACTTCCTTAACTGTAGAAAGTGATGGGGGCTATATGGATATGAGTAAGGATGAGTCACTGGATTATGTGCCTATGTCAAACATGAAGGGTGAAATCAAGTATGTGGACATTGATTCCTCCAATTATGGTGCTACCTATGAGCTGGACAGTTATTCTCCATCAGGTAAGGAAAGCCACAAGGACACAGCAGGCAAGAACACCTAGTCATGACCCATTGTTAAAGGTTTCATTGCACAGAGGAGAAAATACTTTAATATTATTTTTGATGTTGCTTCTAATGATTTCTCTGTTTTGATCTAGGGTTCGCCTTTTGATTTCTGTGTTTTGATTTCTGTTTTGATTTCTGTGTTTTGATCTAGGGTTCTGTGTTTTGATCTAGGGTTCGCCTTAGATTTAACAATCTATCTAGACCTCTGGGGTTAGAGATGGGGCATAGACCAATTTTATGTCTAGCAAATGTATTAAGAGTTCAGCTAATAAGCATAATTTGTGTCTTTGTTCCAGCTCCTGAAAAAGTGACTTTGATAAATGAGTCTCCTCTCCTCAGCTACACAGACCTTGTTGGATTTAGCTTCCAAGTAGCCAATGGAATGGAGTTCTTAGCATCCAAAAATGTGAGCATGTGTGTGTTCAAAATTGTATAACATATAAGGATGATTCACTACAAAGAAATAGAAATTGTTTCTTTTATGTGTGTTTGTACAGCAAGACAGACATGGAAACAGGAGACAGCAAATTAATTAAGCATAGGTAGATTTTTGATTTATGTGTTATTACACAAGTTATTGCCCACTTTTAGACATGACTACATCCCTTTTCCTCAGAACAGATTAAGCAATATTTATATAACCACCCCAGTGAGCAGGTCAGCACCAAAGCATTCAGTAAAGCTGGACTGTGTATCATTGCATTCTTATAAGTTATTTTGGTGTTTATGCCAGACTGGATTTAATCATGAAATGTTAAGTGCCTCTTACAAGAACTTTCAGATTCTTTCACAGCTAATGTTGGGAGACTGCAAAAATCTCTAAGCTTTCATTGGCAGAAGAATTAATAAAATTTCTGTACCCACATAGACAGGCATCTACATAAAAAATCCAGTCACCATCCTTGCCACAAAAGGGGTATCATCAATGCTAATAGATCATGCAAAACAGTTCTGTGAAACTCAGTTTCTTGGCAATTAACTTAATCATCTAAAGTGGACACTACAAGCTAATGGCAACTCCAAAAGTGATATTAGAAGAGCTATAAAACAAAGAGAAAAAAATAACTGAGGAAAAACAGCTCCCCACAGAGAAAGTATTTCTGCCATATATCAAGGCAATCATGGATGGGTTGGGAAAACTGAGGAAAAAATACCATCAAGCAGTCTTCATATAATACTGCAATACAAAATACAACAAATGCTACAGTCAACAAAAGACGAGAAACACACCACCACCACCACCACCACTGGAGTTTACTGTTTACCATGCAGCTGTGGACAAGTACAGATTGGGACTGCAAGAGTAAAAGAACATGAAAAGCACTGAATACTAAAATAACCTGAGATACCAGCAGTAATGTGAATATAGAATCTTATTTGATTCTATAATACTGGACAACAAAAAAGATGACAGTCTGAAAATCAATAAAACCTGGCTACCAGCCCTAAAAAACCCTAGAATAAGAAAATGTGGGACTTTAAAAACACCTTACAATGGTTCATCATATAAGACATGGAAAACTGACTAATGGACTTGCTAGTGAACTCCACCCAGACACAGGAAAAGTGCTTTGTTGTTCCAGCCCATTCCCTGGGAGAGTCCCAGATAATTATGGCAAATGCAGTCTTGGGCTGTGTCAACAGAAGGATCACATCAAAATCACAAGATGTCATAGTCCTGCTGCATACCACATTGGACAAACCACACCTGGAGTACTACATGCAGGGTTTGGTTTTTTGTTTACTTATAGCCCACTACTCCCAGCTCATGGCAGCTTACAACAAATTTAAAATAACACACAAGTAAAAACACAATGTTAAAATCCAACCTAAAAATTAGATTCTGAAGGACTTGCTTCAAAAAGGATGTGGAAAAAACTGAGAGCGTGCAAAGGAGAGTGACGAGAATGATCCAGGGCCTGGGGACCAAAGCCCTAAGTGGAGAGGCTGAAGGACTTAGGAATGTTCAGCCTGGAGAACATTCTCCAGGCTGCCGTCTACACAGAATGCGATTTCCATTTTGATTTTGGGCAATTAAAATTTTCCTTCTGCAGCAAGAAGGATTAATCCGGAGTGACCCTACTTTTATTGTGCAATACCTTAGAGTGCTTTTAAACCACAATATTTTAAGATTCGGATTGAGAAAGCAGGCTGTTTTGAACCTCTGTGGTAGAGATGCCCTGATTGGCCAAAGGTGGCCATGTGACAAGCTTGCCTTAAAGGAGAAGCCCCTAATTTCTCTCCTGTCTGTCTTGGATTTTTTCTCCCTCCTCTGCCTTCTTCGATCCTCTCTCCCCCCACTCCAAGAAAAGAAAGAGGCTCCTTGCTTGGCTCCTCTCCCCCCCCCTCAAGAAAAGAAAGAAAGAGGCTTGCCCCCCTCCTTCTGAACTACCCTAACCACTTTCCTGTTTCAATGAGGAGGGGGAGGGAGAGGAAGACCCAAGTTCAAATAGATCTGAATTCAACAGGATTGACAATGGAATAAACAAAGTAAGTGCAGACTCTGTCCAGGAGGCTGTAAGGGGACATGATTGCTGTCTTTAGGTATTTGAAAGGTTGTCACTTAGAGCAGTGGTCCCCAACCCCCAGTTCGGGGACCAGGACTGGTCCGTAGATCACTCGGTACCGGGCCGCGGCTCCTCCTCGTCCTCCTCCCCGACTGCTGCCTCGGGGGGCTGCCCTGTCACTTTGCCACCGGCTCACCTTTGGTGCTTTCCAGCAGTGGCCATGGCTGGGGATCCCCGTCGGCGTGACTCTGCGCAGCTGCTGTGGAGCAAGAGTTCAGCCAGTGGCGACGTCCCTCAGCAAAAGACTACCCCCCCCCCCCGGGCCTCAGTAAAATTGTCAAGCATTGACCGGTAGGGAAAGGTTCCTGATGGCAGCTGAGGAAGGACCGGTAGTAATGTGTTTGAAGTATGTGTAGAATGATACTAGCTAGGCATTGGGGTAGGGGAATTTCACAGTCAGAGTAGTTCAGCAGTAGAATCAACTGCCTAAAGAGATGGTAAGCTCCCCTTCACTGGCAGTCTTCAAGCAGTGGCTGGAGAGATACTTATGGATGCTTTAGGCTGACCCTGCACTGAGCAGGGGGTTGGACTAAGTGGCCTTTTGGCCCCTTCCAACTCTATGATTCTTTGCATATACCCTCAGTGCTCTCATTACATTTTCATACATATTCCCTTTGGTGTGGCTTGGTTTGAGGAAGTTTGGCTGCTGTTTTATTGTTTGAGTAATAAACAATCATACGCACGCATACTGTGATACAGCATGTCTCTTCCCTGTCTTACAGTGTGTGCATCGGGACCTGGCTGCAAGAAATGTGCTGATCTGTGAGGGGAAGTTGGTAAAGATCTGTGACTTTGGCCTAGCTAGAGATATCATGCGGGATTCAAATTACATCTCCAAAGGCAATGTAAGTAATAAAATTACCTGGCCTCAATTTGATGTTACTTTGCCTACAGAGGAAGGATTTTGTGTGCTGTATTTGAGAACAGGAACTGTATATACACTATGCATCAAGAGTAAGCCAAGTTCCCATAAATAGGGGATTTTAATCTAAATCTTGAAAAATATATGAGGGTTTGTTTTATGTGGTCTGCACTCAATGACCGATTATGCACAGTGGCAGCTATGCCAGGCTACCGCCGTTCCGTTATGGCAGGGTGGGATGCCCCACTGTTCCCCTGGCTTACGCTGTCTGCCCTGCCATAAGGGTCGCACGTGTACAACACAGGGCCGAAAGGACCGGGTGCGCTCAGGGGGGGGGGATGCCCTGTTCATATCTGCGGCTCCTCTGAGCTGACAGGGGTGAGAGGCGTCCCTGCAGGAATGCCTTACATTGGCCCAGCTCCTCCGATTATGAATGAGGCCAGCCCAACCTGGCCCTCACCGGTGCCTGCAGCAGCTCTGGGAACGAAGAATCTGCATTCACTTACTACAGACCTTCTGAGGGCCTGGGTCGGACCAGGGCTTGGCAGTGCCTGGGAGAGCTATTGCCGCCAGCTCAGGTAGTTCACCCCATACATAATTGGTCAATGAGAGAAACATAAATGCTACCCTCTTAGTTTCTTCTGAGCATGCTCAAAGTAGAAAGTGCACATGCTCAGAAGAAAGTGCACATGCCTGGTTCAATAGATCTTTAAAAGTCAGCCAAACAAAAAAAGATTATTGGTACAATGAAACTATTCATAAGACATTCAAGAAAAGGGTTCCATCAGATATAACTATTAACATGTGATTTTGCATATCACATAACACTGTGTGGTAAGTTCAGCACAATTACAATCTCTGAAAGGGATTTTTGATCTGATCTTGAATATCTGTGGGGTGAAAGGTCTGAGGAAGTGCTTTCTGCTGTTATCATTGCTTACTGGCCAGAGAGCATCAACATGCAGGATCCTCTTTCACTGGAAATGTTTGTGGTTACTTGACTTTGTTTTTCTTCAGTACCTTCTTGCCTTTTTTAAAAGGTGGAGTAAGTGGTAAAATTCCCTAGTTGGACTTCATGAATCTAGTCTTGCTTGATCATTGGCAAATGGCCAAGGGCCATTTTATACATTGCCAGAGACTCACTTTTAAAATTGTGAATTTCAAGCACAGCATCTTATAATGGAAGAAAGTTTTTTTCAAATTATATATGATACTAGTAAAAAAGCCCATTGCACTTTGAAATGCAATGGGCGCTAGCAGTGAGAGTGGGTATGGGGGGTGGGGGACTACCTGGAGCGGCTTGCGAGCCGCTGGCGAGTGGCAGGAGTCCTGGAGTTTTGGCGGACTGAGGCGGAGCGGCGAGCGGCGGCAGGCAGCGGCGGCGGGGCCTCCTCGGCTGCGAAGGCGAGAGAAGGCGGCCAGGCCCACCCACGCCCCGAGGCTCTCCCAAGCCTTCTCTCGGCTGGCAGAGTGGCCTCGCAGCGTCGTAGACGCCGCGAAGCCGCTCCGCCAGCCGGGAGAAGGCGGCCAGGCCCACCCACGCCCTGAGGCTCTCCGAAGCCTTCTCCCGGCAGGCGGCCGGGAGAAGGCGGCGCGGCCGACCGCTCACCTGTGGCTGTGCGGGTGAAGCATGCAATGGGGAGCCGCGCTATGCGCGGCTCCCCATTGCCTGCTTCGGGCGGGATGGACACTTGGAGGGGCCAATCAGGAGCCGCTTCGCGGCTCCTGATTGGCCCCTCCGAGTTTTTATCCTGGACAGGGCCCACCCTAACTCCCCCCACAGTGCCCTTACTGCTTTATTCAGTCCGTGGCGCTCTGCACCACGGGGCTGTTTAAAGATGGCCCAACAAAGCATGTGCATGGAAATAGAAGAAGAGAAGAAGAGTTGATTCTTATATGCCACTTTTCTCTACCCGCCTTCCGTTTTCCCTCCCCACAGATATCCTGTGAGGTAGGTGAGGCTGAGAGAGCCCTGATATTACTGCTCGGTCAGAACAGTGCTATGGTGAGTCCAAGGTCATCCAGCCAGATGCATGTGGAGGAGCAGGGAATCAACCCTGGCTCACCAGATTAGAAGTCCACACTCCTAACCACTGCACCAAACTGGCTCTTAACACCAATACTGGGCCCTAAAGGTTACTTAAAAGTAGGAAACCTACCTATTCAAATCTTCAGTCTTGCGTTGGAGAAGGGAATAATTCAGATAATGTTATTGTACTGGGAGACTTCAATTGTCATCACATTGATTGGGTTAATATGTGTTTGAATCATGCTCTAGAAATGAAATTTCTAGATATCAGAAATGATATGATAACATTTATTGTGTTTAGCCAAAAGCCATTACAAAACATAATTAAAAACAATATGGTATAAATATGGATAAAACAATATTTCTCCAATATTACGTACATAAAATTGTAGACGAGGGCTAATGAGTTACAATTTAAAAGAAACACAGTGTATCAAGGTGGGGACACCTGTAAAACAGCTTTGGCTCAGATCTTCCTGGCAGCCACCCTATATGAAATATAGGGGTCGACATCTGATAACAGATAGGCGACTTTATCAAAATCAGAAGTGGGGTGTGAGTTTGGTAGTAACTTGGCAAGGAATTTGCCCCTGAGTTCAGAGTACAGGGGACAAGCCAAAACATAGTGGGGCAGGTCCTCCACAGATGAATTTCCACATATACACAGGCGTTGGGCTGTGGGTATTTGGAGATATCGTCCAAAGAACATGGCTGATGGCATCGTTTCAAACCACAAAGATGTTAGGGCGATTCTAAGATTGCGTATTGTTATGTTTACTAAATATGATGCTCTAGAGTGGTCTTTTTAAATTGTTTTATACCATGGGTCTGATTGTGATAGCAGAATTGAAAAGTGATCAATCAATGAATCAGCTTTGAGCACCCAATCACGTACATCAGAGATATTGGCTGATATATGCAGTAAGTCATCTGGTATGGTATAGCGTGAAAGAGTGGAGCTAAAGAAGTCAGACCGAGTCCTGTCTTTGCTCAATAAGAGCTTAAAACTTTGATGGCTTAAAGAATCTGATTTGGTTGTTGTGTCTTTCTTCCAAGATTTCAGAATAGCTAAGTGGGCACGGGCTTTAAGTGCCCTCATCAGGGCTCTGCCCTCATCAGGGCTGCGGGAGACTCTTTTGGAAGAGCCAGGATACGTCTGAAAAAAAAGTTCTTAATGGGCTCCAATCTGTTGGTTATTTGTTCTTTTCAGCCCCAGATGTCAATGCCATATAGTAGGTGAGGAATGACCTTGGCTGCAAAGAGCTTTAGAGCTGGATCCACTAGAAACCCTCCCCTGGTGTAATAAAATCTCAGAATGGCTCCAATGATTTTTAGACCAGAGGCCTTTATAGTTGCAAGGTGGGCATTCCAGTTTAGGATCTCACTGTAAGTGATTCCAAGATATTTAAATGTACTCAGAAATGATTGTGCACTGGAACAGTTGGTCATAGAACCAACCAGCAGGGTAGTAATCTTGGACATAGTTCTGAGAATGTTTTAAGATCTGGTGGGAGATGTAGAGGTTGTTATACCAGTTGGGAACAGTGAACAAAATACTATTAAGGTCAATGAAAATTTACTTCTAAAATACAATACTCTAATGTTTGATTTCAGAAGAGGGAACTTTACAAAATTGGGGGGGGGGGGATAGTTAAAAGTAAGCTGAAGGGAAACATAAGAAAGCATAATTCCTAGAGGATGCTTGAAAGTTATTTGTTGTTATGTGCGAAGTCGTGTCTGACCCATCGCGACCCCATGGACAATGATCCTCCAGGCCTTCCTGTCCTCTATCATTCCCCGGGGTCCATTTAAGTTTGCACTTACTGCTTCAGTGACTCCATCCAGCCACCTCATTCTCTGTCGTCCCCTTCTTCTTTTGCCCTCGATTGCTCCCAGCATTAGGCTCTTCTCCAGGGAGTCCTTCCTTCTCATGAGGTGGCCAAAGTATTTGAGTTTCATCTTCAGGATGTGGCCTTCTAAGGAGCAGTCAGGGCTGATCTCCTCTAGTACTGACCGGTTTGTTCGCCTTGCAGTCCAAGGGACTCGCAAGAGTCTTCTCCAGCACCAGAGTTCAAAAGCCTCAATTCTTTGACTTCCTTATGGTCCAACTTTCGCAGCCATACATTGCAACTGGGAAGACCATAGCCTTGACTGAACGCACTTTAGTTGGCAGGGTGATGTCTCTGCTTTTTAGGATGCTGTCTAGATTTGCCATAGCTTTCCTCCCCAGGAGCAAGCGTCTTTTAATTTCTTTCCTGCAGTCCCCATCTGCAGTGATCTTAGAGCCCAGGAAAATAAAATCTATCACTATCTCCATTTCTTCCCCATCTATTTGCCAGGAATTGAGAGGGCCAGATGCCATGATCTTTGTTTTCTTGATGTTGAGTTTCAAGCCAACCTTTGCACTCTCCTCCTTCACCCGCATCAACAGGCTCTTTAGTTCCTCTTCACTTTCTGCCTTTAGAGTGGTATCATCTGCATATCTGAGGTTGTTGATATTTCTCCCTGCAATCTTGATCCCAATTTGTGACTCCTCTAATCCCGCATTTCTCATGATGTGCTCTGCATACAAGTTAAATAGGCAAGGCGACAGTATACAGCCTTGCCGAACTCCTTTCTCAATTTTGAACAAGTCAGTGATTCCATGTTCAGTTCTCACTGTTGCTTCTTGACCTGCATATAAATTTCTCAAGAGACAAATAAGATGCTCTGGTATTCCCATCTCTTTAAGAACTTGCCACAATTTGTTGTGCTCCACACAATCAAAGGCTTTAGCATAGTCAATGAAGCAGAAGTAGACGTTCTTCTGGTACTCCCTAGCTTTCTCCATGATCCAGCGTATGTTGGCAATTTGATCTCTAGTTCCTCTGCCTCTTCGAAATCCTGCCTGTACTTCCGGAAGTTCTCGGTCCACATATTGCTGGAGCCTAGCTTGTAGGATTTTGAGCATAACTTTGCTAGCATGAGAAATTAGTGCAATGGTGCGGTAGTTTGAACATTCTTTGGCATTTCCCTTCTTTGGGATTGGAATGTAAACTGACCTTTTCCAATCCTGTGGCCATTGTTGAGTGTTCCAAATTTGCTGGCATATTGAGTGTAGCACTTTTACTGCATCGTCCTTTAAGGTTTTGAATAGTTCAACTGGAATGCTGTCACCACCACTAGCTTTATTGTTGCTCAGACTTCCCAAGGCCCATTTGACTTCACATTCCAGGATGTCTGGCTCCAGGTCAGTAACTACCCCACTGTGGTCATCAGGGATGTTAAGCTCTCTCTTGTATAGTTGTTCTGTATAATTTTGCCACCTTTGTTTAATCTCTTCTGCTTCTGTGAGGTCCCTACCATTTTGGTCCTTTATCATACCCAACTTTGCATGAAACGTTCTCTTCATATCTCCAATTTTCTTGAAAAGATCTCTGGTCCTCCCCGTTCTATTGTTTTCTTCTATTTATTTGCACTGTTCATTTAAGAAGGCATTCTTATCTCTTCTAGCTTTTCTCTGGAATTCTGCATTAAATTGGGTGTATCTTTCTCTTTCTCCCTTGCCTTTCACTTCCCTTCTCTCCTTAGCTATTTGTAAAGCTTCCTCAGACAGCCATTTTGATTTCTTGCATTTCTTTTTCTTTGGGATGGTTTTAGTTGCTACCTCTTGTACAATGTTGCGAACCTCCATCCATAGTTCTTCAGGCACTCTGTCTATCAGATCTAATTCCTTAAATCTATTTGTCACCTCTACTGTGTATTCGTCGGGGATATGATTTAGTTCATACCTGAGTGGCCTAGTGCTTTTCCCTACTTTCTTCAATTTAAGCCTAAATTTTGCAACAAGAAGCTCATGATCTGAACCACAATCAGCTCCTGGTCTTGTTTTTATTGACTGGATAGAACTTTTCCATCTTTGGCTGCAGAGCACATAGTCAATCTGATTTCTGTGTTGACCGTCTGGTGATGTCCATGTGTAGAGTCGTCTCTTGGGTTGTTGGAAAAGAGTGTTTGCTATGACCATTGTATTCTCTTGACAAAATTCTACCAGCCTGTGCCCTGCTTCATTTTGTACTCCAAGGCCAAACTTGCCTGTTATCCCAGTTATCTTTTGGCTTCCTACTTTAGCATTCCAATCCCCCATGATGATAAGCACATCATTTTTTGGCGTTGCTTCTAGAAGGTGTTGTAGGGCTTCATAGAACTGATCAACTTCATCCTCTTCAGCAGCAGTGGTTGGGGCATAGACCTGGATCACTGTGATGTTGAATGGTTTGCCTTGGATTCGAACTGAGATCATTCTGTCATTTTGGGGATTGTATCCCAAGACTGCTTTTCTTTCTCTCTTATTGATTATGAAAGCTACTCCATTTCTTCTGCGAGATTCTTGTCCACAGTAGTATACCTGATGGTCATCTGAATTAAATTCACCCATTCCTGTCCATTTTAGTTCACTGATTCCTAAAATGTCGATGTTCAGTCTTGTCATTTCTTGTTTGACCACGTCCAGCTTGCCTTCAGCTTGCCTTGATTCATGGTGAAAGTTATTTAGGACCACACTAATTAAAGTCCAAATAGAATGCATTACATAGGTTAGGAAAGGCACTGCCAAGTTGAAAAGAAGGCCTGCGTGGTTAATCAAGAAAGCTATGAAAAGTGAAGAGATTTCTTTTTAAAAGTTGAAAGTCTGCCCCAATGAATTGAACATGAGGGACCACAGGCTCTGACAAAAAAATGCAAATCAATAATTAGACAGTGCTTTGGAGGAGCTAGGAGAAGGAGAACATTATCTCAGGAGCTGACTCAGGAGCTGACTGCTAGCTCCTCCCTCTGCTGAGTAGGCCTTTGTGCTATAAAAGCCTCTTGCTTCCCAGAGGAAGGCAGTGCTTTGGAGGACCACAACCCAAACAAAACCCAAACGACTCTTGGGGTCTGGATTAAAACATAATACTCTGTGAGGAGATAAGAGCTAAGGGACTCTTGGCTGTTGGCTTTTCACCTGAGGATCAAGCCAAAGGTTTCAGTGAAGTGTAGGACTGTTTGTGGAGCAGTTCAGATGGATCAAAGTGGCATGAAGACTGAAGAAGTTTGCATAGTGACATGCGGAGTGTTTGTCTTTTTACCTCAGGGGGACAATTTTTACAAATGCAGCAAGTGCAAATTAGTGGCTCTGCTGGAGGAGAAGGTCCGGGAATTAGAGAAACGATTGATTACACTGCAGAAGGAGGGAAATCTATCAAAACAAAATCAGGAGCACCTAATACAGGAGGGTAATAATTGGAAGAATGTTACACATAGGCGTAGAAGAATAAGGAAAAGGTCTGACCCACTGATGCTCAGCAATCGGTTACAAGGTCTGCCTGAAGAGGTTGATTCAGGAACCCAGGGGCATGTGCAACCCCCCATGAAGAACAAGCCCCAACGTAGACCAGGAAAAAAGTCACAGTCGCCCACAGGTGGGAGTTCTAGGTCTTCTCCCCCGCCGACCCCACAAAGCTCAGGAAACACTTCACAGCCCCCGACAAGAAAAAGTTTTAGTTCTGCTCCCAAGGGTACAAAGAAACAGGTACTGGTAATTGGGGATTCCTTGCTAAGGCCGAAGTGTGTAGACCAGACTTGTTGTCTCGAGAGGTCTGATGCCTAACTGGTGCACACATCAAGGATGTGACAGAACCTTCCTTCTCATCCATGTAGGAACAAATAATAATACCCAGCAGAACATGGAACATATTTAAAAAGACTTTGTGGATCTTGGGGGGGAAAGGTAAAGTACCTGGGAGCACAGGTTGTGTTTTCATCAGTTCTTCCTGTAAGTGGCCGAGACATAGGAAGAGAGAGAAAAATTATGCAAGTAAATGACTGGCTATGTCAATGGTGTCGACAGGAACAATTTGGATTTCTGGATCATGGTCTATGATGTCAATATGAGGAGCGGAAAAAGTATTTTTCAGAGAACCCTTGCACACCTGGTGAAGAGGGCTTTAAACTAGACACATAGGGGGAGCGAGACATAAATTCAAAACTTGTTGTGATGGCAAGATCTGAAGATGAGAAGATCTCAAATCTATGTTACATAAGCAGAGAACTACTAGCTTACAAGGAAGTTCAAAAACCAAAACCATGAGGCATAGAAAGGATGACTATGATGTCTCTACACTAATGCACAGAGTATGGGAAACAAGCAGGAGGAACTAGTAGTCATAATAGAGGAAGGGGGCTATGACCTAATAGGAATCACAGACACTTGGTGGGATAATACTCACAATTGTAATACTAAAATTGAGGGGTACAATCTATTCAGAAGGGACAGCAAGAAAAGAAGGGGAGAGGTGTAGCAATATATGTTAGGAATCTTTATACTTGTGAAGAAATACAGGTACCCGAGCATGAAAGTTCAGTTGAGTGTATTTGGGTATATATAAAAGGAGTAGGAAATGTCACTTGGAGGAGGACAGGATGCTCTTTCTGTTGGCTGCAGAGGAAAGGATGCACAGTAATGGATTTAAACTACAAGTATAACAATATAGGCTAGATATCAGGAAAAAAATTATCAGCAGTGGAATAGGCTGCCTAAGGAGTTGGTGAGCTCCCCCTCACTGGCATTCTTCAAGCAAAGGTTGGATACTCACTTTTCTTGGATGCTTTAGGATGCTTTAGGCTGATCCTGCGTTGAGTAGGGGGTTGGACTAGATGGCCTGTATGGCCCCTTCCATGATTCTGTGATTCTGTGAAATGAGAGTGGTATTATTGTGGGTGTCTGCTATAGACCACCAAACCAGTCAGAGAGGGGGCTTGAATGAGATACTACTAGAACAAATTACACAATTTTCAAAAAAGGGGGAAACAGTGGTCATGGGTGATTTCAATTATCCAGATATCTGTTGGAAGACCAACTCTGCTAAGAATGCAAACTCCGTTAAATTCTTAACTTGTCTTGCCGACAGCTTCATTTCCCAGAAAGTAGAGAGGGGAACCAGGGGCTCTGCTATTTTAGACTTGATTCTCATCAGTAGGGAAGAACTGGTAGATGAGGTGGAAGTAGTGGGCACACTTGGTAGCAGTGACCATGTGCTTTTGGAATTTTCAATCGTGGGAAAGAGAAAACCTTTACGTAGTCGTATGTATAGACTGGACTTCAGGAAAGCTGAGCTTCACAGACTTAAAGGTATGTTGCATAGAGTCCCGTCAGAAAGACTTAAAGGGTCAGGAGGCTTGCTGAAAGTCTTCAGTGTGGCATTACTAACCAGGCTATTTCAATCTCATAGAAGACATAAAATCATAGAATCATAAAATCATAGAATCATAGAGTTGGAAGGGTCCATACAGGCCATCTAGCTTTTGATAAAGTTCCTCATCAAAGGCCCCTAAGTTAAGAAGAAGAAGAAGAGTTGGTCCTTATATGCCGCTTTTCCCTACCCGAAGGAGGCTCAAAGCGGCTTACAGTCGCCTTCCCATTCCTCTCCCCCCAACAGACACCCTGTGGGGTGGGTCAGGCTGAGAGAGCCCTGATATCACTGCTCGGTCAGAACAGTTTTATCAGTGCCATGGTGAGCCCAAGGTCTCCCAGCTGGCTGCATGTGGGGGAGTGCAGAATCGAACCCAGCATGCCATATTAGAAGTCCACACTCCTAACCACTACACCAAACTGGCTCTCCAGTCATGGGATAAGAGGACAAGTCCTCTTGTGGATTAAAACTTGGTTAATGAATAAAGAGTGAATATAAATGAGCAGTTTTCACAGTGGAAAAATGTAAATAGTGGGGCTCAGTGCTAGGTTTGGTGGAGAGGGTGCCAGAAATGGGGCTCAATGCTAGGTCTGGTGCTTTTTAACTTGTTCATTAATTATTTGAAGTTGGGATTAAGCAGTGGTTAAATTTGCAGATGAGACTAAGTTGTTCACGGTTGTTTTGAGAACCAGGGAAGACTGTAAGGTACTTTGGAGGGATTTGCCAAGGCTGGGTGAGTGGTTGTCATTGAGACAAATGAGGCTGGACATGGGCAAGTGCAGATGGAGCTAAACAGCCTAACTATAAATATACATTGATGGGGTCCAAACTGGCAGTACCTGACCAGGAGAGAGATCTTGGAGTTGTGGTAGATAACTCACTAAAGATGTCAACTCAGTGTGAAGATGCAATAAAAAAGGCAAATTCTATGCTGAGGTTTACTAGGAAGGAGAGTGAAAACAAATCAGCCGATATCATAATGCCCCTGTATAAATCTGTGATGTGGCCTCATCCACCCCATGGTGGGAAATTGTCTCCCTGCACAGAAAGGATCTCACTGAGCAGACATTGTTGTTAAGGCAGTCCAAGAGGAAAGATGGGGGCTGTCCCATGTGTAGAATGCTATTGCACACAGGAGAGGGGAGCATTCCTAATCTTATAGGCCTTTTTGGAAGGTCTTCACTGTGTTCTTGGCAGGCACATTTTCATACATGGATCTATGCAGAATATCCCTTTGAATACTCATCACAAGTAAGCAAATTATTTTTTCATTTTTTCATATTGCAGCCCTTTGGCATTTGAGTGCCACTATGATAACTGCACCCTGACCTGGATAGGCCAGTATATACAGATTGCATCAGATCTCAGAAGCTAAGCAGTGTGTGTCTGGGTTAATACTTGGATAGGAAACCACCCAGGAAGTCCAGGGTTGCAGCTGAAAGGCGGCAGTGGGAAGCCACTTCTGTTTGTCTCTTGCCCTACATAGGTCAGCTGCAACCTGATGGCACTTCCCATCATAACTACAAGTATAATCAATCAATCAGCCTTATTTGCCTAATACTGCCAGTATGATCTTGCCCAAATTTTAAGAAACCTTCATATGATTTATTTGTTTTTACCCCATGTTTTCAAATAACTCAGAGAAGCTTGCAATATGCACAAAAATAAAACCCAGGTTTGCACAGCAGTTAATACATGTTGTCAAATAAAAGCTTTCCTTGTCTCAATGACAGTTAAAATCCAAGTCCTCAGAAGAAGGGTTTCACACATAAAATGGCCTTATGTGCCTTCCAAAATGCGAGGAAGGATTCCATTCAGTGAGAGTGACATCTGCAACATGCAGCTACTATGGGGTAGAATTTGGGGTTTTATTGAAACTGAAATATGGATTCATATAGGGTCACATACAGGACTCTACAGTTGCCATAAATACTCAAATGCCTTATTTGGGCTATTTTGCCATTGCCTTAATAGTTCAGAAGGTAAAACCATTTAACCAAGTTCTCCCTATGAATCATTCTTCAGGGCTGCAAGCAGAATACATGTTGAGTTTTCCTCACTCTGTCACTCTTCCAGAAAAACAGGAATTGAAACTTTGACCAATTGCAATCCTTCCGGGAGATTATTTTTTGATGCTGGTTGTGCAAGTAAACCCACTAAACCTAGGGGAACAGTGAGGGGATCTCAGCATGCAAGCTGCTGAAGGAGGAGAGAAAAACAGAACCAGACTAGGTTAGCATACAAAACATAAGACTGGGATGGAATGAGGAGACAAACACAGGAACTGGAACGGGCAAGACGGATATAGCCATCCTTTTTCATGGCTTCTCATTCACATCAAGACCATATAAAACAGAGATCCGCAAAAAAATAGTGCAGATTTTATGTTAACTTTTTTCTCATGTTCTTTTAAAATGTATCTCTGTATGGAAGAAACAGCCTAGGACGTGAATTATGGACCTGATGGAGAGCAGGTTAAAAACAATCCATAACATTTTGTTGTGAGTAGGCTTAGTTTTCAGGTGTTATGATGTAAAAAGGTAGATTGTTTTTTATGAAGATGATAAATAATATTGTGGCTTTTAAAAAACAGCTGGAGTTCGAAGCAGGAAAGTAGCTTGTCCATTACCTAATCTCCAACTGCAGCCCAATATCCTAGTTTCACTAGGAGGCAAAATTCCAGTGCTTCTGGGTTTAGACAATCCGATTTCTCTTTTCTTCTTCAGAAACAGCAACATGGGTATCTTACTCTCCAACTTCTAAAGTTCATCCCCATAGCAAAACTACTGTGTGGGTAAGGGCTGATAATAAGCAAGATCCTTACCTGCCCTCCAGTCCTAGACCTCCAGGGCAGATTTTCTGTGAGGCAGAAAACTGTTAGAATATGCAAGGTATGTAGTTATAATGTGACCTGAGCTTTAGTATCAAAGTTTCAACCATAGTTCAAACTAAATTCTAAAGAAATTCTTAAGAGCGAGACACAAAGCCCCCAATGACACCTTAACAAGCTTGTTAACAAGCGCAGGTCACTTTTGGATTGCATGAGTATTTATATGCACTTCTGTTTATAGTGGCTCCCAAAAGCCTTCTTGTAAAAAGACTGGTGAAACAAGGAATATAGCTAGCCTCCTGTTGCCACGACCCTTCACTATGATTCCTTCAATCAAATATTGCCTGTGCTATGCTTCTGTAACAAACTAGCAAATTATATTTGTTAAAAAGCGTATGTAAGGACATTAGTTTTGAACATTGTACTTCTGAATTCAGTTGTTAACAAATCGTCTGCTGTAAAAATATTATGGTTAAAATAAGCATTCTGCTGTATAAAATTTGATAAAGTATTTTTTCCTATTTTCATCAATAAGGAGATATTCACACTGTAAAGATTGTTATTTGATATTATTTAAAGTTAGAGTACACTGGGTTCCAGGCTTTTCTGGCACCTTCTCCACAGTTTTTAGAAAAGAAATACAGTCAGTGAAAAATTATTTTATGTAATTTCGTATATATTAAAATGTCAGTTAAAAAATTCAAATTCCAACACACTGTTCCACCATGAAAGCCAGCATGGTATAGGGCTTAAAATGTCAGACTAGAATCTGGGAAATCCAGGTTTGATCATTGTCCATGGAGTCGCGATGGGTCGGACACGACTTCGCACCTAACAACAACAAACTCAAACCAGAGAGTCTCTGCAGTAGAAACTGAAGGGAGGAGCATTTTTGCAAGCCCAGCAGACCTCAGTGCCAATGTTGCAATTCCAGCTGATGCCAAGCTCCTGAAGTTCAAGGGTGGAGGTTGGAAGTTCAGCAGAACCAGTCCAATGTACAGTGCCCAGACAACCCAGTGCCTTTTGTTCATAACATTAACAAAGTTTTGTTACTATAATACTCTTAAATATGTTCTGTCACCAAGCAGCATAGGAATGAGAAGGTCTTGTAAATGGATGGCACAGAAAAATTAGGTGAAGGGAGGCAGGAATGAATGAGAAACGTATGAAAGATGGGAGAGAAATTATGAAAGGGAAAGGTTGTTTTTATCTTGCTGCAACACCCTAAGTAGGCCGAGTGCACACGCTTTCATCCTCTTCACGTCAGCTGCCACCTGGAACAGACACCCTCCCACCCTTCCTGTTTTCAGTTATGGGAATTTCATTGTCGCAGTCGTGGTTATGCTCGGTAGGGAGCCTGTTGACCGGGAGGCCCATCTGCGTGCGGGACTCCCTGAGGTGGGGGTCTCAGTAAGTTATCTGGGTGTGGCCTACCCTGCTGGGAGGCCAGGAAGTTGCATTTGTTTAGCCAATATCTAACTGGTTGGAGGTTACCTTGAATTCCACATGCTGCTACTCTTATGTATGATTGCCTGGAAGTTTCAACAGATGCAAAACTTGGTGGTTCTCTTTCAGATAGGGATTGCCAGGAACATATTACACCAGCACTTCCAGGCCTGCCTTATCTTCTTGATGTCTCCCAACCACAACTAAAGATGCAAGCCCAATGTATATATCAGATCACCTTCTTTCCAAATCCCTATTGTACAGGGAGTGAGGGAAATGGATTTGTTCATGGTGCCCGTTCTTCCTGAAGTCTGCATATGTGGCTTTGATCTCCCTATTTTAGACTAATAAAATATTTGCTTTTTTAAATCAAGTGGAATAGTACCCTGTTTCATTGTTATGTAAGTCCATTTAACTGGAAGTTAACACTTTTCGTAAGGTGTCGTTGCTTTTGCTGCGGATTCCCTATGGGTAGAGATTTTCCATTAATGTCATTATTCCTTTCATTTTGAGGGGGTGTCTCAGAGGTGGAATTTGTGACTTGTTCTTCCAGCTGTGAACCTTTAATAAGCGGGGATATTCCTATCTAGCCATTTGGTTTTTCATGCCTTGAGAGTTTCTCAGGAGGAAACTGGATGTTATAAGAATGTAAAAAGAACCTTGCTGTATCACCATTGGGCCAGTATACCATTTCTCAAAACACTCAACCCTGATGGACCAGCAAACAGGGCACAGAGGCCAAGGCCTCCCCTGATGTTATTTCCAGCACAGCTATTCAGATGTTTGTTACCTGTATATTATGGAAGATCCTTCAGTGTTGGTAGGAGCCACTGAAAGACCTCTCTTCTATGATTCTATCCAATTGCCTTTTTAAATCCTTCTATATTCATAGCCAACACAGCATAGGCAATTCCACAATTTTATTTATTTAATCTTAGCCTTCTTCTTTTTTGCACACTGAAAAGTCCCTGACTCTTCAACTGTTCCTCATATAAGAGGTGCTTCAACTTCTGAATCATCTTTATTGTCCTCTTCTGTACTAGTTCCAGTTCCTCAATGTCCTTTTTGAGATGCGCCAATCTGAACAGTATACGGGGCAATACCATAGCTCTACAAAAGAGAATTATCATTTTCATTCTTTTATTTTCAACCCCTTTCCTAATAATTCCTAGTACAGAATTTGCCTTTTTGGATGCTGCCCCCCACTGAGTCAACATTTTCATTGAACTTTCAACTACAACCCTCTTTAAAGCTCAGTCTAAGTCATAACCCATTAATGTTTACATACCTCAACTAGCCACTGTTGGGGGCAATGCTCTAGAAATTATAAAATCATAGAGTTGGAAGGGGTCATCCAGACCATCTAGTCCAACCCACTGTTCAATGCAGGATCAGCCTAAATCACCCCCTGGTGCTTAAAGACTGCCAGAGGGAGAGCTCACCACCTCTTTAGGCACCTGATTCCACTGCTGAACTACTCTGATTTTGAATTTCCCCCCAATATTTAGCCAATATAGAAGTTTAAAGCCATTACTATCCTCTACTGTCAACAGAAACCTTTGCCTGCCCTCCTCCAATACTTAAAGATAGCAATCATGTCCCTTCTCAATCTCCTCTTCTCCAGGCTGAATATTCCCTGGTAGATCACTTCCCAATGCCCTCTCCACCCTCACCTCAAGTAGGCCCCCTGGTACTCCCAGGAGCTGCATGTGAGGAAGAGGGAAGTGAGACAGCTAGAGTGATTGTGGAGGAAGCCACAAGAACATCCAACCGCACGCTTATGAAGACGTATGAGATGAGTGGTGCTGGTGGCGAAACATGAGTTTTATGCTACTGAAATAGCATCTGCTAGCTCTTGCCCAGCACAATTATTTAGGGTGGTTAGGTCTCTTACCGCCCTCAAGGAAGGGTACGAAAATAATCGCCAATTGGATTTGAGCTGAGAGGCATTAGTGAACTTTTTTGCAAATAAAGACATGTCACTCCGCCGTGACCTTCCTGCCACTACTGATACAGAACATGAACTGAAAAACTGGCTGTTGCAGGAGATTATGTTTGATCGCTTCAGGCAGCTCTCTTCAACTGAAGTAGACAAGCTGCTATGCTCAGTAAGGGCAACAACTTGCCACCTGGATCCCTACCCATCGTGGCCGCTCAAATGGGGTGAGCAGCAGATAGGGGGCCCCTTGAGGGACATTGTTAATCTCTCCCTGTCATCTGGGGAATTTCCTCAGGGGTTAAAGGAGGCAGTGTTTTGCCCTCTACTGGAAAAAAAAAAAACATTGCTGGATCCACAGGACCTCGCCAGCTACCACCCGGTCTCGCATCTTGCGTTTCTGGGTAAGGCAGTTGATAAGGCTGCTGCGGGCCAGCTCCTGTCATTCTTGGAGGACACTTCAGTACTTGATCCATATCATTCGGGCTTCTATCATAGCCACGTGTGGAGACTGTGCTGGTCGCCTTGATGGATGATCTCCATCACCAGCTGGATCAAGGCAGTCCGGCTATCCTTGTGCTTCTAGAACTGTGGTCAACCATGATTTCTTAGCCCACCACCTTGCTGGAGTGAGGATTTGGGGATGGCCTTATAGCGACTGATCTTCTTTCTCCAAAACCAGACACAAAGTGTAGTAGTGGGGGAAGAGTTGTCACATCTCTTCGCGCTCTCTTGTGGAGTGCCACAGGGAGCTATACTCTTCCCCACGCTCTTTAACATCTTTATGCACCATCTGACATAGCTGTTCTGGAGTATCAGGCTGGGTTGTCACCAATATGCGGATGACACCCAACTCTATCTCCTGATGGACGGCCAGTCATGCTACCCCACCCCACCACCCCCCGGATACGTTTGTCAAATGTTTGGAAGCAGTGTCTGGCTGGCTCAGGCAGGGTTTCCTGAAACTCAGCCCCTCCAAGAAGGAGGTCCTGTGGAGTAGAAGGGGGTAAGATCAGAAAGAATGCCCCCTCCCTGGATGGGGTGCAGCTCACCCCAGAAAATTGGGGGTGATCTTTGACGCCTCCTTATCTATGGAGGCATAGATCGCGAGGGTAGCCCAAGGGGCGTTTTACCATCTGCGCCAAGCTAGGCTACTAGCGCCCAACCTGTCCTCAGAACACTTGACCACAGTGATCCAGAAAACAATCACTTCCAGATTAAACTTCTGTAATTCACTCTATGCAGGCCTTCCCCTGTCCCTGACCCCAAAATTAAAGTTGGTATAGAATGCAGCTGCTAGGGTCCTCACTAGTTCATCTTGGAGGGTCCATGTCCAACCAGTGCTGAAGCAACAATGTGAAGAAACAAATATGGAATAGTACAGATGCACTGGGACACCAATATGGCAATAATAAATATATAAATAGAGTAATCTCTCTTCAGTTTCAGTTGTTTTTTAATTCTTCATACAAGTCCCAACGCGTTTCGCCTGCTGGTTTGTCAAATTATTAGTGTTTCAGACAAACTTCATATAAATAAATACTTTTCTCTTGGACAGAGTTTAAAGTCATATTAACCGCAGCTACTCCTAGCTAATGGCCTTTTCGATCCTGGCCCCAGCTTGGTAGAATGAGCTCCTGGAAGAGCTGAGAGCCATGACAGAACTATCACAGTTCCGCAGAGCCTGCAAGATGGATCTCTTCTGCCAGGCATTTGGTTGAGGCCAGGCTGTGGAAGATCTGGTTCCCTCCTTCAATGGCCCTTAATGGCTTCTATGGTCCTAAATGCCCCACCATCTGGACAACCTCATGAGGTTGATGGGTGGTGCATACTGGTTTGGGCCACTGGGAGAATGTGTTTTATTCTTGTTTTATTGTGATTTTGCAAACCACACACGCTGGCATGCTCCAGGAATGGCGGTCAATAAATCAAAAAATAAATTAAAAATTGATGTGAGGATGTGATTCTCACAGAAAATCTATGTGGAACATCTTGGCTGGGGTGGGAGCGTGGGCACCTGGATTGCCAACCTCCAGTTTAGGAGAAACAATATGAGAGAGAGAGAACGAACAGCAGGGAAGGAGAGAGAAGAAGCAACTTATAAGCGTGATGCACATATGATGATATCTTGCTCCACCCCCAGAGAGTCAGAGTCTCCCCGAGCATGTGTAGAGACCCGCTGTGGTTGACCTGGCCAGCTCCCTGCCTGCCTCTCTGAGGCCAAATCCAGGACCATTCTCCAATGGCCAGGGAGCGGGCGCTTCAAAGTGTCTGTCGGGCCAGAAACTTCTGCAGGGTGGCTGGCACATGTGCATGCAAACATCACTACAACTCCTCTCATAGCCGGCCCCACCCCAGCTCCAGGCATGCGGGTTCTCTGTGGTGGGCGTATCCTTCTTCTGCCCTCCCTTTGGGCAAGGCACTGGACTGGTGGCAGAGGTCGTCTGGAAGTGCTCGAAGTGCACGTGCTTCAACCATGCCAGCTCCGGATTCCCCCTCCCTCAACCGGGGGGGGGGGTTAAGCCTTGCCCCCAGCCCTCTCTGCAGGTTGTGGCACTTTCCACCCCATCCCACAGAGGAAAAGAGGCCTCGCCTTGCCTTGCTCACCCCCTCCGCTTGCAAGCTGTTCCTTAGATTAAATAAGTCAGGATGACTTCTCAATGGTAGAACCAGTGAAGTCCTAGTGAAAATGCAGGTCCTTTGGGTGCATTCTACTGAGTAATGGTGAAAACAGCACCTTATGTTCATAGGTGGGGATCAGGTTCTTTACTGAAAAAAAGTAATTGCTCTCTTCATGCTTGCAGACTGAAGGGAGAACTCTTGACAAATGCCTTGATAAAGCATTTTTTCTGTGTCTTTCCATTCAGACTTTCTTGCCTTTGAAATGGATGGCACCTGAGAGCATCTTTAATAACCTGTACACTACTTTGAGTGATGTGTGGTCGTTTGGGATCCTTCTCTGGGAAATATTCACTCTGGGTAAGCATCACTGGTCTCACATCACTCAGCATAATTTGAAATGGTATTTCTCAGATTTCTTTTGTGCAATATAAAAATATCCTGGGTGGCCTGATACAGTCTACATAAATAAATGGCCTTCTTAGTGCTACTCCTTCTATAAGTACATTGACCACCATCTAGAAGAAAAAGAACAAGAAGAAGAACAAGAAGAGCTGGTTTTTATATACCGCTTTTCTCTACCCGAAGGAGGCTCAAATTGGCTTACAGTCGCCTTCCCTTTCCTCTCCCACAACAGAAATCCTATGAAGTAGGTTTTGTGGTGGTGGTGGTTGTTGTTGTTGTTGTTGTTGTTGTTGTTGTTGTTGTTGTTATATTTATATTTATATTTATATTTATATTTATATTTATATTTATATTTATATTTATATTTATATTTATATTTATATTTATATTTATATTTATATTTATATTTATATTTATATTTATATTTATATTTATATTTATATTTATATTTATATTTATATTTATATTTATATTTATATTTCTTTCCCGGCTCGCTAGATTAGAAGTCTGTACTCCTAACCACTACACCGAGCTGGCTCTCTAGAGTCCTTCATCAGGAGTGAACATTTGCCATGGCTATTTGTGCTAAGAAATGTGGCTGGATTTGGTGGGTTTGACGTTTGATACTGGTTTGCAGCATAAGAAGCTTTCTTGCTAACTTTCTTTTTAACTTCTAGGTGGGACTCCATACCCTGAATTGCCCATGAATGAACAATTCTATAATGCCATCAAACATGGCTATCGGATGGCCAAGCCTACACATGCATCTAATGAGATGTGAGTATTTACAGTATGTGTTTGCCTTTCCTACAAGGGAAAAATGCCCCTATTTCTTCCAGTACAGCATTTCCTGAACATAGTGTTGTTATTTCTTTCATGTCTCTTCAGCTATGAGATCATGCAGAAATGTTGGGAAGAAAAATTTGAAATCCGGCCTTCTTTCTCTCAGCTGGTGGTGCTCATGGGGAATCTGCTGGCAGACTCATATAAGAAGGTAGAACATGGATAGCTGAAAGGATAGAGCTGTACTGTTCTTCTTACCCCTGTTGGTAAAAATCATGCCACATCCAAGCCAAGCCTTTTCTGCCCTGTTTTGCTGTTTATGTGTATACCCTTTTTACTCTGGAAACAACATTATAACATCAGGTGCATTTCTGCAAACTTATAAACTAGAAAGTCACTTCTTAAAATTACAAATTAAAAATTCTCAGAAAAGCCATGCACAAGTTAGATACAATTAAGGTGTGTTAAGACTGCAAATATTAGTTTGTTCATGATCCTCTAAAGCTGATCATTTACAAGTAGTAAAGTTGGTGGCAGCTACAAACAGGCCATTTTCAGTCGTGGCACCGCACCTTTGGAGTGCCTTCTCCTGCCTTACTTTTATATGCCAGGTCCAAACAGGCTTTTAATTTTATGTTTGTATTTGTTCAATGTTCTGTTTATGGTCTGGGGTCTGTAGAAGATAGGAAATATAGTGTGTTTTGAATTTGCAGTAAACCTAACACCAGAAAGAGCTGTGTGATTGTATGTGGGGGAAGGGGGCTGGAAGCCACGGGGGCGGCAATCAAAACAATTTGGGAACCACTGCTCTATAGCTAGGCATTATTAAGACAAGTAGCTAAGTGCCATACTTTTAAGGAAGAATATTTAGAGTTGGAACCTTAGTCTAGTAATAATTTTGATTGCAAGCAAAAAAACAAAAGTTAAACGTAATACAAATTCTATAATGTGACAGTATTTACTACACTGGCACCAAGAACTTGTTACTGTGTATATCTGAAGCTTCCTGTTTATGAATGAGGGTTCAGAAATGTTCCATGTGGCTTTTGTATACCTACAAGCCATTTCTGTTCTCTCTGCTTTATATGAGAACAGAGGTACCAACAAGTCAATGAGGAATTCATGAAGAGTGACCATCCTGCTGTTGTCCGCACAAGGCCAAGAAATATAGGACTCAACAATACCACATTTGATGCTAACTACACAGCCAATTCAGGTTCTGTCCTCTATACAACTGTTGAGCAGAATGGAGTGGACAATGATTATATCATTCCATTGCCTGACCCTAAACCTGAAGGAGCCAATGATTCACCACAGGAGGCTTCCAGCAGCCGGGCAAGGTACCAAACTAGAATGTCTCTAATCTGCCTCCTGTTGCAACATTAGAGAATTTACTCAAACAATATAAACTGTTATAAACAGAACGAGTTCCTAGGTAAAACAGCCTTGTTTTTGTTTTTACTTCATCCGTGAACTGTAACAAAATAAGATTATATCATGTCTTCATGCAGACCTTTTATAACATAAAGAATATACAATTTAATTTTTATTTAGAGAGCCAGTTTGGTGTAGTGATTAGGAGTGCGGACTTCTAATCTGGCATGCCAGGTTTGAATCTGCGGTCCCCCACATGCAACCAGCTGGGTGACCTTGGGCTCGCCACGGCACTGATAAAACTGTTCTGACCAAGCAGTGATATCAGGGCTCTCTCAGCCTCACCCACCTCACAGGGTGTCTGTTGTGGGTAGAGGAATGGTAAGGCGACTGTAAGCCGCTTTGAGCCTCCTTCGGGTAGGGAAAAGCGGCATATAAGAACCAACTCTTCTTCTTCTTCTTCACTCCTCAACTGCAGGCTTCCTGAAAGGGAAAGACACATTTTGTACACTCTGTTGATGTGAAAATAATGGAGAGTAGAAATATGAATGTGTCTTCTGACACACAACAGTCTGGAGGTGGCATCGAGGTGGCCAGTGCCATGGCTCTGTCGCCTCCACCCGCCACCACAGTTGGGGTCACCTGCAGACTCCTTTGGCGGCAAAGACTTACCGGAGCTCCCATTTGGTGGGAAGGAGGGTGGGCAGGGAGGATGCAGCATGGCCGTCTCGCTGTTGCAGCGCCGGGCGTCCGGCAAGCAACAGTGCACCCAGCATGTGTAGGAGCGGGGCCAGCAGCGCTACCTTAAATAGCGCCACGTGCTGGGCTCCGGCCTCTTTACCTCACGCCTGAGCTGCAGACATACTGGCTCCTTTGGTAGCGAATAGCCGGCACTTGTGGTGCCGGGCGCGCTGCAAGCCTCCACCCACCACCTGCCGCCGGCTGCCGCCACCGCCACAGCTGGCAACCCCGTGGAAGGAGCCAGGCGACTCCAAATGGGGTTGGGACCCCAAGGTTGCGAATGTAGGACTCAACTATGTCTTTATAGAGAGACCTCTTCAGTAGTGCAGAATCTGAATTCTGACTGTTTCATTTTCCTCTTTAGCTCCACACTGAATGAAGCAAACACATCATCTACTATATCCTGTGACAGTCCACTGGTCCCACAGCAGGAAGAGGAACAGGCGCCAGAAATGCAGACAAACTGCTAGGGTTTTAAGGGCTCACAAGAGGGGGAATTCCTATGATGAACTGGCACACCCCTCTCCTTCATCACTACATAACCTAAGCGTTATTTCTCTTCAATCCAAAGCAAAAATTATTAATGGTAACATGTGGCCGAAAGTACATGCACACTCACCAGGTAAAGAACAGATCAACATGGTAGAAATGTGTATTGATGATAGATTGTACGGCCTCTTGAATTTTTAAAATGAAACTGTTTTCATATTAACACAATTCATTTTTCATTCATATTCTGCAACATAAACATAGTGTATCATAAAACTATGAGTGAAATCTAACTTTCCATCACCTCTTCAAGAGAGAGGAATGAACAGATAAAGCCAGGATTCACATACGAAGGTAAATCTCCCATTATAATCATCCAAAAAACAAAAAAAGCCAACAGGGCTTCTCTTGGGGGAATGCCGTTCTTCAATCTACTTGTTTTTTTGTATTTTCTGTACTACAAATTTATTTTTAAGACCAACAGCTGTTCAAGGAATTGCCTCTCAGATTACTGCAGTAATGTCATAGCTTTGAAAACATACCCTGTAAGTGTGAATGGATGGAAGGACAACATTTTGTTTTGTTTTTGCTTCTCAGCCAGCATGCACACATAGACTGGATTCTCCATTACAGATGGTAGCATGAGTAGAATTCTTATGACAACCCCAAGGAGCAAGCTTGGGCATTTGGGCTGAGTGTGACATTTCATTTTGTAGGTTCTCCAATGCATCTGTCATGGGCCTAGCACGACAAAAAAAATGATACAACTGTAAGTAGCCATGGAGACAGGCTACAATTTGGTTTACGCTGCAAAGATCTGTGATAGTCAAGAACTAAAATATTTCATTATTATGAAAGAGCATAAAAAGAAATGGAAACTGACAGATAATGTATAAGCTGTGGCAATAAAAGGGCACCCCATTGCCACAGTTCTTTGAATTCTGACCCCACCAGATCACTCATTTAAAGGAAGCAAGATCTACCAAAGGCCAGTATGAAAAGGGGAAATGGCAATTAAATTAATCCCCATATGCCAGTACACCTTGTGAGAAACGGCTGATTGCCTGGCTGTCGGAATTCTCTTTGCTTCATGTTGGAGAATCATTAATATCAGCAATTGGTGGTAAGCCCTTTCAGTGGAGAGGGCATCTCAAGCGTGATGCAGGTCCTATCGGTGTCACTTTCATGAAACGCAGAGTATCAGCTGTAGAATAAACTGTCTTGGTAAGAAAAATGTGGCGGAAATAGTATTTTGGAAGCCTTTCTCCTCTTTCACTTTCACTTTCTCTTCCTTAGTCGAGTCTGCACAGAGCTTTTTATCCTCTCCCAGATTGAATAAATCCCTCCTCCTGCACTGTATTCAATTTCTATTTTGATTTTGGGTGCTTTAAATTTTCCTTCTGCACCATGCATGACTGATCCACAGTGACTCTACCTTTCCCTGCGATATCCAGGAGCGAGCGGATATAACTCACTGCAATTGATCAAGCTGCTTTGAGGGCTCCCAGTATTAAAGTGTAGATCTGCATTTTGCCGGATTAATGTCCTCCCTGCTGAGGTAGCGAAGCAGTTTGTCCCTGATTGGCTGGGCATCTGTTCAAAGACTTCATGGTTCCTGGTTGCAAGACTTTTCTTCCAAGATTTATTTTTGCCCTTCTTTTGGAATCTGTTTGAAAGTGGCTGTGCTCCAGAATCCTACAGTTCTCTCAGTAGAGAATTGCCTCATTCTGTGAGGCTGCTGCTGGCTCTGCTCAGCAGCTCCCCCCCCCCCCCACACACACTCATTGAAGAAAAAAAAAAGAAAGAAACAAGCAGGCTCATGCAAAAGAGAAGAAATAATGCACACTCCTTTAATGCTGGCAGGATTTCACCCACCCACCCCAAGCTTCCCCAATCAAGTGCAGAATGCTTTCTGTTTCAATTTGGGGGAAAGCAAGAAGGAAGACCTGGGTTCAAATTGATTTGTATTCAGCAGGATGGACAATGGAAAAAACAAAGTAAGTGCAGAACCAGCCCTTGTCTTCCATCAATTATGGAACTTTGTGACAGTTTCGCCAATCAAATGGTTAAACTGGTAGAACTAAGATCCCCATTGTAAGCTACTTAACTCGTAAAGGTCCTGGAAGTGTGATCCACATTAGGCAGAATGTGGCAGCAGACTTATGTGCTAAACTAGATACAGGGAGAGGTGCTTATTTAGAGTGCTTCTCCAAAGCCCCACCAAAAATGTTCCCTGGATTTAATACAGGAGCATAACAGAGAGAAAGGTGAAATATAGTCCTCCTTGATGTGCTGTTTCATTACAATCAGAGAGCTTATTACATTCAGGACCCTGTATGGCACACACTCATGCACTATGAAGTGGTCCAGTCCAGCATTCTGCCACTTCCGTTCCCCATCTCATTTAGTACAATGTATACACTGAACTCTGCCCTCACCTTCTGTGAAGGAGCCAGCAACTGCTTTTTCCTAAAGTCTTCCCTTTCAGAAACAGCTGACTCCACTGTCTCTTCTGTTCTTTGAAAATGCATTCTAACTGAACACAGCTGTCTCCAAATTCAGGTTTTTCTTTTAAAAGAACACTTTAACACCATCTATTCTGCTAGATTCTATATGTATTTTTGGAAAGGGGCTTTCCCCCTAGTCCATTTACTGAAATAATAAAACATTTTGCAGAAACTCAGCATTTGCACCTACTGTGATTGTAACTTCTAGCATTTTTAAGCTAGTGTTTTGATAGCTTAACAAAAAAAGATAAGTCATGGCTAATACAGAGTTGATCTCTTTTCAAGCACTTTCCCACCAGTTCTTGAGAGCATACTTTGTGGACAGCAGCTTTACTAACAGCTTTACTAACCTTAGGCTACAGGGAAGCAATATCACAGAGGTATCTTGGGGATGTAAGACAATACGTCATAATTTGTAAAGCTCTGATCATAGTACGTTCCCAAATGTTAAGCCCAGGTAGGTTAATCTTGGAGAGTTTCTCTTGTTAATGAAAACTTGCATGGTGCTTCTTCCAACTGATTTAAATATTCTGCTGGGCCCAGTATATTTCACCATGCTACTCAGAGACTTCCCCAGCCAGGTCAGAGGCTTCATATTAACCTGAAATAGAATCCAGCATTTGAAAAGCACAATAGCTAAAGCTAACCAACAGGCAGATGTGCTCTACGCGTGGCCTTTCTTGAGAAGGATGAGCAGCCAGATTTGCCTTGTGCTCCACTGAAAAGAATAATTGTTTCAGTTTCACATATTGATGAGACTGCACAGATAATGACTTCCACCAGACTCATGGTAAGGACTCATCTGGACTCATAAAGCAGCACCAGCTAGCTTTTTGCGTAGCTAGCACAGCAGGCTCTGGAAAGAGTCAAGATGAGAATATCGTTCAGTACTGTATTTTCAGTACAGGAGCTCCTTTTGCATCTACTGGATAGTCAAAATAACAGCACGCTCACCAGGATGAAGACAAAGGCACTCCCAAAATCACTCATCCCAGACAATAAAGTACTGTGGGTGGGGAGGGGCTCTTCCTCGAGTGCTGGCCTCCATTCTGAGTTCTGAAGCACCAGTTTGCAGATTATAACAGGCCCAGTGGATTCTGGTTTACAGACTTTCATATTAATGGTCAAAACCTGAATGTGTGAGACCCTGACACTGGCAATGAAAGTCTACTATGAGAAAAAGGAGAAGGTCAAGCAGTGCATCCTCATTTGCCTTGTGCTTTATGTGCAATGTTTATTTTAGCATTTTTCCAGGATCCTTCCCTATAACGTATATTTACCTTGCTGTCATTTTGGCTTGTATGATTTTGTGTTACTGTGTTGTTATTTCTTCAAAGCTGGAGATGAGTCAGAACCAAATCCCTGCACTCTGAATGTGACATTTTTACAGATTTGGTCATCTTCCTAGGCCCCTCATCCCCTCTAGCTTTATATAACATATATTATATATTCTACAGCTGGTCCAATGTTTGTTCAAATATATGCACCTTCCTACAGCCAGTACTACAACTAGGTAGCCAGAGTTATGCCCGAGGCATAATGTCAGATAATAGAGTGTTTGTTTGTTTTTTCAAATATACGTGTACGTGTTTCTCTAAATACTTGTGAGAGTTACATGTATGCAACTTTTAGCCTCTGTGTTGCGTTTATTAAGTAAGGGAATTATATTAGTGCAGAGCTTTATATTTGTTGTTGCTATGTAATCCAGAGCACGGTGGACTTTATTTGCAATAAGTGAGTCTATTTTCCAAGGGCTCACAGGTCCTTTGCAGATTGAAGGGTAGGGGAGAGGAGTGCAATGAAGCAGTTGTATGGAAGTTGGCCAGTTGGCATGTAAATCTTCACCCTACACGTTCACCAGCTCTCTAGGATGGGCAGATAATTTAATACCAGAATCTATACTTTCAGAAGAAAAACTTTCACCAAGGAAAGCTCTGCAAAGGAAGGCAATGGCAGACCACCTCTGCTTTTCGCTTTCCTTGAAAGCCACCTGCTGGAGTCACCATAACTTGTTCATGACTTGATGACACTTTACACACACATTGAGTTTTGAAGCCTGTAGATATCACAGTGGCTCTGTACAGGTTAATGGCATGCAGAAAGAACCAAGCTGGTTGTACCTGGCCCAAGAATTTGTCCAACAGGAACCTCTTCCCCTCTTCTTTGGTATCATATTGCTTAGAAAGAGCATTTAGAAGCTCAAATAATGCAAATCAATGATCTGCATTTGGCAAGTTGCTCATTCACACAAGAAGACTGAGTAAAATAAATTTTGCCTTTACTTTGATGAGTATTTAAAACAGCAATTGCAACGCCATATACCAAAGGAGAACAGGTGGTATGCAGAAAGAAAGAAATTAGGACAAGACCTGTGGTCTCCTCTGAGGCTACGGCACCCATAAAAACTCTGCATGAACCACAGCTCCAGTCTTCTACTCAAGATGAGTCACTGTTAAGACAGGCAGGACAGATAGGACACCTCTTATAATTTCTTAAGTTTGAGAAAACCAACGCAAAGAAAGGTATTTCATTTTTTTTAAAAAAACACAGATTTGCTCTACTTTGGAGGCAATTTTTGCCATTACTTGAGGTTTTACACAAGAAGGATCCTTTTGTCTCACTACTACTGTGGTACTGATAGTCTCATGAAACAAGTTTAATGGTATTTATTCATAACACCATGATGGGCACAGAACAGACAGAATATTTTCCTTGCTCTGAAGTGGTTTCTTAGGCATGTTCCAGGAATGCCTGAGGCTTGTCCCAGAGAACTGGTGATCCTAAATAAGTCATGATGGCTGTTTCCCATTGATTTTCCATTCAGTTAGGTTGCATTAGGATGGCTTTTGACAGAGTCTTCCTACCCCATGGCATTTGCAAACACCCTAGAAAAGTACTGAAGGTATATCAAGAGCTCATGTTATGTGCCTGGTTGTCACTGTTTTGGGGTTTTCTTCCTAAGGATTTTACACCACAATTCTCATCCAAGAAGTTTTATTAGCAATTGGATTACAGTTGCCTGACATCTGTTTCCAGTTGTTACTCTTCCTTTCTTGAAAACTTTCCATCTTTTTAACATTTTTCACCAATTTGTTAGAGACACAGCTTTCAGGTTTTCTCTGCTAATTTCCCTTGAAGAGTGAGCAAAGGAGTTGAACAATTCCAACCCTCTTCCACCAGTTATAGGGAATGTTTAAGTGCAACTATATAATTGCAAAAAAGAAGTCATATGTGTAGAACTTTATGAAGATTTGAAAAAAAGAAGTCATATGTGTAGAACTTTATGAAGACTCAACTTAATTGCATTTATCTGTTAGTGGGCTACCACTGAGAAAGGGAACTTGGTGGCACCAATCTTCGTAGATGTTGATTTTGTGAAGTTGCATTTTCCTCTTTCAGGGAAATTAGCTAGCATAATTAAAGTAGCACAATCATATGGATACCCTTCTATATAAACAATTATTGCATTTTCAGCAGCACCTACATGACAAGTACAATACAGAAAGTAGGCCTTAATACCAAAAAAGTGAAGGACAAATGGAAATAAAGTGAAAAGTAACAGTTAAAGCTGATAAAATACAATCCCTGCCTAGCAAAATCTTCAGGGTAGCACCCTATTTCCTTCATTTATTAGACTTAATTTAGTTTAAGGCACCATTCTGTAAAAGACTGATATAGTGTCATAGGTAGGGATGCCAGGCAGAGATGTCAGTTCCCTGGAGAAATGGCTGCTTTGGAGGATGGACTCAGTCGGTCTCCAAACACCCTGGGAATCTTTTAAGTAATGGATCAATCAATATGCCTCAAATCTCCATATAGACAGAGCAGTGGAGCAGTATGTGTTCTCTGGTTTCAATTTGGCCCACTACCACAAAAACACTATCGCGGTGAGAAGGGGATATTCTTATAATGACTCTCTAATAAAGCTGAAGGGTTTTGTTTGATAGCATTGCCTACCATTATTCCCCTCCTAAACATGCTACCAGAATTACCTTTCAAAGGAATAGGACTTGCTTCAGATTGCTTCCAGAAGATGTACGGGTGGAGCCTAGGGAAGGGAGGGATTGCAGCAGGGTATAATGCCATAAAATCCACCCTTCAAAGCTGCCATTTTCTCCTGGGGAAGAGATTTCTGCAGGTATCACCTGAAGGTTGGCAACTCTACTTTGAGAATACAGCTACGCTTCATTACCCATTTCCCTTATCATATCTAACTTTCTTGTGTCTTTCTAACTTCCATATTTCAGTGGTTATCACAACTAAGCCAAGCTTTGTTGCAAAAACACTGTGAACCTTTATTTCCCTCTGAGCTCCAGACCAATGCAAGAGTTCTTGTATCTTAGCAAATTCCCAGGGACTGTTTCCTGCAGCAAGACTCTCTGAATGGAAACAAAAATCCATCTATTTTCTTTTAAACCCTTTTGAAGCCATCATGGGGGTGAAATGCAGGAACATGTTTGAACTAAGGTACCAAAGATGTAACACTATCTTAGGTTTACATGTATATGTTAAGATTTCTCTTATTAAAACACACCTATACCAGTGAGATATTATTTTTATGCTGTAAACTTTTTGTATGTGTTTTTAAAGAAAAATTTTTAAAATTAAAAGAGCTTCTTACAATCTGATTTTCTGTTTTCTGCTTGCAACCTTTTCGTTTTCTCTGGAAACAGTGGGTTAAGATTTCTTTAGAACTGGAAATTAATTGTAGAAGAGAAGAATGTTAATCAGCTTTGTGTAACTTCTGAGCTTACAGAAAGATGGTTTATGTAGCAAAAAGATTTTTTAAAATGTATGATGAGAGAGGGGAAATGTGGGCGGTTTGAATTACTGGAACTTTGAATTACTGAGCAGATAAAGAGGCTGGATGGAAGAGCAAAAGGTAAGCAAAAAAATACTGGCAGGTGCTACCTGGCAGTTCAAGAAGACTTACAATCAGGGCTGCAGTCAGAATTTTCTAAGTTTGTTGCATTTTTTATATTCAAGCCCTCCTCTGGAAGTTCTAATATCTGGTCATGTGACTGCACCAGTATGCCAATAAAGGTCTGATTCTGACAGCCCCTCAGAGCTCTGGGGCTATTTGAAATATCTGTAAATAGATGCGTTCTCCCCACATCTGTCAGTAGGGCCCCATGCATACAGGTCACTATTACTGTTCAAGGGAAAGGCTTAAAACAGAGACGTTGTAAGCAAAACCCTTGGTTAAAATAGCCTGGGAAGTTAGAATGAAGGATACTACACTTGATCTTAGCCAAAAGGCCGAGAATGAAAATATGACTTCTCCCTAGCAGTCCAGAGTATTAATTGCCAAACTAGACATGACTTTAGGAAATCCTGAGCAGGTTTGTAAAAAAGAAAAAAAGATTATTTTTTTTTGGAATTTATAAAAACTTGTAATTCTTCCCCTGAGGATCAGCCGCCACCACCCCATCCTTCTGTTTACAGTTTAGCTCATGGAGAAAACACAGATCCTCATGTGGTACCTCAAAGTTTTCTTCACAGGGCAAATAGAACTTAGGTGGGGGGTGGTTTGCATGTGAGCAGTGTGCAGACTCAGCAAAATGTACATATGTATAACTGTTGCATGCCACAATTACATATAGGCTGTATGCATATAGGTAGTGGATATTGTCTGTCTGTGTATCTAATATTCATGCATTAAATCCCCTTAAGTTGTGCATTTTTCTCTGTCCTGAATATCCCAAGTTATCGTCAGTACTCATTACACCCTTCTAGTATTGTTCATGTCTGTTCGTTTGCCAAAATAACTGTTTTAATGTGTTCTTGGAAAAGCACTAGCAGTCTGTGAAGACTCAGGGAATGATGCACTAATGGTAAAGGTATGGTGTCAGCTCCCTCAGCTATGGTGCCCCAGTAGGAACAGAAAATGCCCCATTCTTCTTTGAGGTGCAGCAGAGCCAAACAGGGTGTTTTTAAAACTTGCCATGAAGGTGAGATTGCACTGGCACTCAAGTCCACCCTCGTGGAAGAAACCCCACTGTTCCTCCCCACCACTGCTTCAGCAAAGCACAGCAGAACCTTTCCACCATGGAGTTATGTGTGGGCACACACAACTCCAGGGCAGAATGTATGTGCCAGGGGAAATCTTTCCCCATCAGCACACAAGAAGTGGCAGTGCATGCTGCCCCACTGCAAGAAACTGGTGGCGGCCCGGTGTGAACACCACCATGCATAATGGGTCTGAGAGTACTTATCTCTCTGGATTCCAGTTGCTTCCATGTACAATGAGCCTTGGTGAGTAAGGATGTGTATGGCTGGGCCTCTCCCTTTCCTTCCAGGAACATCATTGGCCATGGGGGGGGGGGCATGTCAACATGACCATATTGTCATGTCACCTACTAATTCTTTAAACACCTGTATTAAAATTAATTAATCCCAACCAATCAGTGAAATGTTCTGGGGCCATCGTGAAATTCCATCGAGAAAGCCTGCTTTGTAGCATCATATGTTGGCAAAGAACAGAAGCCGGGGGGGGCTGCTCCCTTCCCCCTTCTGTTAGGTCTAGCAACAAAAGGAAATTTCTCCTGCTGGCCACCAGCTGTAATAGCAGAGATCTCCAAACAGGAGGATGTTCTTCAGCAACACTTTTAAAAAAATTCTTTTATTAATCTATAATAGAGGATGGTATTGCAGAATAAAACCCCAAAAGAAGAGCTACTGTACAATGTTATTTACATTTATAGACACCTTACCAAACATTATTATTTTGTTAACTTTATATTATGTCTACCTTCATGGCAGTCCAAAGAAAAACTTCTTTATTTCAGTGATGAGTAAAGTAACAAAGTAATGCTAGATACATCAACCACAGCTACTGATGGTGGTGAATTTCACATGAAACTTTACTGCCCATGCAGTCTGTCCATTTTTGCTGGTTGCTTAGGGAACTGACAGAATAGAAATGTTAACTCATTCAAAGGGTGAACAGCACTGTCTGTATTCTGTTTTAACTTCATGATGTCATGAAACCAAATGAGAGTGGCTACACAGCACAGCAGAACAATTTATTGTTGTAAGCCACCTCAGGACAACTTAATTAAGAGAGGCGGGATATAAATCAAATACACAGATAAAAATAAATTGTCAGGATATCTATTCATATCTATCAGAATCTTTGTCCACCAAGAGCAATATTGTCTACCCAGGCTGGTAGCAACTACTCAGAGTCTCTGATAGAAGTCTTTCACATCACCTACAATCTGATCCTTTTAACTGGAAATGCTGGGGAATAACCCCAGGATCTTCCGAATGCTGAGCAGATGCTCTACCACTGAGACATGGTCTCTCCCCAAAAAAACTTCCTGCTTGCTATGTGGAAGGAAAATGTTTTAAAAGGTTATATCAACTACCCATAATTATTATAACATCAATCAACTGTGGTAGTTCAATGAATATTGCTGGCACTTTATAGCCTCAGTTTCTTGACCAGTCTTCCTTGGTATTTCAAAATCATCACATGAGCACACAATTGTCTGATTTAATCACAATTTGATTGCTTGCTATTTTAATTCTTGAACTTAAGGATGAACTATGGTTGCGTGTATGAAATCCAGCGTTATTCATGATGACACCTATACACCTAGGAGCTGCTCCTTCTTAGCAAGGGGCAAATATGTATTCACTGATTTCAAGTGTATTCCTAGGAGGCACAATTCCTCCTCAAACTCACAACAGCCTGAAACCATGTCAGAATTCTTGTACTACCTGGCTTTCAAAAGTCAGATGGGAAACAATGGGCCTTTTCATTGTTTGCAGCGGTATTTTATTATGATTTATTGTTGCCTATCCAATATATTCGGGATCAGCAACAAAGCCACCAGCCTTTCCAATGAACATGGGAATAGGCCTTCTGTAAAGGTAAAGGTATCCCCTGTGCAAGCACCGGGTCATGGGGTGACGCCCTCCAGCGTTTTCATGGCAGACTCAATACGGGGTGGTTTGCCAGTGCCTTCCCCAGTCATTACCGTTTACCCCCCAGCAAGCTGGGCACTCATTTTACCGACCTCAGAAGGATGGAAGGCTGAGTCAACCTGGAGCCGGCTGCTGGGATCAAACTCCCAGCCTCATGGGCAGAGCTTCAGACTACATGTCTGCTGCCTTACCACTCTGCACCACAAGAGGCTCTAAGAATGGATTAATTTGTTTTTTGTTTACTCAAAACTTTCTGTTCTGTCTTTCCCTCTGTCCATGGACATTCACTGTGGTTAATATGATCCTCCTCACAGCACATCCAGTTAGCTGAAGTCCTTTAAGCCAGAACAAAGTTTGTGACCAAGAGCCCCTTTAAGACGAACAAAGTTTTACTCACTTTGAAGTGGGCATGCACACTGAAGCTTATCTGTTCCACATAATATATTTCTGGTAAGGGCTTGGAGGAGGAGTGTGTCTCATGGCTTAAGTTCCACTCAGTGCTTAACATTCACTCAGGGCAGCTGCCGGACCCTGAATGCCCTGATGACACAGTATAACATGAGCATGGACAATGTGTTCTGGCTGACCAGCATGCCTGTCGGGGAAATTTTGGCTGAGTTGCTTTTCCCCCTTGCTCCTAATTCTTTGCTATCCCTTGGAAGTAGACATTTAAAGACATGGTAATCGAAAGCAAGGTCCAGTTGCAGACTTAGAGGCACCATCAGAAAAACAGCACAGTCAGTGCAAAGTCATGTGTTTGAGGGTGTTTCATTCAGACGAGCTGCCATTCTAAGGTTAACAAAGGGTGTTTTTCATTAGCTACACTCCACATAAGGCTCCTAACATTTTATGTACAGATGTGCAATTAGCAAGGTGGTGTCCATTCTACTACTCAAATCCTGAAGCTACCCACCAAGCCTTGAACAGCCTGGCAAACTCCTACTGATCACATATGCTGTGGCTTATCCTGGATGCAAGCAAATTGCTCATAAGCAGAATGGCTTTTCTTGTTGGAGCAAGATGATCTTTTAAAAGAGAATACCTGATTCATATGGGGAAGCTGAGCTGTTGCAGTCATAGCTGGCAACTTTTCTTCATCAGTGGTCACTCTGAGCTGAGTCATTTAAGAAGGAAAAATAATCACTGCCTCCTCTGTCAAACAAAAGTTATGGTTGCCAGGCCACATCTCTCTTTTTGCTAGGGATGTCAGGCTGCAGGTGGGACCTGAGGATCTCTCACAATTACAGTTCATCTTCAGAACAAAGATCAGTTCTCCTGGAGAAAGTGGATGCTTTGGAAGGTGGACTCTGGCCTTGTATCCAAATGAGATCCCCATCCTGGAACTGGCAACCTTACCCTGTCCTTCCAGTGGCTACTTTCAGCCCCATTGTGGAGGAAATTAAGACCATTTCTGCATGAGAAATTTCCCCCTGCCTGGCCTCTTATTGTTCACATGTTTTAATGCTGCTTCCTCATGACATCAGCAGCAACCTGCAGCTGTTAAGGTGTTGGCATAAGTTTTCATTCTCTTTGCCCCACGATGAGAGAAAGCTTCCCCTTACTTGTTGCGACACATGAGGCGAAAACCAGGGCAAGCCTGTCTGAAAGAAGAAATGCGTGACAGTCTCAGTAGCGTTTTGCCTGCCCTTGCACCTGCCCTCCCCACTCCATTTCCAGATTGCAAAAAATATATATATTTTTTAAAATTGCGTGGTCCGTGTTGCAGCAGGAACACAAATTGATGTGCCTGTGTATCTGTGGAAATAAAATATACTGTCATGTTCTCTTCAAAGTGCATTGTTATATATTGGGAGCAGCCAGCAATCCTATCTAAAGCACATTAATGCTTTTGTTTTCTGGTGCGAGATCATGAATGGGGTGTGTGTGGGAGAAGCACACTTCTCCCCATTAGCATGGCATCCATGTTCTGTATTTTCTGTGTGTCGTGAACACACAAGACATGTTTATGAATCCCAAAAAGAAATCTAGAAAAAATATTTTATTGTTGCCTGTCCCCGTTGCAATGCAGAAGTTTCCTTTTTTTGAAAAAAAATTCAGGATTCAGCAGGGGGAGGGGGAGAGTTTGAGTCCCCAAAACCACCACTGCGGAAAGGGGATTGGTGGCTTATGTTGTTTGACAACTCAACATGTATGAAAGCCTCAAATAAGATTCCAACTCTGTTCAGACATTGGCCAAAGCCATGGTTAAATTAATTGTGGTCAATATTGTATGAATATGCATCTGAGCAGCAGTCACTCTAACTAGGATTAGTTAGGGTCCAACCAGCATGGTGTAGTGGGTAAGAGCAGCAGACTTGAATCTGGACAGTCGGGTTTGATTCTTTCCTCCTCCTCTATGTGGATAAATCACAGATCTCTTAGGCCTGTTCTTGCAGAGCAGTTTTCTTAGAGCTCTCTCATCCCCACCTAGTTCACAGGATGTCTGTTGTAGGGAGAGGAAGGGAAAGGTGTCTTTTAAACTTTTAATTATTGTATAGGTTTTTAATGTATTGATGTGAGCCGCACCAAGACCATCTGGAGAGGGGCAGCATATAAACTGAAGTATAAATAAAATTAATGAATAAAGCTGCTTTGGGACTTCTTCAGGTAGAGAAAAACAGAGTGTAAAAAAAACAACTCTTCGGGCATTTCTGCACATTGAAAAAAATAGTGTTACGCCAGCGAAATGGTGTAGCACTAAAAATTATCGTGCCTCCGGCCATTCCTCACCTTTTGGCTCTCTCACTTTCGTTTGCTGCCTTCTCGCGTTCCTTACACTCTACATGATTGCTTCAAAAGGTGGAAGAGAGCAACACGCTTTGCACACAACTCTCTTCCACCTGTCAATCAAGCCAAGCAGCCAATCCCCTTTCTCCATGCTTTAGGGCCCGCGATGCCAGCTATTTTTTTTTTTAAGTAAGACTTCTCCATTGAAACGCCTATGCATCTAATCATAGATACATAGCGCTTTTTATAATGCCACCCCTTATGGAATCACGAGTCTGTAATCTTAAAAAAATTAATCTTGTTCCTGGTTTTTTTTTGGGGGGGGGGGCTTTAGAGAGGCATACTTTGTCTTTAAACTGTACAGGATTTTTTTTTTTTTTTGCTTTGCCTGCACGATTGAATGCCTATTCATTGCTCCAGACAGTTTGCTTAAAAAAAACCCCTGTCTCCAGAAGAAGGGAAAGGAGGTTTTGAGGACAGGACATTGGAGGCGGAGATAGCACTACTTTGCCTCCATACATTTCCTTAGTGTGTGGCTTGCTGGTTGCTCTCTTGTAGCTTTCACTTTTTAGGCTGGGAAATCCACTTTATGCGATTCCCCAGCTAGCACTTTAAAATGGAGAATGTAGCTACCGGTTTCCTGCTTGGACGCTGTATGTTGGCGACATCATGCAAAACACCAAAAATATGGCATCTTCATAAGGTGTGGAATGGCTCTTCTTTTTCTTTGTTAGCCAGTTACTGTTAATTATGGTTTCATCTGAATGTAGACATCTTGAGGGGCTTGATCCTGATTTAATCCTAATTTGTTCTCCAGCATTTGTCTCTCAGTTTATTGAGGAAGGGCAATGAAACCACAATTTGTCACTACGATGTGAATGACTTGGTGAGCTGAATTCTGGTCATAAATTTATCATAGTTAAAATTAACAACTATTTTAAATTAAGTCTGAACCACGCCTTCGAATTCCTTACAGTGAGGACTCACCCAGATGTAATGCCACACTGCCTCCTTGTATTTTGCTGTCGGCCGGCTCTCCTGATCTTTTCCAATGACCACTCAGGGAGCCTTTGGCCTGCTCTCCCCCTGTTTGCCCCCAGGATGTGTGCATGCTGAGGGATAGGAAATCAAAACTTCCCACTATTTCTTTTACTCGTCAATCATTGTCACATGGAGAAAACTCTCCAATCACCTTCTAGCACCATTTTAGCAATCCTTCCAAGTCCAAAATATATATTTTTAAAATTACCACATTTGCATTGTAACACAAAGCCGCTACAATGCTAGGGATTAAAAGTGGGCTGTTTTATCACGTTATTCCCCCCAAACTGTGACACAGTTTACTAATGTAACAGGATTGACTTTTGCTTATGTATTCCTACTGTTAGGATAGTCAGTTCTTAGTCGGACGAAGAGTGCTTGCACTCAAAAGCTCACGCCTTGAATAAATCTTTGACAATTTTAAAGGTGCTACTGGACTCTGATTTGATTGTACAAACACATATGCATACTGTCCCCAATCTCAGTAAAACCAAGAAAAAATAGAAAGAAGGAAAGGCACCAACCAAATGTGGTGCTGGGTGGAGGGTTGCTATTTTGTTACTTGGGAATCGTGTGACATGATTGGATATGTTTTTCTAAAAATATAAGGTTGTGAGGGTAGATGATGGAAGTGACACTCAGTGGGGAGGGCGGGAGCAATGCCCAACTGGGGACAGCCCAAGTTTTCCCCTTTATGCACGGCCCAGCCCCAACATACACGCCAATGGATCTGGAGGGGGGGTCAACTGGCACCAATAACCTAAAGAAATATCGGAGGCCACAATTTTGCTATAATCTAGTCTCTAAAATATAATCTATAATCTAGTCTATAAGATATAAGGTATGGATATTTGGTATATGTTCTTTAATAATTCACTTTTTTAATATGTATTTTTATATGAAATGTATATATTTGTTTCCATATATAGGTAATATGCTGAAGACTAATTTTGTTAGTATCCTTGAAAAAACCAATTTAAAGAAACACTACAATTTATTGATAAGGTAGGAAACAATTTTAGTTATATAGAAGAAGGAGAAGAAGAAGAAGGAGAAGAAGGAGAAGGAGAAGGAGAAGGAGAAGGAGAAGGAGAAGGAGAAGGAGAAGGAGAAGGAGAAGAAGAATGCCGCTTTTCCCTACCCGAAGGAGGCTCAAAGCGGCTTACAGTCACCTTCCCATTCCTCTGCACACAACAGACACCCTGTGGGGTGGGTGAGGCTGAGAGAGCCCTGATATCACTGCCTGGTCAGAACAGTTTTATCAGCGCTGTGGCGAGCCCAAGGTCACCCAGCTGGTTGCATGTGGGGGAGCACAGAATTGAACCTGGCATACCAGATTAGAAGTCCGCACTCCTAACCACTACACCAAACTGGCTCTCTAAATAAAAATTAACATGTATATTCTTTATGTTATAAAAGATCTGCATGAGGACATGATATAATCTTATTTTGTTACAGTTCACTGATGAAGTAAAAACAAAAACAAGGCTATTTTACCTAGGAACTTGTTCTGTTTATAACAGTTTATATTATTTGAATAAATTCTTTTCCATCACCAGCTTGAAAACTACCTTTTCTTGTCTAGTCATCTTCAGCTGACAGGGCGTCTCTGCGTCTACTAATATTCTGGTCTCAAGCAGATATACCAGACCTTCAAGACTTCAGTCTGCATCAGCTCCAGGTAAGATGGAGACAGTCCAGTCCAGTTACAATCAAGTGGTTGGATAGTCTGCTATGATTGTACTGTAGCCATTGAGTGTAACTGGACTGGATTGTCCCCATCTTACATGGATCTGAATTGATGCAGACTGAAGTCTTGCAGGTCTGGTATATCTGCACAGAACTTATTTTTCTATTCTCCCTCACAGAACAGGAAGAGATGAATTGATGTTTTCCTTGGCTACTTCTCATTCTGAGATTAAAATGTGATAAACAGACACTAAGCAGTTTAGTCATTGCTGATTAGTAGTTTTATCTTGCTTTTTATCTTGCTCTTCCTCCAAGGAGCTCAGGGCAGAGTAAATAGAGTCTTCTATTTTGTCTCACAATGAAACCATGAAGCCAAAAGGGTGCAACAGGACCAAAGTCATGTAGCACACTTCAAGGACAAGCAGAGATATTAATATGTATTTCCTTGGTCCTAGGCCAAAGATCTAACAATTACATCTCCCTGGAAGTTATGAACTCCCTGAAAATAGAAATGTAACCATTCCCTTGCAGGACAGTATCCAAAGGAAAATATTACAGATTACAAGAGTACCTGGAATGAAAAGATTGGTTACACATGCCCATGCTAATCAAACAGTGATTGTGTAACTTGTGTTAGTTTTGTTACTTGTGAAAGCCAGTCGACCCTCACAGTTCCTTAATCAGTGAAGAAAAGCAGGACTGAAATGCTGGAATACGAAGGTATGAAAGACTGTAATGTGTCTTTGAATGTTCATATCCTCCTACTGCACAAAACTGAGTTTGGGATATAGGAGGGGGATGGTGCAGTCTTACCACAAACACGTTTAAGTCAATTCTGTGCCTCAGTGAAGTTTCCTGTCTCACAGTGTTATCTCTTGAGGGACAGCATGCTGCAGTGGCTATAGAGAGGCAGAGTCTCATGTAGAGAACTGGGTTCAATGCTATCTTTGGCAGCACAAATTGGAATGATACAGAGAACTGGGTTCGATTCCCCACTCCTCCATATGCAGTCATCTTGGGCCAGTCACAGTTCTCTTAGAGCTGTTCTTGCAGAGCTCTCTCAGCCCCACCTAGCTCACAGGGTGACTGCTATAGGGAGAGGACAGTGTTTGTAAGCCACTTCAGGTAGTGAAAAGCGACACATAAAAACACAGCCCTTTTTTTCTTATGCCCTTCCTGTAACAGTGCTTATTCTCCCTTATACAGAGGGTTCCTCTATTTCAATGGGTTGTTTACAATATTCGTAATGTTCAGTAGTCCATTTCAGATTTTATATTAGTTCCAGAATACTAGAACCTAAAGAAATTCCAGTCAAGAGCTCTGGGTAAGCTCAGTGGCTAGAAGAAACGCCCTCAAGGAATCTGGTAGGCACTGTGTTCATTTATTGGCTGCTCCTGAATAAAGTTACTAGATTCATTTATTTCATTTATATACTGCCCTCCCTTGTAGCTCAGGACAGTTTACATAGAACAAAGCAGAACATGTTTTGTAAAGCATCTTCCTGGATGATCTTACAATATTCTTCTCTCTTTTTCACCAGTGGAGAATTGGTTGTATCCAGCCCATAATACCTTATGGATTGGCACCTGGCTAATATGACATTGTTCTTGTAATAGGTGGCTGGTGGCAGAATGCTGTAAGAGCGGTTAATTTCTGCTGCTGCAGCTGTATTTTTGATTTTGCTATTAGGGCAGCTCAAACTCCCTAGCAATTTGGTCTATCAAATCAGGCTCCAAATCTCAGGGCTGCAGACAAAGGGGCTTTTCGCACACCTTCAAAATCGCACAATGGTTGCCAATTGAAAACGCTACTGATTTGCCGTTATGCACAACGTCGTTGACAATCTGCCACACACCTGAAAATGATCTGCAAAAAGCGCTTCCTTGTAGCGCTTTCAGGGAAATCCCCAAAAGTGGATTCACCCTCCGGAAAGCGATACACTCCTGCAACCAATCTGCAACACTAGCGAAAAAGACCTGTGCGTTAACATTGTTGCGGTTTCTACAAAGTCCCTCCCCCTGGCTCTCTCCTCTGATCTTCCGGCGAAGCGATCGCCATTTTTTTTTTCTCCGAGCGAGCGGGGATAAACGCACCAGCGAGCCTCTTTCTGTTTAGAGGCTTCCCCGGCTTCAGTCCCTCCCCTTCAGTCACTAAGCACAAACAAGAGAAGCCCGTTTGCTGATGTATTTTCCCTTTATTTTTTACACATTCATTCAGCCGAAAATCGGGCCCGTGAGAGGGGGGGGGATTTTTTTTTTTCACTCAGAGGGAGCGGGGCAACGATGAAATGACAGCGAGCCTCTTTCTGTTTAGAGGCTTCCCCGGCTTCAGTCCCTTCCCTTCAGTCACTAAGCACAAACAAGAGAAGCCCGTTTGCTGATGTATTTTCCCTTTATTTTTTACACATTCATTCAGCCGAAAATCGGGCCCGTGAGAGGGGGGGGGATTTTTTTTTTTCACTCGGAGGGAGCGTGGCAACGATGAAATGACAGTGAGCCTCTTTCTGTTTAGAGGCTTCCCAGGCTTCAGTCCCTCCCCTTCAGTCACTAAGCTCAAACACACCAGGCAGCTGGATGGGTCTCTCCGTTGCAACGAATCAACACAGATTCGTTGCAATGGGTCTGGTTTAAAAAAAAAAAAACTTTCTTAAAGGGAAAGGGGCTGTTTGGGAGAATGCTAACGGCTGCTAATTGGATTTTCAGCCAAAAATTGGGCCCGTGAGAGGGGGGGGATTTTTTTTTCACTCGGAGGGAGCGTGGCAACGAATAAATGACAGCTCAAACACACCAGGCAGCTGGATGGGTCTCTCCGTTGCAACGAATCAACACAGATTCGTTGCAATGGGTCTGTTTTTTTTTTTAACTTTCTTAAAGGGAAAGGGGCTGTTTGGGAGCATGCTAACGGCTGCCCATTGGCTGCTTGACGGCCAGGGGCGGGACGAGCTTGGCAATAGCGCTTCCTGGCTAGCGATTTTTGCCGAGACCGGAAGCCTGTGGGAAACGCTACAAAACGCAACTGGATTCCACTATAAAGGCAGGTATGCATAACGACGAATTCCACTATTTTAAATGGCGATTTTTCATTCAGCAACCAATTTGCTACAAAGATCCCGGTACGGAAAGCCCCAAAGTCTCAGTTGCAGGAGGTGGTGGGAAGTTTTGTCTCACCCTTGTCCATGTTCCCTTTGCTCCACACATCTCCTCTGACTACATTAGAGATCTTACCTATACTCCTTTAGCTACGCTGGCTGGACTCATTTAAAGCTCCTTGAAAAAAAGTGTAGTCCTCCTGGATTTGGATACCAGAGGTGATTGGCTTCTTGGCGCAGACCTTCCTTTCCTGTGCTCTTGTCTCCTCTGCTACCTTAGACTGTTTTTGCACTGGGAACTTCACTGCCCGGGCTTCCAAGCAGGAGCACAAATCTGGGATGGATGAAGTGCATTGAGCCAAATGCTCCCCTGTGCAAGAAGAGGCAGAGCAACCTGCCCAGACTGAAACTCCAGCCTGCAGCCCAGCACAAAGCCAGAGCTGGCAACCTTACTCTTTGCTCTGGCCCAAGCTGGTTTAAGCGTAAGATTGCCAGCTCTGATTTGGGAAATACCCGGAGAGTCGAGGGATGGAGCCTGAGGAGGATGGGGATTTGGGCAGGGGAGGAGAGGCGAGAGATTTTAATGGAATATAAGAGTCCACTTTCCAAAATGGCCATTATCTTCAGGTGAACTAATTTATGTCATCAGGAGAAAAGCTGTATCCCAGATCTCCAGCCACCACCTGGAAGCTAAGCATGAAGAATGCGAGAGGGAAATGTATAACAAATTTCAAAGTTTATTCTGACAACAACTCTTTGAGTGCGGTTCTCTAACCAATTCCCTATCCACCTAACTGTCTGAAAATCCAGACAGTCCTTCCATTTATCCATCAGGACATCATGGGGAACCTTATCAAAAGCTTTACTAAAATCCAAGTAAAGTACATCAACCGAATTTCTACGATCCAGCAAACCTGTTACTTGGTCAAAAAAGGAAGCCAGGTTGGTCTGACAGGACCTGTTGGAGACAAATCCATGCTGACTTTCTTGGATCACCAAATTGTCCTCCAGATGTTTGCAGATCGCTCCCTTTAATATCTGCTCCATTATCTTCCCCACAACAGAGGTCAGACTCACTGGTCTGTAGTTTCCCGGGTCATCCTTCCTCCCTTTTTTGAAGATCAAAATAACGTTTGCTCTCTTCCTGTTCTCCGGGACATCTCCAGTCCTTAAAGAGGTCCCAAAGATGATGGACAAGGGTTGTGCAAGTTCTCTGGAAAGTTCTTTGAGCACTCTTGGGTGCATTTCATCCGGCCCAGGGGATTTGAACTCTTTTCTTTCTTAGTTCCTCTTGAAGTTCTCTGTTCATCCAAATAGGCTTCTTAGAGCTCCTGCAGTGTTTTCATCTTTCTGGGATAGTCATTGATTGAGAATGCAATAGCTCTTGTTTGAGTAGCGCCCACCCTTCACATGCTCCCTTCCCTTCCAGCATTCTCGTCCATGGTATGACACTCATCATGTCTCTGAGTTTATTAAAGTTTGCCCTATGAAAATCCAACATCCACGTCTGGCTACAACCTTCCTTGCCTCCCCATCTCAAAAGGAATTCTATGAGGACATGGTCACTTCCCCCTAGGGTCCCCACCTCCTTCACCTCATCCACCAACTCTTGCCTATTGGTCAGTATTAAGTCCAGTATGTCTGAACCTCCTGTGGGTTCATCTACGATTTGATAAATGAAATTGTCAGCCAGGCAGGTCAGAAAGTTGCATGACTGAGCCGTTCTGAAATGTCTTTAATTTTTGCTCCTGGCAAGCAACACACCTCTCAGGTTAGGGGGTTGGGCCCAGCCACATGGCGATCCATTCCTCTTAGCAAGGAGTCTCCAATTACCAGTACTCTCCTTTTTCTTTTCTTCTCAACACCATTTCCTTCTATCCCTGTGGCTTCTTCACTTTGTCTTAGACTTTGTTTTGGGACCTCTTCCCTCATTGACACTTGCACCTCCTCTGCAAGGGCCTGAAATCTATTCTGGAGCTTCAAAGGTCCCGAGAACTGTCTCGCTCTATGCCGTTGAGTCTTTTTCCTAACTGTCTGCAGTGGTTCCTTAATGAGGTCAATCCCCTTATCCTCTTCAAGACTGGTTGGATAAATAAGTTAAAATCACATCTCAGAGTTAAGCAGGATGGTCCCTTTTAACACTTGTACGGGAGACCACTCATGAAGTCCAGGCCACCATGCAGAGGTAAAGTTAATAGTATACTGTCTCTGAACATCACTAACCATGATGGGATGATGATTTGATTCAGTAAAGGCATTTATTGTATAGCCTGAGCGATCACCAAAAACCCAGTCCTGACAGCCTTGAGAAGTAAAAGATTTTCCAGTACCTGATAACTAACATGCCTATGAGCAAGAGGAAATTTAGGTGCCTGCTTGCTCCAGATGAATTATTGAGTTAACTCCCCATAATTAGTAGCTATTTCTGGTAGTACCAGGTTGCTGGGAAAGAACGTTATTAGTATTATGGTGGTCCCCTTGGACAAAGTTATTCAGAATAATAAAGAGAACAGCATAGGATAGATATGTGTCCACTAGTCAGCCCCCGTCTCCCCCAGTATTTAACAAAAAAAAAATTCTAGCTATCTGTCCTATATATTTTACAGCTTGTTTAATTTAAGGACTCACCTGTTACAGCTCTGGTGTGATTGTCTTCATTCCAAGGTCAGAAATGTTTTTTCTATTATTTACGTGCAAGTTGTTCAACTGATGTCTGTCAAAGACAACCAGGGTTCCTTACCTAGCTATGGCATCTTGGTACTATACTCTGCCAGGTATTTCTGTCACCTCCTGTAGGACTTACTATTACCATATCCTTGGGGAAAACAGAAGTCTTCAGCTATTGTGCCTTTACAGCCAACGTTAAGCAGTTTGTCACTTCTTTTAGGTTCAATGGTAGTTTTCATACCCAAATGGATCTGTTAGCACCAGGTTCAGGAGCCAGACAGCCTGAGTCACTGTTAGAGACTGGGAGAAGCTATAAACTGATTCTCTTAGAGCAGCGGTTCTCAACCACTGTAACACCGCAACCCCAACAGCGGCGGTGGCAGTTCAGGCACATGTGAGGGCAGTGCTCACTCACACGGGGGCAAGCACGCATGGGGGCGCACATGCCGGCACACAATCTGGAGGCGGTGTGGAGGCAGCCAGTGCCATGGCTCCGCTGCTGCCTGCCACCACCCACTGCCACCTGCTACTGCCCCCGCCGGCCACCCCCGCCATCACCTGCTATGGCCCACCACGGGGTGCTGGCTGCTACCACTGCTGGCCGCTGCCACCATGGCCACCAACCTAGCGACCCCGCAGAAGGGGCCAGGTGACCCCACTTGGGGTCAGGATCCCAAGGTTGAGAACCACTGTCTTTGTTCTCATTTAAAACAGCTGCACTATGGGCCAAATCCCTGAAGGATGAATGTAGTCACCAATTGGCACTGAACTTTTGCTACAATCTCTTAGGAGGAGATGCTTGATTTTGTGGTCAGTTCTCGCACCTGCGATGATTCACAGTTTAAATAGCGCCGTGTATCTAATTTACCAGTTTGTAAGTCATGAATGCAGTAATCTTTGCTGGGAAAGGAAGTGGAATTTTCCTTACTACATCCTCCCTTGATGTCCACAAACAAGAGGCTATGGCTTAGAGGTATAAGCATTTGCTTGGCATGCAAAAGGACTCTGGCATCTTTAGCTAAAAGATCTAGCAGTAAGTGATGTGAAAGATATCTGCCCAAGATCCTGGGAAACCTCTGCCGATCTGAGTAGATCAGCCTTTATGGGTCATTAAGGACCTTATTCTCTTCTCTATATGATTTGATATATTGTAGCTCCCAGCTGGTGCAGGTAGTGTACCTGTAAGTCTTATGCCTTAGTCCAGACCAGTCCCCTGTCAAAGATACACATAAGGCCGAGGACAAGGGACAGTACATCAGACTACATCTTGTGTGTATTCTATCTTGTGGGTCATTCCCAAGATCCTCCCCATCTCTTATTCAAGGGGAGATTGTTTGTCACCTATTATACGCTAGCTCCATCAGGGTCCTGATCTCTTTTAGGATCAAATTCCACTAGGTAGGGACTAGGATGGAGAAAGTTCTGGACCTGGTTGAGGTCAAACATGCTTCCTTGGGGCCAGGGATCACCAGCTAGTTGGAAGTGGTGGCACGTAGAGCTCTTTGGGAGGTATAGACAGTAAGGTGGTCCCTCAGGTGCACTGGGTCCAGACTGTGTATGGCCTTAAATGTGATTACCAAAACCTTAAGTCTGGTCTGGAATTCAATTGGTAACCAGTGCAGCTGTTGGAAAGTGGGCCAGATGTGGGACCTCCATAGTGTTCCTGTGAGGACCTTGGCCACTGCATTCTGGACCAGCTGTATTTTCTGGATCAAGGTTAAGGGTAGGCCTGTGTAGTCTAGAGGTGACCATCACATGGATCACTGTGGCTAGGTATTCTGCAGACAAGTAGGGTGCTAATAGTTTGGATTGGCACAGGTGGTAGAATGCTAGCCATGCTACTCTTGTGACCTGTGCCTCCATAAATACGGAGGCATCCAAGATCATGGCCAGGTTCCTGGCAGAGTGAACCATTGATAGTTGTCCAGGTTGGGCAATTGTGCTTCCTCACTTGGACCCTTCCTACCCAGCCATAGGACCTCCATCTTTGAAGGTTTGAGCTTTAGATGACTGTGCTTGAGCCACCTCGTCACTGCTTCCAGACATCTGGCTAAGGCTTCAGGGGAAGAATCAGGGTGGCCATCCATCAGGAGGAAGAAAAGTATAGTATCTTCTAAGTATAGTATCAGAGTGAGCCTCAGATTAAGACAGAAAGAGATATCGAATCTGTCCTATGCTTCCTGCTGATATTATCTTTCTTGCCAAGTTGCATGTTGTCTTTTCTATGAACTTATATTATATTTAGATTGTTAGAAATTGTTCCTAGCTCTTGGAGTCCCAAAACTGAGCTGTGTGTTATCCCACAGAAGGAGACAGGAAGTGGAAATAAGTTTGTTCCTGCCTCCCTGAGTGATTGGTGGGAAAACCCATCCAAGATCTGTACCTCAGAAGAGAAGGACCCTTCACGGTGAGCAATCAGTGGTTTTTCTACTAAGAAAGTATTTTCAGGATTCACATCTGTATGTTACATAACAGAACCAGTGCAGTGAAAAGCAGGGTATAAAAATCAGTTGTCCTTCTTCTAGTATAGTAGTTAGAGTGTTGTACTAGGACAGGGGAGGCCAAACTGTAGCTCTCCAGATGTCCATTAACTACAATGACAATGAGTCCCTGCCAGCAGGATCTAGGAGACTCTGGTTTGAATCCCTACCGTGCCATGGATGCTTGTTGGGTGATTTTGGGCCAGTCATAGAGTAGTATGAGGTTCTGGTCCCAGTAAGAGTCAGTAGATGCTCTGAGTGGATTTTGGTTTAACTGTAGTTTAGCTTTATATTAGGGTTCATTCCGCATGAGTTAAAAGTAGCAGAAGTCTCACAAATGGTAAACGCTACAAATTTGACGTTCCACATGATGTCGCACACAATCTGCAACACTCCTGCAATACTGTCAAGAGCTGACAAAACTCACAAAAAAAACTTCTATAAGAAGAAAGCTTTAATTGGAAGCAGATCAGTTCACTATAACATTCGAAGTCAAGACTGTTCGATACAAGAACAGTAAGCACTTATAAATACTTTTCTCCCACCCAAAACTTGAACGTTCCCAAGGGAGGGGGGAAGCCCCTCACCCAAGTGCCATCCCAGACTTCATGCCAAGGTGTTAAAGTTAGCGCAGCCTTGGTCAGGCCGGCGCCTCAGGCTAGCTGATAAGATGTTTACAGGAACCAGGCAACATTGTTTCACAGCGGGGAGAATATGCAGTGTGAAAATGCAAGGATCAAAGGAGGGGGGAATCAAAGGAAAACTACAGGCATGGGTTCTGGTTACATGGGAACGTTTCAGCAAAGACACAGCATCCAAGATGGAGTCAGACAGGTTCACTGAAAAGCAAGCATGGCAGAAAGCAGGGACTGATCCTGACAGCGCCAAAATCACTTTGTTGTAGCGATTTCTGGGGAATCCAGAAAAGCGGATTCACCATCAGAAAATCGCCACACTCCTGCCAAAAACCTGCAACACTTGCAAAAAAGACCTGTGCATTCTCAATGTTGCGGTTGCAACAAAGTCCCTGGCTCTCTCCTCTGAACTTCCGGCGAAGCGATCGCCATTTTTTTTTCCTCGGAGCAAGCGAGGCTTGATTCACCCAGTGAGGCTTCCCCAGCTACAGTCCCTCCACAGAAGTGCTTTAAAGCTCCCCTACGTCCCCAAGCACAACACAGCTCCGTTTGCCAGTTCCCTTTAATTTCAGGCAAAAATCGCGGCCATGCGGGAGGGGGATTTTTTTTTACTCAGGGGAGCGTGGTAACGATGACTCGCCAGCTCACACACCAGCTAGATGGGTCTCTACATTAGGAAGAATTAAGGCATATTCGTTGAAATGTGTTTTTTTTTTAAACCTGTGCTTAAAGGGAAAGGGGCTTTTCGGGAGCATGATAACAACCGCCCATTGGCTGTTCATTTGATTGACGGCCAGGGGCAGGAACAAGCCCAGAAAAAAATCGCTTCCTTTCTAGCGATTCCTGCAAGACCGGAAACCTGTGGGGAACAAATGAAACGCTACTGGATTCCACTACAAATGAAGGTATGCAGAACGCCGAGATTCCACTATTTAAAATACCGTTATTGCTTTGTGAAAGCAATTGGCAACAATTGGTCCTTGTGCGGAATAGGCCTAGGATTTTTCTTTCTTTCTTTTTTCTTTTTTCTTGTTCTGTAGTGTGGTATAGTTTGTTGCAGTCTACAAGAGTGGTAGTTTTTCTTTTAAAGTGGCTGACATTCATTGCCTGGAATGATTTTCCCTCCTGCTTGAAAATGCGCAATCTTAATTCTATTATCCAGCCACTTGGAGGGAGAGTTTTGTTTGGTGTAGTGGTTAGGAGTGCAGACTTCTAATCTGGCATGCCAGGTTCAATTCTGCGCTCCCCCACATGCAACCAGCTGGGTGACCTTGGGCTCACCACGGCACTGATAAAACTGTTCTGACCGAGCAGTGATATCAGGGCTCTCTCAGCCTTAGCCACCCCACAGGGTGTCTGTTGTGGGGAGAGGAAAGGGAAGGTGACTGTAAGCCGCTTTGAGCCTCCTTCGGGTAGGGAAAAGCGGCATATAAGAACCAACTGTTCTTCTTCTTCTTTTCTTTCACCCTCCTTTCCAGTTCCTATAGTATTCTATTTAATTTAACCTAATTTAATTTAACCTAGGTAGGTTGTGGTGGCGGATGAGGTTTGTACTGTGTTATGCAGTTTTACCTGTTTGAATGATGTAAGCCACTTTGGGTCCCCATGGGGGAGAAATAGGGATGCCAGTCCCCAGCTGGGGATCCCCTGGAATTACAGTTTATCTCCAGACTCATGAGATCAATTCCCCTGGAGAAAATGGATGCTTTGGAAGGTAGACCTCATAGCATTATACTCCACTGAGGTCCCTCCCTGCCCCAAATCCCATCTACTCCAGCCTCCACCCCCAAAGTCTCCAGGTATTTCCCAACTCAGACCTGGCAACCCGAGGGAGAAAGGAAATAAATAAATAACAAAAGGCATATAATTTTGAAGTTGCACAGCACAGTTCCAGAAAGCCTACAAAGATGGTGGTTAAATTTCTTTTACAGGGGCCCATTTTAAGCATTGGAAGTATGTCAGTGCTCTGCCCTTCATTTAACTGTGTTGCTGTTGGCTAAGCCCACAGCTGTCATAAATGTCCCAGGAGATTTTAAATAAGACTTGCAAACTCTGGATGGCCTAGGAGGGTCATGGGGTTTGTAAACTATATGGCATTCTGAGAGGACAATAAGCCCAATATGTATCATCTCGGGAGCCTGTACTACCACTGTGTGCTGTTGCAACCCTCAGCCCTGTTGATCCCCTAAGACTGAGTAGGCACAGAGCTGTGAATTTATGCTGCTCTTTCACATTCTGTCCTCTCCCCCACGGCTATTTTTGCAACAACCTTTTTCACTTCTTCCTATCGGGTCCTTTGGCTTGCAAGACAATGACATTTTGAGACAGCTGAGACAGTATGAAACGACACTTGCTGACCTCTGGCACCCTGCATTTACTGGGTCAGTCAGGGGAGGGTCCAGGTCACAAAAGGGTTTGCTAGTTCTTGCCTGGGAGTAGGGACATAGTTCTGAGTATAACAGCCAGCATATGGTGAACATGTCAACAGTGGACTCTCGTAGCAGGGAGGTCCTTGTGATCTTCCACTTGGGTGATTCATTTGTTTCATTAGCATCAGACACAGAATCACAGGACTAGCTTAAGGCTGGCTGCTGCTCTGTGCCTTGGCTGTAGCTATCCTTATGAACTGTCCCAAGTAGAATGAAATTATTTGTAAAATATTCAACAAAAACATCATTTATTCAATACAAAATTGCCAGTTGGAATTCAGTGTGCCATTATTCGTCCTCACAACAGCCCTGTGTGTTTGTTGAAATATTTTTACTCCCCCCCTTCCTCTTGGCTCAAGGTGGCTTACAGCAATCACTAAAACATTACAACATAAACTAAGCTAAAATAACACACCCTAAATACCAGTCCAAGAATGGTGCCTACTATTCAGAGCCAACCAAAAGCCCGAGCAAACAAACATGGCTTCCTCCCCTCTTCAGGGAGCCATTCCACAAGTAGGAGCCATGAGAGAAAAGAGCCAGGCTTCAACTTATACCAGGCATGCTGCTCTTAAGAGCCAAACTAAATGTGACCATGTAACTGAATCAAAATTCCCTCAGTTTGCAAAAGCCACTGGGGCCCAATCCTGACCAGGACTACAACTGTAGGAGGAGGGTTACTTCTCTCCCCCACCTGTGCACTGTTTTCAAGAGCCTAAATGCTGGGGGAGAGGGGCTTTTGAAAACAGAATGGGAGGAAGAGGAGCTCCTTCTCCCACACACAGCACAAGCCAAATCAGGACCTCCTAGCTTTTGTTAACCGAGGTGTTCCTATCATTAAAATGGTAGAATTGACCCTGGGGACACTGTATGGGAGCTGCCAGCTGGTGGCAGCCTAAAGGCCAGAGGTTAAAGTGTCCCCAACCATTTTTGAGTCTACAGGCATCTTTAGAATACTGACACAGGCTGGTGGGCTAAGGTGACCAGATTTTAAGATTGCTAAAGAGGGACACCACTGACCTGGGGCGGGTTCTATATGGAGCAACAAAATTTCTCATAGAATGCAAAAATAGTATTGTAATTTTTTAAAATTTCAACAATTAAGTACAATTAACAAATCTAAAACAGTATAGTATTATTTTATTCTTTGGCATATTTCTCACGCAAGTGATTGTTTTTTTTTTAGATTGCTGTCGTTGCTTAAAAGGTACTTTGTGAGATGAGGGGCAGGTGGCAGTGATAATGTGACATTTATGGTGATGGACAGGGTAGATGGCATCCCAAAGACTGGCACAGCATGGGAAAGATGCACTTTGCTGGGTAGAGAGCATAGTTTGCAACCCAAAGGAAAAAACATGCCATCTCTTTGATGGGTTAACATCCCTCAGTTGACTGCCCTGCTTCTGGCAGGCTTGAACTCTAGCTCCTAGTGCCCCATTGGCCAGTGCCCTATCAGTCCATGTGGGAAGGGGATTAAAAAGGGGAGCTGTTCCTTTGTTTGGGGTTCAGAGAGACAGACAGACAAAAAAAGGAAGTCCAGTGTGAATGATGGAGGAGGATGGTGCTTGTAAATACAGTCCTGGGGAGAGGTTCACTATGCAACAGTCAGCCTCCCTCTGAGGCTGCACCAGATGTTGAAGGATTGTAAGGTAACTAACAAGTAGAAGAAGAAGAAGAAGAGTTGGTTCTTATATGCCGCTTTTCCCTACCCGAAGGAGGCTCAAAGCGGCTTACAGTCGCCTTCCCATTCCTCTCCCCACAACAGACACCCTGTGGGGTGGGTGAGGCTGAGAGAGCCCTGATATCACTGCCCGGTCAGAACAGTTTTATCAGTGCTGTGGCGAGCCCAAGGTCACCCAGCTGGCTGTATGTGGGGGAGTGCAGAATCGAACCTGGCATGCCAGATTACAAGTCCGCACTCCTAACCACTACACCAAACTGACCTTCCTTCCATTTCTTTTTACTTTGCTTAGCCCTACCTGGAACTGTCTTGTTTGTGCCTTGTAGTTAGTTCCAGTGAGTTTGTGCCTTGTCGTTACTACAGTTATTCAGCGGAGGAGCCTTGCACATTCCTTGCCCCTGGGCTTGGCTGCTTGACAGCACTATTGTAAGATCCCTCTTGGGTATAAGATCCCCTTCTGGTTAATGCCAGGTGAGAGGGGTAGTTAACTCAGGGGCACTGGAGATATGAGAGCCCCAGAGTAAAATTTTGCCTCCAGCATGCCAGCGAGGGGAAGTCTGTGGCAGAAAGCATTTGACACCCTACATGGTGATAATAAAATGTTTTGCTAAAGTTGCCATTCCATCTCTGTTTTAGTTTGTTTTTAAATTTCTACATATAAGTTGGTCTTGCAATAAGCATTTCTATGCCCTTGTTCTTTGATGCAGACTAAAATTCAAGGCATATCAATCCAAAAGCCTGTAGTCAGCATTAGGACTAATAATAGAAGTAAAATTGTTTTTACTGAAAACAATTAAAGGATGCCATAATTAAAATGAAGTGTACTTCCCTACCTTGAAAAATATGTGCTGAAAGGGATAGATTACCCAGAGAAGGGGAAATTAACTGCAAAAAAGGTTTGAAATAGTTATAAAGCAGGGTAGATCTCAAGAGGAGAACCCCAGCATATCATACGCATGCACACCACACACACATACACAAAGCAATAATAAGCAGGCACACTTATTATGCACCAAGGAGAATATTGGGAAGTTTTAGCCCAGGGCAGGGACATATACGCACACACACACATCAATAAGCAGGCACACTTACAAAAGGCACCAGGGAGAAAACTGGGAAGGTTAGGCCACGAGCTCCAAAGAAAAGGCAGCCAGGGAGGAACTTTAGTGTGGCGGCCAAGAAGACAAAGCCCGCCCCCCTTCCCCGGCTCACCTCGTTTGCTTGCTCGCCCCACCCACTCTCGTTTGCTTGCTTGCCCCACCTGGTCTCTTCCCCAGCTCGCCTTGTTTGCTTGCTTGCCCCGCCCGCTCGCTTCCCTCACTCACCTCATTTGCTCCTTCGCCTCCGGGCTGAAGTTGCACGTGCTGCTGTGCACCTTCCCTTCCCTTGCAGGTCCTGCCTGTGAAGAAGGCGGAGTCCAGGCAGGCATGATACATGGCGTGGGGGCGGTGCTTGAGCTTGGCGAAGGCCAGGCTGGGCAGAGCTGCACCGAGTGCTCACTTTGCAGCTGGACGCGGGACTTTCTAAGTAACTGGTGGAACGTGGGACTATTTTGCCAAAGGTGGGAGAGTCCTGCAAAATGCGGCACTGATGGTCACCTTATGGTGGGCACAATAACAAAATGGCTGCCACATGGAGGGAGATCATGCTTAACTTTAATGGGAATTCTTCCACATATCAGGCAAAAGCTCTGCTTAACAGGATGCCTTTTTAAAAGGTACATATTGTTTAAAAATATTTCCTTGCATACATGCAACAATCATGCCATACAGATCCTTATGCTATGGTGGGAGCTGCTGCCAAAACAACTTTTGAAAAAAAAATTGCACTGCCATTCAGATCTCCAAAAGCCTCATCTGACCCCACTTGCTTTCTGAAAACTCTTGGCAGGCAACAGGAGAGGTGTTACTACAGCAGGGACTTCTTCCATAGCTGGTACACAGGGACAGCATAATGAACTTAATAGCTTAAGTTCCAGGTTTTAATAAGATTGTTGCATTTTGGTTCAGAACTCTTTAGTGGTTTGGGTTCTGGCTTATTTAGGAGGATTGCCTTTGCTGATTATTTACAGCTGTGAGCAGTTTTTGTTCCCAGAGATTTGACCTTGGGAGAAGGTTCTGTCCTCCCCAGTTTTTGTTTCTTCGCCTGAAATGCAAATTAACTGGCTGGTTTCAATTGGCTGCAGAGTTGTTGAGTGAGGGACTGTCTGTTAGAAAAGACAGCTTTTAACTCAGGGAGTTATTCATTTTTTCTTCTTCCACCTTGGTTTACATCATGCTGCACCTGTTGAGTGTGGTGACATCCTAATTTTTGTAAGATGGGTGAGATGGAAAACTTAAAGGATATCATCCTGGGATGCTTGAAAATAGTAAGTTCTAAATATTAGACAGGTAGATCTTTAGATAGCAGAAATAATGTTTTTTGTTCTATGCCTATTGCCTGTATTTGAGAATTTTTTATGCTACATTCCTTATATAAACTTGATTTATATTTAAGCAAAGTCTTGAGGCATTAACTTGGCTTTGGGTGGGAACCTGAGGCCTTGTAATGTAAAGCTGTCTCAGAAAATAAAAAGAGGAGTACATCCTGCCTGCCTGACTATTGGAGTGGGTGTCTCAGCCCCAGAGTAGAAGATAGGGCAGCTTGTCCTTATAAAAAGGATGTAAAGTCAACTAGAAAGCATTGTTGGCACAAATGAACATCATGGTCAAGCAGGGAACTGAATGCAGCTTTCCGCCAGTCCATTCCTGCACCCTAATCATGGCACCACCTAGACTCAGGTGGGCAGCCATGTTGGTGTGAAGCAGCACAACACAGTTTGGGTCCGGTGCCACCTTTAAGACCAACAAAGTTTTATTCAAGAATATGAGCTTTCATGTGTGCTTGCACACAAAAACATATACCTTGAATAAAACTCTGCTATTCTTATAGGTGCAACTGGACGCCAATGTTGTTCCATTACACCACATAATAAATACCATTTTATGGCATCCATTCTTAACTCTCATCAAATAAAACAAGGTATTATTGAATAGCAAATGGAGATATGAAAAATAGGATCCAAAGGTGTTCTTCTGCCAGCATTAGCAGAAGACTGATGCTTTATCAGTCTGGTAGAGCAGGAGAGAGATTTTGCTGAGTCCTTCTTTTTGCTGGCAAACTCAGCTCAGCTGCCAAGCTGTATGTGAAGATTCCCTGAGCCCCAGGAGCAGAAGGGGGAGGGCTCAGTTGACTACAGTGAGAGGGAATGGGAAGTATTTTCCCGGAGTCTTTGTTCTACTCTTGATATTTTAAATCCAATCCAAAATCTTCTCTGAATTTTTGTCATATATTTGAATTGTCTAGGAAGTTTTGGGATGCAATATTTATAGAAAACTTTTCCTAGGTATCTAAAAATACCAGAATGACTGGGAGAAGTATTCCAAATCCACCTGTCTGAATATTTTAGTGGAGAAAACAAAGCAGCTTATTACTGGCTTTCTGCTCTCTTCTGAAAAGACCCTTGCTACAGGTAATTCAGAACCACAATGTCTTAACAAGAATGTTATGCACACTTTTGACATTACCATGTGCTATGTAGTAGAGGGTAGGCAGCTCATGTAGGGGGCTGTAAGGGGCTTCTTATCAGAGACTGTCAATACTATATTTGCTAAAACCATTTCATTAAATAAAAACTCAGCTGAGAATTATTGATAATTCTCCCAAACCCAAATCTTCATGGAACAGATTCAAACTATTACTAGGGGCCATTCCGCACCAGGATCTATGTGGCAAATTGGTTGCGGGACGAAAAAACGCCATTTTAAATAGTGGAATTCGTCATTATGCATACCTTGCTTTGTAGTGAAATCCAGTTGCGTTTCTATCATTTCCCACAGGTTTCCGGTCTCGGCAAAAATTTCTAGCCAGGAAGCGATATGGCCGAGCTCGTCCCGCCCCTGGCCATCAAGCAGCCAATGGGCGGCTGTTATCATGATCCCGAAAAGCATCTTTCCCTTTAAGGAAGTTAAAAAACACACACACACACACACACACGTTGCAACGAATCTGCGTTGATTCGTTGCAACGGAGAGACCCATCTAGCTAGCAGGTGGTGTTTGAGCTGCCATTTCATCGTTGCCATGCTCCCCCCGAGTGGAAAAAAAATAACCCCCCCCCCCCAGCACGGGTGCGATTTTCGGCCGAAAATACAGTAAAAAATAAAGGGAAATAAACCAGCAAACGGGGCTGTGTGTTGTTTCGTGCTTGGTGACTTAAAACAGCTCTGCAGCCAGGGAAGCCTCACTGGGTAAATGAAGGCTCGCCAGTGCATTGATCTCCGCTCACTCGGAGAAAAAAAAAAGGCAATCGCTTCACCGGAAGATCAGAGGAGAGAGCTAGGGGGAGGGACTGCAACAATGGTAACGCACAGAACTTTCCTGCTAGTGTTGCTGATTGGTTGCAAGAGTGTAGCGCTTTCCGGAGGGTGAATCCACTTTTTGGGATTTCCCTAAAAGCGCTACAACGAAGCGCTTTTTGTGGATCGGTTTCAGGAGTGTTGCAGATTGTCAACGACGTTCTGCATAACGGCAAAACTGTAGCGATTTCAATTTGTAACCATTGTGCTATTTTGGACGAGTGCGGAATGGCCCTAGTTGTTTTCTTAAATAAACTCACACACACCAGAACCTTCGTTGTACTGTCATTCATACTTCATAAATCACAGTTATACAAGATGACATTGCAGAATGGGTAAGAGATTAAAAATTATTGGTCCTATATCTGATACACCCTTTTCAGACATTTGGTTTGGTGCAGCAAATGAGCATAATGGGACATTACACTTTATGCATTCCTCCTGACATGTGCAGTCACCATTTTGTATGAATAGGCCCTGCATGTATTTTTCCCAGGCTTGTACAGCTTCAGGACTTGCAAGCATGTACTATGAATACAAAATGATGACCCTGCATATTGTGAGTATGGTTGGTCCTGTGAGAGGTGGCTGGGACACCAAACTGCTGATTACTGGGATTATTTCTCACATTGGGCCCAGTGTATCTGAGAGACTGCCTCCCTGCCTATACCCCCAGAAGAGCTCTACGCTCCGCCACCTCCAACTGGCTATGGATCCCTGGCCCTAAAGAGGCACGTCAGACCTCAACAAGGGTCAGGGCCTTCTTGGTCCTGTCCCCCACCTGGTGGAATGAGCTCCCCGAAGAGATCAGGGCCCTGCCGGAACTTCCACAATTCTGCAGGGCCTGCAAAAAGGAGCTCTTCCACCAGGCAATTGGTGGGGCCGACTGAGCCATAACACCTACAGGTGCCCCTGAGACAGAGAGAACGAACCGACTGAGGGATTGTCAAGTTATTGTTGAAGTGCCATTCTAATTGTTCCAGTTGATATGTTGTTGTTATTGTTATACTGTTATATTGATTTTGATAGTGTTCTATGTGAATGTTCAAAAATGTTTTATGTAAACTGCCCAGAGCCATAGGGAAAGGCGGTATAAAAATATAAAATAAATAAATAAATAAATAAACATAGACTTCTGGGCCATTCTGCACATCGGAAAAGATAGTGTTACACCAGCACCATGTAATGCTAATAAAAATCGCGCCTCTAGACATTTTGCACCTCCTGGGTTTCTCACTTACCTCTGCCACCTTCTCACATTTCTAATCTCTCCACACACCTGCTTGAAATGGTGGAGGAGAGGAACATGCTACACACACAACTCTCCTCTGCCTGTCAATCAAGCCAGGATCCAATCACCTTTCTCTATGGTTTAAAGGGCCTGCAATACAAGGAATTTTTTAAAAATAAAACTTCTCTGTTGCTAATCATAGATGCATAATGCTTATTTTACTGCAACCCCCTTTGGATTTATGAGCATTGAAGCTTTAAGAAAGTAATCTTGTTCCTGATTTTTTTGGGGGAGGGGGTTGCTAGAGAGGCATGCTTTGTGTGTTAACTGGTGGGGAAATTTGTTTTTTGCTCTTCCTGGATGATTTAATGCATATTTGTTGGTCCAGACAATTGGGGGGCTTTACGCACCGGGATCTTTGTTGCAAATTGGTCACTGAATGAAAATTCGCCATTTAAAATAGTGGAATTCGTCGTTATGCATACCTGCCTTTGTAGTGGAATCCAGTTGCGTTTTGTAGCGTTTCCCACAGCTTCCGGTCTCGGCAGAAATCGCTAGAAAGGAAGCGCTATTGCCAAGCTCGTCCCGCCCCTGGCCGTCAAGCAGCCAATGGGCAGCCGTTAGCATGCTCCCAAACAGCCCCTTTCCCTTTAAGAAAGGTTTTTTTTAAAAAAAAAACAGACCCATTGTAACGAATCTGTGTAGATTCGTTGCAACAGAGAGACCCATCCAGCTGCCTAATGTGAGCTGTCGTTTGATCGTATGATCGTTGCCACGCTGCCTCGAGTGAAAAAAAAAAAATCCCCCCCCTCTCACGGGCCCGATTTTCGGCTGAATTAATGTGTAAAAAATAAAGGGACTTTATTTCAGCAAACGGGCTTTTCTGTGGTTTGTGCTTAGTGACTAAAGGTGAAGGACTGAAGCCAGGGAAGCCTCTAAACAGAAAGAGGCTCGCTGGTGCGTTTATCCCCGCTCGCTCGGAGAAAAAAAAATGGCGATCGCTTCGCCGGAAGTTTGGAGGACAGGCTCAGGAGGAGGGACTTTGAAGAAACCGCAACAATGTTAACGCACAGGTCTTTTTCGCTAGTGTTGCAGATTGGTTGCAAGAGTGTAGCGCTTTCCGGAGGGTGAATCCACTTTTTGGGATTCCCCTGAAAGCGCTACAAGGAAGCGCTTTTTGCAGATTGGTTTCAGGTGTGTGGCAGATTGTCTACGACGTCGTGCGTTATGGCAAATCAATAGCGTTTCCAATTGGCAACCATTGTGCGATTTTGAAGGTGTGCAAAAAGCCCCTGGGTTTTCAAAAATAAAAGCCCCGTTCCTGGGTGCGAGGACAGGAACTGGAGGCAGAGATAGTGCTACTTCAGTTCTACACATTTCCTTCACGTGTGGCTTGATTGTTGCTCTTCTTTGCTCATGCTACATATTATGGGGATCCACTTTATGCAATTCTCCAAGTGGTGCTTTAAAATGGAGGATGTTGCTTGAGGTTCGCTGCTGGGATGCTGGATGTTGATGACATCATGTAATATGCCAAAAAAGTGGTGTCAGCAAAAGGTAAGCATCTAACAATATTTTCCGGGTGTAGAATGGCCCTTCTGCTTTCAGAGGTAGTGCAGTTCACACTCAAAGCCCATGGATATTTTTGTCCGGAGCGGAGATGAGCCTGAAGAGAAGGAGAAAATAATGGCACAGATACATTAGATTGGGAGAAAGTCAGGCCAAAACTTTATTGATTACAGTTTGCTCAGGCAGATACCTCCAAATTACCAGCATGTCTCCAGTTCCCTTCTTTTAAATGTGTATTGTGGCTCAAATTGCAGCCCAACCATCAAGACTGCTGGCCAAATCGGGGAAGGCTGCAGAAAACTGTGTAACACCTACTTAACTCAGCCAGTGCTCAGCTTTCAGCTCCACCTAGCCATTTCAGGCTGTGAGCAGGTCATCCTTGAAAGTTTGTTCTGGTGAATTCCATAGGGTATTATAGATTACTGCCATGACTAATCATGCAGTGGTACAAGATGGTAGAAACCTAAAGTGATACTACTTAGGAATACAGGCAGGCGATACCATTTTAAAATACTCTGTCATGTAAAAGAATCCCATTAAGTTAAAAAAAACACTCTAGCACAGCAGAGAGGTTCTAGTCCAGTCAACTCAGTGCTGTGCCAATTTTCCACTTTGGGAACACACCTTTGACTGGATATGAAAATACGGGGAGAGCCAATGTGGTGTAGTGGTCAAGAGCGGCGGACTCTAATCTGAAGAGTCGGGCTTGATTCCCCACTCCTCTACATGCAGCTGGGGAACCTTGGGCCAGTCAGAATTCTCTTAGGACTGTTCTTGCAGATCAGTTCTCTTAAAGATCTCTCAGCCCCACCTACCTCACAGGATATTTGTTTTGGAGCTCCTTCAGGTAGTGAAAAGTGGGGTATAAAAAACCCAGCTTTTCTTCTTCTTCAGTATATATCCTCCTGGATCAATCTCTTTCATTCTGACCCAAGCATCTGCATACATATTCCTAACAAGACAAGGAGTCATGGGTGCAACATGTACTGCACACACAAAACTTCTTCCATGAACAGTTCTTGATATTATACATACATGTAGCTTTCTTCAACAAGGAGATGTACAGCTCTTTGGGAGGGGGTAGAATGGGAAAATCTCCATCTAGTGTATAGGGTTACCAACCTCCAGGTGGGACTTAGAGATGTTCTGGAATTACAAATGATTTCCAGACTACAGACATCTGTTTCTCTGGAGAATATGGCTGCTTGGGTGGATGGACTCCATAGCATCATATGCTGCTGATGTCCCTTCCCTGCCCAAACCTTGTCCTCTACCAAGATCTACGCTCAAACCTCCCAAAATTTCCCATGTTGGAGCTGCTAACTAGAATCATAATACTGGAAGGTGCCATACAGGCCATCTAGTTTCACTCCCTGTTCAATGCAGGATCAGCCTAAAGCCCTCACTGCTGCTTTAAGACCATTGGAGAAGGGGGGCTCACTACCTCCTTGGGCCATCTGTTCCACGGCTGATCTACTCTGGCTGTAAAAAAAATTCCTGATATCTAGCCATTTTCATTCTACACGTAGTTTAAGGCCATTCCTATGGGTCCTAACCTCTGCTGCCAATAGGAACTGCTCCCTGCCACCCTCCAAGTGAAACCCTGTCCCCTCTCAACCACTTCTCCAGGATAAGCATATTTGTGGGCTTCTCCACTTTGGCTGGCCAGCTGATTGCCGGAATAGCTACCTTTAAAAAGAGTTCTCTACATTTTTTCAATCCACACACAGCTGGACCCTGGCCCAGATCTGTATTTCACAAACAAAAACTTAAGTTTACTAAGAATTAGGGATGTTTCGTGTCTGTAAGTTCCTTCTTTCAAATGCTGACGGAACTAGAAAGTCAGTGAGGAATATGAAGGGAGTCCTTTGCCTGTGTTTTGATGCCATCTCTGCTTTTGTCACATGCTGCACAAAGTTTAACGTGACCAGCTTTTATTGATAGTTTAGGGCGAAAATAGGGTTGTGAACAATTGGTCTGCAGGTGACCAAGATTTAGATATCTTGGTGAGCAGTACTTTAATTTATACATGCCTAAGTTCAGCTAGGAAGCTCTCAGTTCTTTCTCCTCTAGTTGCACACTTCTTTCATTTTTGTCTTACTGTTCTCAGCAGTTTGCTACTCTGTGGCAGAAAACAGTTTGCAGTATCGTGAGACAGCAGAGTGACTGCCTTCGATTTCATCCAGTTCTGTTATGTTTGTTAGAGGGGCTCAGGATGCAATTCACAAACAAAAAAAGCTGAAGATAGCCAAGAGTTACTCAGATATTTACACCTTCCAAGTATAATGAATATAAAAAGTTCAACCTCAGACTCTGTTAGTCTTTCCTAGTGATCCAGCTAGCCAAATGAACAAGGAGCAAGTTGTTAGTGAGCTAGAATCATATAATCAAAGAGTTGGATCTCCTGGGTCATCTAGTCCAACACCCTGCACTACGCAGGACACTCACAATCCTATTGCTCATCCACGCTAACCTGACACCCCCTTGAGCCTTCACATAATCAGCCTCGCTGTCAGATGGCTATCCAGCCCCTGCTTAAAAATTTCCAATGATGGAGAACCTACCACCTCCCAAGGAAGCCTGTTCAACTGAGAAACCGCTCAGTCAGGAACTTCTTCTGGACGTTGAGATGGAATTTCTTTTGAATTAATTTCATGCCATTGGTTCTGGTCTGTCCCTCCAGGGCAATCTCATGAGCTAATCTGGATCCATACCAGTCTGGCTTCCGCCCTGGCCACAGGGTGGAGACCGCACTGGTCGCCTTGATGGATGATATCCGGCGCCAGCTGGACCAAGGAGGCTCTGCCATTCTCATGCTTTTAGATGTGTCAGCCGCATTTGATGTGGTCAACCATGAGTTATTGGTGCACCGCCTCACCGGGACCAGGATCGGGGGGACTGAGCTGCAATGGCGGGTCTCCTTTCTCCGGAACTGGACTCAAAGGGTTGCAGTGGGAGATGAGTTATCGGATCCCTGGGAGCTTCCTTGTGGGGTTCTTCAGGGGGCGATACTCTCCCCCACACTTTTTAACATCTATATGCACGCCCTCTAGCCCAGCTGGTCCGGTGCTATGGGCTGGGATGTCACCAGTATGCAGATGATGCCTGGACTCACCCCCGGATACATTTGCTAGTTGTTTGGAAGCAGTGGCTGGATGGTTCTGGCAGAGTCGCCTGAAACTCAGCCTCTCCAAGATGGAGGTCCTATGGCTGGGGAGAAGAGGGCAGGACCAGCAAGCGCGTCTCTCATGCCTGGATGGGGTGCAATTAACACCTACACCAGTTGCCAGGAATTTGGGAGTGACCTTTTATGCCTCCCTCTCTATGGAGGCTTAGGTCATGAGAGTAGCCTGGATGGCTTTCTTCCATCTTTGTCAAGCCCAGCTACTAGCACCCTACCTGTCCTCAGAACCTCAGAACACCTGGCCACTGTGATCCACACAACGGTCACTTCCAGACTAGACTACTGTAACACGCTCTACACAGGCCTACCCTTTACTTTGATCTGGAAGTTACAACTGGTACAAAATGCTGCTGCTAGGGTCCTCACTAGGGCAGAGTCTGCACTTACTTTCTTTATTCCATTGTCAATCCTGTTGAATTCAGATCGCTTTGAACTCGGGTCTTCCTCTTCCCCCCCCACTCCCCATTGAAACAGGAAAGTCTTCTGCACGTGGTTAGGGAGGCTCAGAAGGGGGGGGGGGGAGCCAATCCTCTTTCTTTCTTTTCTTGAAGGTGAGGGAGAGGAGCCATGCAGGGAGCCTCTTTCTTTTCTTGGAGGGGTGGGGGAGAAGATCGAAAAAGGCAGAGGAGGGAGGAAAAATCCAGACTGACAGAAGTTGAGAGAAATTAGGGGCTTCTCCTTTAAGGCAAGTTTGTCACATGACCAGGTATGGCTTATCAGTGGTTTTCTACCATGGAGCTTGGTTTCCCAATCTGGATATTGTTCATTAAAAGCACTCTAAGATATCGCACAATAAAGGTAGGGTCACTCCGGATCAATCCTTCTTGCTGCAGAAGGAAAATTTAAATCGCCCCAAATCCAAACGGAAATCACATTCTGTGTAGAGGGCAGGGACTGAATCGATCTGGGGTTGGAATAAAAGCTCCGTGCAGTTTACACCCAGGACACCTTGGAGGGCCCGTATTCAGCCAGCGCTCCATCATATGCATTGGTTACCAGTCTGTTTCCGGGTCAAGTTTAAGGTATTGATATTAACCTTTAATGCCATACGCGGCCTGGGTCCTGCCTACCGGCGTGATCTCTTAGTTGCTTATGCCCCCTGCAGAGCTTTTCACTCTGTGGGTATGAATTTACTGGTTGTCCCGGGCCCCCGGATGTTCGCCTGGCTGAGGGCCCTGCCGGAGTTACCAGCTTTCCGCAGGGTCTGCAAGCCGGAGCTCTTCCACCAGGCATACAGTTGAGGCCAGGGCAGAGTCCCGGGATTCCAACTTGGATCCCCAGGGTCCATCAGACCAGCTCCCTCTCTCACTGGTGGCATGGCAAGAATAAGATGGGGTTAAAATTGTCTAGAGGATGTGACCACTGCCGCCTGGTCATTCTCATTGTTTTACTGTTTAACTGGGTAAATTATGGGATTTTATTGTATCTTAATGTTTTATTATGTAAACCGCTGCAAGACCTGTTAGGGAGTGGCGGTATATAAATTTAAAAATAAATAAAATAAATAATCTCAGAAGAAGCCAGAACTGACTGTTTCCATGCGGGAACACTATCAACTTCTCTGTTATAGGATTAGTGGGGCCAACTCCTCCTTCCCAATAGAATTTTGTTGATTGAAAGTTATGCAAACAATTATTCCCCAAAATTAATTTTCCCCCCACTCGGGGCTAATACTAGTACAGAGAACGGAATGTTGGGGGTGAGTTTTGTTCAGCAAAACTGCTCCAGAAAATAAAGTTACCCCTGCTTGCACCATGTAGCAACTATACAAATAAGCTCTTGTACACTCTATTAGCATTTTAAAAACATTGAAAGGCTCTGATCAAGAATTTCTCAGATTCTCTTCCAGTTTAATCTTAGAGGGGAAAGAACTTTGGACTGTGGGTGCAGGGGGAGGGAGGGATTGTTTACCACCTAATCTAACAGGACCACACAATTACATCTATTGCCTCCCTAATGTTTTATTTTAAAATCAAAAGGCATCTTGGGCAGGCTGTAAGGCTGAGCAGTGACATGGGAAGAGAAGGATAAGAGCTTAGTCATATCCCTTTGGGAGTTATACACCTCCAAAGGGACTCTAACAGAAAGCAGATATGCCCAGCAATTGTTATGTATTTATTCTCAGCATCTCATTCTCCACCCAAGAAGAACACTGCTATTCTGGGTGGGGTGGGGAATGACAGTCCAAGACTGTCCCTTCTTCTATGGAGAAAACATATACACATACACTGGGTGAAGTGCACGCAACTTTAAAATATCATTCCTGGGATATTTTAATTTTCCTTAATAAACTTATGGAAAGGGGTGATGAGGGTCCTGCCCATCAGCCCTGGCCCAGTTTTCACATGTTAATGTGAGAGCCAGTTTGGTGTAGTGGTTAGGAGTGTGGACTTCTAATCTGGCATGCCAGGTTCAATTCTGCGCTCCCCCACATGCAACCAGCTGGGTGACCTTGGGCTCTCCACAGCACTGATAAAACTGTTCTGACAGAGCAGCGATATCAGGGCTTTCTCAGCCTCACCCACCCCACAGGGTGTCTGTTGTGGGGAGAGGAAAGGGAAGGCGACTGTAAGCCGCTTTGAGCCTCCTTCGGGTAGGGAAAAGCGGCATATAAGAACCAACTCTTCTTCTTCTTCTTCTTCTTCTTCTTCTTCATGGTTTCATATGTATATATTGTCCAGATTTTGTGTGAGAACATCAGAAAAGCCCATCTGGTTCAGACCAATGGTCCATCTAGTCGAGCATCCTGTCTCACACAGTGGCCAACCTATTTTTTCTGGAGGGTCAACAACAGGACATAAAAGTTGAGGCCTTCCCCTAATGTTGCCTCCTGGCACTGGGATTCAGAGGTTTAGTGCCTCTGAATGTGGAGGTTCCCCTCCGTCACTGTTTACAAATATTTTTGAATTACAAATACAGAACCAAACCCAAATGTGGTTCCAGGCATCATAGATTGGTAAATCTGACCAATAAGAAGGAATGGGGCTTAAATAACTCATTAGAAAGCTGAACCTCCTTTCCCCATCTGCTAATGAAATCACACACACACACATGTACACACTTTTTTTTTAAGTAAAAAAACCTAGGAATTTCCTAACTTGTGGTCGTTTCAGAAAAGGAGAAGTTTCTTCTCCAAAGAAAGAGAGAGAGAGAGAGAGAACTACAGACAATACATGACTGAAGAAGAATTAGCAGCACTTTGCATCTCGTCCGTCACTTTTCTACCAAAGACGATCCATCCAGCTGTGGCACTGGCGCTCTTCTAACATCACAGCACACCTGTCCTGTGCTGAATGGTTACCTCCATCCCAGGAGTGATGGACTTGTCTTTGCGGATACTGCTGATAGCAGCTGTTCTCTTACAAGGTAGGTTTGATTTTTACCAAAACTGATAATACAGTGCTTATAACAACAGGACAATGAATGACTGTAGGGTTTTAATTTGTGGGAGAAGCAAAGACTGTACATAATTGCAGGTACTATTTTGATAGGTAGAATAGCCAGAATCTCCATCTGATTCCTTGGATAAACTCCAGTTGTGCAAAGACTGTGAGGACCCTCTGCCCGAATGTGAACGCCATTACAAAACATTCAGGATTTGTCATGTAAAATCCTGAAGTGATATAGGAAAGATCAGGTTCTAATACGCTTTATTTTGAACATTATGAATAAAATTGAGATGAACAGTAATCCAGGAGATTGTCAAATTCAAGAGGGTATTGCCAGATGTGGGGATGGCAGCTGCTTGGAGAACTAAAGGAGCTATCTATGATATAAAGTCAATAAAAGATGGATAGTATTGACCAGGGGTAGTCAAACTGCGGCCCTCCAGATGTCCATGGACTCCAATTCCCAGGAGCCCCTGCCAGCATTCGCTGGCAGGGGCTCCTGTGAATTGTAGTCCATGGACATCTGGAGGGCCGCAGTTTGACTACCCCTGGTATTGACTGTTCCAAAAGGCATCTGCTTACCTACGATGTAGTTCTTATTCAATTAAGCCTCAGCAGAGAACAAACTATGATTAAACCAGGTTTAAGCTGGGAAGTATGCATTCAGACATCACAGGAAACTCCCCACCACCACCTATGGCAGCCCTGCTGGGTTTTCAAGGCAAGAGGCATTTAGAAGTGGTTTGCTATAGCCTGGCTCTGCCTAGAAACCCTCAACTTCCTTGATGGTCTCCCATCCAAATACTGGCCATACATAGCTTCTGAGAGCCAATGAGCTTGGACTTGCTTGGGCCATCCAGGTGAGAGCGCATCAAACTCCCCATTGCCTGTGGCTGCCAATACAGTATGGAAGCAATGGGGCTTCCACGTATCAAGGTCCCATGCACTTCCTCTGCCCCAGTCTACCAACAGTGGCTGTCTCACCACAAGTTTGTTAAAGATTTTTTTTTAATTTTAACTTAGAAATTGAATATTGTTATAACACTGTAATGTTATAATAATGCATCCACTAGTTTCTCTGTATTCCCAGCATTCTTTTTTTAAAAAAAATTTTAAAAATTCTCTAGCCCTTTCTGTTGCTGAGATATAAGAAATTTTTCCAAATATAAAACTGGGGATTTAGAGAACTGATAGATACATTATGATAATGCTATATATGACATTCCACTGTGATTTAAAAGCACATAATCTCTTCCAGTGGCAGGGGCGAAATGGCCATAGTGGGGAAAAGCATAAATGTGGCCAGGTGGACCAGGAAGAGCCAGACCTCCCTGTCTATGTGAATGCCACCTAGGTTTGACAGTTGCCTGGAGAAAACAATGTCCTATTTCTTCCCTTAAAAACAGCATAAGGTATCCCCTGTTCAAGCTCCGTGTCATGTCTGACCCTTGGGGTGATGCCCTCTAGCGTTTTCATGGCAGACTCAATACAGGGTGGCCTTGCCAGTGCCTTCCCCAGTCATTACCGTTTACCCCCCAGCAAGCTGGGTACTCATTTTACCGACCTCAGAAGGATGGAAGGCTGAGTCAACTTTGAACCGGCTGCTGGAACTGAACTCCCAGCCTCATGGACAGAGCTTTCAGACTGCATGTCTGCTGCTTTACCACTCTGCACCACGAGAGGCTCAAAAAAACAACAACAACAGCATAACAGGATGTTAATTAGCCGGTGATGTTACTTACCTCCATGCCATAAAAAGCTTCAACTGCCGATTTCCTCTGTTAAAGGCAGAGAACATTTTCCTGCTGGCAGCCCTAATGCCACCCCAGTTCCTCAAAACATCACATCAAAATAGGTTTGAGAAAGATCTTACCAGCTCCTAAATAGAAATGTTCACAGAATTAGGGGACATATGTCATACAGCCAGCTTGGTTTAGTAGTTTAGAGTGACAGCTTCTAATCTGGTGAGCTGGGTTTGATTTCCTGCTCTTCCATATGCAGCCAGCTGGGTGACCTTGGGCTAGTCACAGTCCTGTTAGAGCTGTCTTCACAGAGCAGTCCTGTCAGAGCTCTCTCAGCCCCACTTACCTCACAGGGAGTCTTTTGTGGGGAGAGGAAGAAGAGGCAATTGTAAGCTGCTTTGAGACTCCTTCAGGTAATGAAAAGGTTGTAAAAAAACAACTCTTCTTCTGTCGTCCCATATGAACACATTCCCATGTTTTCTTGGACAGCAAATTGTCTTAACATTTCAGTTGAATATTTCTTTCCTAGATTCATAAAAGTAGGTTCGTGGAAGGACATAGTGCAGATCAATCTTGTCAGATCTCAGAAGCTAAACAGGGTCAGTCCTTGGATAGGAAATCAGCAAGGAAGACCTTACAGAGGAAGAAGAAGAGCTCTTATTTTGCAGCCCACTTCTCACTACCTGAAGAAGTCCCAAAACAGCTTACAAACATCTTTTCTTCCCTCTGCCACAACAGACACCATATAAGGTAGGTTGGACCGAGAGAGCTCTAATAGATCTGCTCCACAAGAACAGCCCTTTGAAAACTGTGACTGGCCCAAGGTCACCCAGCAGGCTGCGTGCGAAATGGGGAATCAACCCCCACTCTCTAGATTATAGTCCACTGGCTCTGGAAGGCTCTGGAAGGCAAATGGTCTCTGCTTAATTACTTGCCTTGAAAACCCTCTGGGTTTTGCTGTAACTCAGTTGCAACTTGATTGTCCTCCATGCACACACATTCATAAAGGCTTAGATGAGTCATTGTGCAGAACCACTGTTTAATTAAAATAACAGTGTTTAGTATGTCTATGAATGCAAGTGTGTACTAACTATAGTTAGTCAGTGTTTGTCACACCAGGATCGGAAGACAGTTTGCCTATCACAGTTAGTATTAATTCTGGTTTCACATGATGTCTGGATGCCAATGTCTTGGTTTATCGTGGTATAATCCTGGACTGTTCCAAGTTACATGCAAAAATGAATTAAACCAGCTTTTGTCAAACCAAATCAGAATTTGAGTCCTATATAAAAAATAAATATATTTTTTAAAAAAACGAATTTCTTTCCAAACACTCCAACCTGTGTATATTTATCCAAAGGAAGTTTCCTATTAATATCAATCTCCTTGCCTGGCCATGCTCAACTCCTCCCCCCCCCTCTTCGCCCTGCCTATATAAAAGCACGTACATTATTTTTTTTTAAATCCCTAATTTCGAAATTCCCAATTATGTAACACAAAGAATGAAACCGGTCTCAGAATCAGGAGTGGCCAAACAGCAGCTCTCCAGATGTCCATGGACTACAATTCCCATGAGCCCTGACATCTGGAGAGCCAATGTTTGGCACCCCTGATTTAGCACATTTATTTAATGTACTATTATGTTGTCTGATATTCAGTGGGGACATCAGATTTTATAACTATGGAAAGGGGCATCTAGTCCAACCCCCTGCTCAAGGTAGGATCACTTTAAGCATCCATTTTTCTGCCATAGATTGGTTAAGGAGAAACTGGATTGTGTTTCTCGTTTAGCTTTTGGATATCTGACAGCAGATAACAGTCGTAGTGTCACAGCTTGGATGGGTCTCAGAACATCCCTGTTATGCAATATTAGTGTGGCCTGCAGTTACGGGAAGTATGAAGGAAGTGGGAAAGTAACAGCATGTGTGATGTTCTGCAGCTTATGTGAAAATTCATGGTGGTCAGCATGAGAAATGTCAAAAAAAGTCATCCTAGATTTTGAAGAAACTGAAAAAGCTGGTTTTACAGTCCCTGATATTCTATTATAATAAAACTCTGCGCATGTAACTAAATAACTGCAGAAGAATAGAGTATCACAAGAGTTGCATGTACACAAATGCAAGACGTAAAACAGATACATGTTGAAGCCAGTGTGCACAATATGCATGCCAGCCTCCAGGTGGGATTCTGGGATCCCCCAGTATTACAGCTCATCTCCAGATTACAGAGCTCACTTCCTCGAAAGAAAATGGATGGTTAGCAGGGTGGACTCCATGATATTCCACCCCACTGAGGCCACTGCCATCCTCAAGCTCCACCCACAAACCTTCAGAAGTCTCTCAAACTGCAGCTGGCAACACTACCCCCGCCACCCCCACTGGTGGCCAGGGGAGACCAGGCAAACCCTAGAAGACAAGATGCTGTGAATAGATATTCTGAGCATTGTTATTAGTACATAGCAGCTGGGGGGGGGGGCATTCTACTGAAGGCGAGGCACTGGAGAAAAGGATTCCCATCCTGTTTTATTCTCCCAACATAAAATGTCTCCCCTCTTCTACTTGCCCTGTAGGGAAATGCACACAAGTTGTCTGCTTGTTTCTCCAACATGACAAATAGCTACTCCAAAGGATAGTTAGGGGTCAAGAAAAAGGAGTAGCAAGAAATGGTTAAGATTCCTCTTTCCTCATACTATGATTGCTATTTACTTTTGTCTTTATCAACAACAGGAGATATAGTCGTGAGTGTCCCAGAAATGTGACTCCTTTAGCTGTAGACACATCAGTATGGGAAAATGCTGTTCCTTCCCACCATCCTCTCAAAGTTTCCCACTTCAAAGCAGCTTTGGAAAACATTGGTTACTTAGAAAGGCTGGGCTTAGTAATATGGCATTTTGCCACATCCTACGCATCAGGCTCCTGAGCCAGGTGCTAAAGCCTCATTCTTTGACATCAGTTCTGCAGGGCCTGCAAAAGGGAGTTCCTCCACCGGGAATTTGGTTGAGGTCAGCCCGTGCCATCACTTCCCAAGGGCCCTCCTCCTGAGCCCCCTCCTAAGGCACCCACCATAATTCCGCCCAACCCACTGGGCTATCAGTATGAGTTAATGTAATGTTTCCCACATTTTTCTACTGTTACATGTCGCTTGTTTTTTCACTTCATTCATTATTGTTAATCTAAGTTTTCTGTATTGTTTCTGTTCTGTTTTATGTGAACCACCCTGAGCCTTCGGGGAGGGTGATATATAAATTAAATAAAATAAAACAAATCAGACAAAGTAGAGAACAAATCAGTGTGCCCTTTCCTCTCCTTGGAGAGACTGCCTTTCATGTGCAGCACAAAGATACATTTATCAGGCTAATTGGGAATAATTTATTCCCCCCGCCCCCCCAAAAAAGCAACCTATCTGCAAGAGCCAAGGTACAACTTAGAATAAGCAAAGGCATAAACAAATCTAATTCCAGACATGTTTGGACCCAGCCCCTTAAGATAAGACATTAGTGGTGACAAAATATTATGTCTCTCACTGAATCTCACTGCTGCAAGCTGCCATAAATTTTACACAATAAGACATAACAATATCCTCCCAGGGAACAAAGATCTGTGTACTCAACGCAGAAGGACTGGGAAGCATGCTGGATCTTCTCATCCTATTCCCAAACCTGTGATGCTGTTTAGATGGTAGGCCTGGTCAGTGTTTGGTATTGCCATCCTCTACAGAAGGCCTAAGAGCCTCTTTTGGCACAGTGGTAAGGCAGCCGTCTGAAAGCTTTGCCCATGAGGCTGAGAGTTCAATCCCAGCAGCCGGCTCAAGTTGACTCAGCCTTCCATCCTTCCGAGGTCGGTAAAATGAGTACCCAGCTTGCTGGGGGGTAAACGGTAATGACTGGGGAAGGCACTGGCAAACCACCCCGTATTGAGTCTGCCATGAAAACGCTGGAGGGCGTCACCCCATGACCCGGTGCTTGCACAGGGGATACCTTTACCTTTACAGAAGGCCTATTCCCATGTTCATTGGAAAGGCTGGTGGCTTTGTTGCTGATCCCGAATATATTGGATAGGCAACAATAAATCATAATAAAATACCGCTGCAAACAATGAAAAGGCCCATTGTTTCCCATCTGACTTTTGAAAGCCAGGTAGTACAAGAATTCTGACATGGTTTCAGGCTGTTGTGAGTTTGAGGAGGAATTGTGCCTCCTAGGAATACACTTGAAATCAGTGAATACATATTTGCCCCTTGCTAAGAAGGAGCAGCTCCTAGGTGTATAGGTGTCATCATGAATAACGCTGGATTTCATACACGCAACCATAGTTCATCCTTAAGTTCAAGAATTAAAATAGCAAGCAATCAAATTGTGATTAAATCAGACAATTGTGTGCTCATGTGATGATTTTGAAATACCAAGGAAGACTGGTCAAGAAACTGAGGCTATAAAGTGCCAGCAATATTCATTGAACTACCACAGTTGATTGATGTTATAATAATTATGGGTAGTTGATATAACCTTTTAAAACATTTTCCTTCCACATAGCAAGCAGGAAGTTTTTTTGGGGAGAGACCATGTCTCAGTGGTAGAGCATCTGCTCAGCATTCGGAAGATCCTGGGGTTATTCCCCAGCATTTCCAGTTAAAAGGATCAGATTGTAGGTGATGTGAAAGACTTCTATCAGAGACTCTGAGTAGTTGCTACCAGCCTGGGTAGACAATATTGCTCTTGGTGGACAAAGATTCTGATAGATATGAATAGATATCCTGACAATTTATTTTTATCTGTGTATTTGATTTATATCCCGCCTCTCTTAATTAAGTTGTCCTGAGGTGGCTTACAACAATAAATTGTTCTGCTGTGCTGTGTAGCCACTCTCATTTGGTTTCATGACATCATGAAGTTAAAACAGAATACAGACAGTGCTGTTCACCCTTTGAATGAGTTAACATTTCTATTCTGTCAGTTCCCTAAGCAACCAGCAAAAATGGACAGACTGCATGGGCAGTAAAGTTTCATGTGAAATTCACCACCATCAGTAGCTGTGGTTGATGTATCTAGCATTACTTTGTTACTTTACTCATCACTGAAATAAAGAAGTTTTTCTTTGGACTGCCATGAAGGTAGACATAATATAAAGTTAACAAAATAATAATGTTTGGTAAGGTGTCTATAAATGTAAATAACATTGTACAGTAGCTCTTCTTTTGGGGTTTTATTCTGCAATACCATCCTCTATTATAGATTAATAAAAGAATTTTTTTAAAAGTGTTGCTGAAGAACATCCTCCTGTTTGGAGATCTCTGCTATTACAGCTGGTGGCCAGCAGGAGAAATTTCCTTTTGTTGCTAGACCTAACAGAAGGGGGAAGGGAGCAGCCCCCCCGGCTTCTGTTCTTTGCCAACATATGATGCTACAAAGCAGGCTTTCTCGATGGAATTTCACGATGGCCCCAGAACATTTCACTGATTGGTTGGGATTAATTAATTTTAATACAGGTGTTTAAAGAATTAGTAGGTGACATGACAATATGGTCATGTTGACATGCCCCCCCCCCCATGGCCAATGATGTTCCTGGAAGGAAAGGGAGAGGCCCAGCCATACACATCCTTACTCACCAAGGCTCATTGTACATGGAAGCAACTGGAATCCAGAGAGATAAGTACTCTCAGACCCATTATGCATGGTGGTGTCCACATCGGGCCGCCACCAGTTTCTTGCAGTGGGGCAGCATGCACTGCCACTTCTTGTGTGCTGATGGGGAAAGATTTCCCCTGGCACATACATTCTGCCCTGGAGTTGTGTGTGCCCACACATAACTCCATGGTGGAAAGGTTCTGCTGTGATTTGCTGAAGCAGTGGTGGGGAGGAACAGTGGGGTTTCTTCCACAAGGGTGGACTTGAGTGCCAGTGCAATCTCACCTTCATGGCAAGTTTTAAAAACACCCTGTTTGGCTCTGCTGCACCTCAAAGAAGAATGGGGCATTTTCTGTTCCTACTGGGGCACCATAGCCGAGGGAGCCAAAAAGGGAACACTAAAATATCAGCATTCCCTTGCTGTGGGCCATCGGGGGCCCTAAAGTGGGCCAAGGCTGGGAGGGGACCAGGCTGGCATCAACGTTGTGAATCAGCAGAAATTTGACCCACTACCATCTGAGCACCTGCCCAGGTTTTACCTGTTTCTGGCAAGGGGAGTGTCAGAGCAGGCCTCCTATGGCCTTATTTTACAGGCTCCCACAGTAGGCTCCCTTTGATGAAGAAGAGCAAACTGGTAGCCAGCCCACAGGTCAAACATGGTTCTGTTCACAAATCATCTGAAAATATATATGTGATGTCACTTCCTGTACTGTGTGAATGGGCTGGTGATGTCACATCCAGGAAATGGCCTGGTGATGTAACTTCCGGGGGCTTCTCTTGAAGCCTGAATAATGTTTCAAGACTTTTTCAATGCTGTGGATGCAACTTGCTCAGCGTCTAATGCATAAGGAAAATAAAAACATTATTACCATTACTAGAGGTGCTAGAGCTTGGCGGTGGGAAGAGGGCGGGGAGGGGTTGTTCAGTCTGTAAGGGCATGGGGTTGAATGTGTGTGCTGTGTGGGAGGTTGTGGTGGTGTGATGACAAATGAGGGCATGGGTGTGGAGATATGGGTGTCATGAACCTGTGGTGTGGAATGTTTGTTGAGTGTGGGAGAGGACTGACCTTTGGGAATAGTGGCATAGTGTTTACAGATGAGCTTTCTAGAGCCATGTCTTCAGATATGTGAAGGGAAAATCAGACAGTACACATGTGTCTACCCTGCTCCTTCTGTCTCCCTTTTTTCACTACTGATAAAATGTTGGTGCCCACATGCTTCTTTCATGGTTGCTCCTTAGAAAAAGAAGAACTGGATTTTTGTACCCTGTTGTTTACTACCCAAAGGAGTCTCAAAGCGGTTTACAAACACCATTTCCCTTCATCTCCCCACAATAGACAACCTGTGAGGGATGTGTGGCTGTGAGAACTGGGAATGGGTCTCAGTGACCCAGCAGGCCTCAGGTGTCTCAAAGCAGTTTCCAATCATCTTCCCTTCCTCTCCCCATAGCAGACTCCTTGTGAGGGAGGTGGGGTAGAGAGCCTCACATGGAAGCTAGCAACCCTATGAGGAGGTCTCTCTGTGCTCAGCAGTCTTGATCTAAGTAAGGTTTTTTAAACTGCTTTTTTACTTGCCAGGCCAAACTTGAAAAAGTCACGTCAGTTTCCATGTCTCTCCAGCCATTTACTTGTTCACTATTTACAGTTGCAGGCTGTAAATATTATTTTAGATCTTCCTGCACTTTCCAGGCTCACAGGACTGATGCTGGTCTGTCTGTTCATGCCCCAGAATACAAGCAGTTGCTGGTAAGGGCTGGCCATAGCCCATAGCCCTGGACGGACACACCTGCACCACACCCTTGCAACTACAGTCTGCAAGCCTGCTTGCACTAGGTTATAATACTCACCTCTAGATTATAATGATCAGCTCTGCAGGCAAAAATGGCTCCTTTTAAGGCCAGACTCTGAGGCATTGTACAATTTGAAGTCCCACCTCCAAACCTGCAGGAATATATCCAACCCAGGGGTAGCCTGGGGAGCTCCTGGAATTACAGGTCATCTGCAGATTATAAAGATCAGCTCCCCAGGCAGCTCCCCTTTGGACAGGGTTGTGGTGGAGAAGAAACATTTGAGGCCTCCCACACAGGTAGTTGTTGAATTGAAAGAATTTCAATTATTCATCATCATCATCATCATTATCATTATCATTATCATTATTATTTCTTGCCTCTCCCGACAGGCTCGAGGCGGGTCACAACAACTAATCCCATTAAAATCCCCATTAAAACATCAAACTACTAACATGATGGCTAAAAATCCCATCCCTCCCCCATTATCAAGAGGTGAAGAGGACAGGATGGGGGGAGTAGTGTACACTCCGACTCCTGGGGGAGGAGCGATGTCCCTGATTTGCTGACCCCAGCCTCAACCATCAACCTGGTGGAATATATTATTTGTTATTTGTTATTTGTTAAAATTTGTATACTGCTGTTCCCAATTGGGCTCACGGTGGATCACACAATAAAAGAATAAAAACACAAGGCCTACTGCTTAGGGTTGTTGTGCAGATGAAACAGGAGACAAAAGAACCTCAGCAACATCATCCAGTTTTGTCTGCAGAATAACACTGTGCAGTAGGCCTCAAATCTGCAGAGAGTTGTGAAGAAGAAATACACATGGCTTGGCTGTGTCTACCCTCTTGCAGCTAGGCCAGCCAGAACAGTGTTTTAAGTGAGAAGGGGCTTTTCTGTGGCCTCCTTGTCAGCCAATTGTTTGGCAGAAGGGGAAATTTCCCCACCCTCAAAAGGAATCCCTTCAGACTCCCCCTGCATTGCTCTCAGAAATACCTCCCTCCCCTCAGTCAGGGGCTGTCAGAGGCTCCTTCGCATCAGGCCTGAAGGAAGGGGGAGGGAGCGCACTCTCCAGCCTCCTGCCAGTTCTGTCAGGGTTCCAGGGCAATTTGCAATTTGCAGTTGGACATGACAGGACAGCCTTGGGGTGAAAAGGGCTGGCGCAGCCTGTCCAAGCCTCTGTTCTCATCCCCCTTGGCAGCCCTACTGACCTCCTCTCCCTTCGGTGGTCAGGGGCAGACTGGCAGCCATGTCTCCAGATTGCCCCTGGCTGAGCTGTGTGGGCGGACCCTGTCAGAACTTTGGCCCAATCATTGTCTTCAGGCAATTTTTACAACAATAGACTATGGTACAACTATTTAATTGAGAATATTTGACCGGTTATTTTACCAGAATGCCAGCCCTAGCATACATATGACCATGCTAACCTTGAATCCGTTTTAGAGTCTAGAATAGGGCATAAAAGTGGAGGAATAGCAATCTTAAGGGGGGTGGGGTTACCGGAGGGAGAAAATGTAGCCACCTAATCAAAGCAGAGATAACCATTTGCAATGTGTTTCCTCAGCCACTGAAAGACATTGCCGAGGTTTTTAGTTCACATTGCCTTCCTCAGCATTCTAAGGCTCTGATTCACTTCTTCTTACTTCCCCTCTCCCTAATATAAATATCATCAGTGGTTAAGCTGATTTAGCAAGAAAAAAGTGGTAATTATTCCATCATGATCAAAGCTTGAGGGTGTTTTGTTGTTGTTGTTCCCTCTTTTGCTCAGGCTGAGGAAGGAGCCATTTGTCAAAATCTCTGCCTCAGGAGCTCTAACTCAGATTTCTGTCACTGAAAATGGCTCAGATGAATAATGCACTTTATGGAGAAATGCCCTCCACTTTAGAGTGCCAGGTCTCCCCTGTACCTTAACTTGCCTATACTTTAAAAAAAAAATTGAGCAGGACCTGTGGCAAAATCTCGGGCAAGTCAGGAGGTCTCAGAGGCTGATACCCCACCAGCGGTGCCACTCCAGGCTACTGCCAATGTGTTGCTGTGGAGCTACATGCTCCACAGCTTTCTATGTCCCCTGGGGGACAAATTTGAACACCAGATTTGTTCTGGCACTGAAATGTGCCCCCCTGGGGGCACAGCCACAGCAGAAAGATTCTGCCATTCGGGGTGGGGAGTGGTGGCAGCAGGGGGGGTATTTTGTAGGAAGGTGGGATTGCATGGGAATCAGTTTTGAGGCCACTTCACAGAGTTATTCTGCAGATGAAACTGGCTCTTTTGTCTCCTGTTTCATCTGCACAACAACCCTGTGCAGTAGGCCTCAAGTCTTTCAATTCAACAACAACAACCTGTGTGGGAGGCCTTAAATGCTTCTTCTCTACCACAGCCCTCTCCAAAGTAGCCCTTTCTGCCTGGAGAGCTGATCTTTATACTCTACGGGTGAGCTGTAATTCCAGGAGCTCTCCAGGCTCCACCTGGAGGTTGGCTACCCCTGGGTTAGAAATATTCCTGGAGGTTTGGAGGTGGGACTTCAAAATCGTACAATGCCTCAGAGTCCAGCCTTCAAAGGAGCCATTTTTGCCTGCACTTGGGAGGGAGTGGTGCAGGAGTGTCCCTCCTGGGCTATGGGCTATGTCCAGCCCTTCCCAGCAACTGTTTGTATTCTGGGGCGCAGACAGGCAGACCAGCATCAGTCCTGTGAGTCTGGAAAGTGCAGGAAGATCTAAATAAATACTTACAGCCTGAAACTGTAAATAGTGAGAGGGAGAGGAAGGGATGATGATTGGGAAATGCTTTGAGACACCTGAGGCCTGCTGGGTCACTGCGGCCCATTCCCAGTTCTCTCAGACCTCTCACAGGTTGACTATTGTGGGGAGACGAATGGAAAAGGTGTTTGTGAACTGCTTTGAGACTCCTTTGGGTAGTAAGCAATAGGGTACAAAAATCCGTTCTTCTAAGGAGCAACCATGAAAGAAGCATGTGGGCACATAACATTTTATCAACAGTGAAAAAATGGAAAAGAAGGAACAGGGTGGACACCTGTGTACTGTGTCTACCCCATGTGTATCAGGGCAGAGGGGCATTTCGGTGTCTGTGGCCTAATTCCCACAAGAAGGGAAATGACGCAGAACTGGGGGGAATTGGTTGCCATGTAATCTTCCCCTAAGAAGAGTCTCCAGTCTGATTTTCCCTTCACATATCTGAGGACGTGGCTCTGGAAAGCTCATCTGTAACCACTATGCCACAATTCCCAAAGGTCAGTCCTCTCCCATACACAATGAACATTCCACACCATAGGTTCTTGACACCCATATCTCCACACCCATGGCCTCATTTGCCACCATGCCACCACAACCTCCCACACAACACATACATTCAACCCCATGCCCTTACAGACTGAACAACTCCTCCCATTGCCAAGCTTTAGCGCCCGTTGTATTCTTGGATACAATGGACTTTGCCCCTAGTAGTATAATATTTGGAAAAATATTTTAAAAAAATAAACAGCAATTATATTTTTAGGTGCACTTTTTTTTCTTGGGAAACATGGATTTTTTAAGGGGGGATTAAAATGGGTGAAATCAATTTATTCTACACAGACAGCAAGAATGGAGATTTGATCAAACAGTATGAAATCCAAAAAGGAACTAGATAAGGTTGTCCACAGTTACTTTTATTGTTTATTTTACTCTGGAAATTTTAAATAGAAATATAAGACAAGATGAGAGGGTTAAAGGAGTAAATAAATGTATATATTGAGAGCTTATGCAGATGACCTGGTTTTGATTTAAGAATAACCTCTCTAAGAGATAGAGATTTTAAGGACAAAACTAAAAGCATTTGATGCATTGGCAGGATTTAGAATAAAGAAAAAGCCAAGATGTTAGCCAAAAATTTGAATATGCTGGATCAAATATAGTTGATGCAGAAAAAATGGTTTTAAGATTGAGAAGAAGGTGAGAATCTGGGTATTATGTTGACAAGAATTCTGTTATTTTAAAATAACTTTGTTAAAATATGGAATGAAATCACAAGAGATCTGTTAAGATGGGAGATACAGAAATTGTCTTTGGGGGAGAATTGCAGTGATTAAAATGAATGTCTTACCTAAAATGTTATTTCTACTTCAGACAATTCTTCTAATGATTTCTGATGTTCAATTTAACCCATGGCAAAGAGACATATCAAAATTTAAGTGGCAGGAGGCGGTGAGAAAGTGTTAAACTTAAAATCTTACAAGATGCTGAAGAAAGAGAAGAGTTGACATTGTCTAATTTGAATTTATATTTTGCAGCAAATAGTTTGGTTTGGTTTAAAGAGTGGATAGCATTGAGAAAAGAAGCATGTATGATAAAGTGGCACAGGAATTTGATTATAATATACAATTTGAACAATGGGAAACAAAGTGGTCTAAGGTTATTATATTTATACTATGTTCCAATCTTAAAGAGCATTTTCAGTCCTGAGTGTCCCCTTTCCTAATTTGACATTAACCACTACATTGTACTGGTTCAAAGACCACATTCTTGGAACTTTACATACCTTTTTGATGGACGGTTGTGTTGTTATATGAACCTTACTTCATTTTGCACTGGTTTAAGTTCAGATTTAGGGAATATTGAACAATAATAACTGTCCTTTCTAACTTTACTTAGAAACGGAGCCTGTGTCTGTCACAATTGGAAACAAATACTATGTGAGAGTCCAGGGCGAACCATTCAGTATCACCTGCAAGCTAAGTTACCATCTCACCAGATATGATTGCAACTGGCTTTATCCTCTTTCTCAAAACGTAAGTAATTTTCTATAATTTTTAGCAAGTATTGTAAATATGTCTTTTACTATGTGACTGGAGTAGACAGCAAGGTTTTGTAATTAGTAAAAAGATGTAAACCGTCTGTTTCATGGTTCCCTGAGCATTTTTTAAAACCATAATCTTTCCAACCAAATCATTATGGAATGCATGCATTGACTGTGATCCTCAGCCTACTCTGCCATCATGAATCTTATTAATTTTATTGAGATTTATACCCAAGCTAATGATGGTAAGAAAAAAAATACCGTATTTGCCGGCGTATAAGACGATTGGGCATATAAGATGACCCCCCAACATTTCCACTCAAGATATTGTTATATACCTGGCCCTCCCCTGCATCTCCCTGTGACCGGCACTAGTGTGCAAGTGCACATGTGCGAGCTCTGCGTAGACAAGGGGCGGGCCGGTCACACCAAAAAGGCTGGCACCCCTGTCTCGCTGCTGATGCTCACCGCAGCCTTGCTAATGACCCGCTGCGGCTACGCTGGATACCGCGCGATACTGGATGGTATGTAGAATGAGGTGGGCAGGCATCGGGAGGCCACTATAGAGGCCAACTGAAGTGCACCCGGCGTATAGGATGACCCCCCCCCCCCACACACACACACACTTGGAGGCATGTTTTTCAGGGGGGGAAACTAGTCTTATACGGCAGCAAATACAGTAGTTGGTTTCTGTTGGTGTTTTAAGGCTATTTAGTGACTGCCCAGTTTTTGTATGTCACTATCCCAATCTGAGAAGCAACATAGCCATAAATGAAATCAGTACCCTGCCCATTTAACTTAAGTAGACTAACTTGAGCTTTATTCTTTGCATGATTTATCTACACATGTTTTTGGATGGATCTTAAAGATGTAGATTTAGTAAAGGTAATAATAACAGAAACAATGTTTTGTTTCCCAACATGTGTTGTGATCATCTTCTATCCAACTTGGCTACAGGTCCACGTGAATGAAACCTATGGGAGCCGTTACAAAGAATATATTACAGTACTGAATTTGTATATTCCAGAGGTGCAGTTGAGTAATACTGGGAAATATACTTGCTTTGGAAACTCTTCTGAAGGATCCAGTAATACTTCTGCCATTCTTCAAGTGACAGGTGAGCAACTCTTGATGGATCCGGGGAAGGCAAGTCTTCCCTATTCTGGATTAGTCAAATAGATTCTGCCTAATAGGCTAATTTGGGACTTGTATTGCTTTATTATTGGAGTCATCATAATTTACTTGGTATAACAAAAATTGAAGTGTATGAAAAAGGATTTCAGAAGAGATTTTGGTGCTCTCTGAAAAGGTCTTTTGTCCCTTCAGCATCCTATCACTCAATACAGGAGATGCATAATAAAGAGTAAGACTCTTACACTTTTCTGGAAGAAAAATATTATAAACCAGGAATACAATCCCAGTCACTTCCACTCAACCTATGCAAAAGGGTTGCTGTTCTCTAATGGCTATTAGCTGAAATTCTGAGAGACAGTCTGTTCTGCATGATGTTTTGCACTTTTTTGTTCTGTCCTATGTGTTTTACAATGTCTTAAAAACACACAGCCCTTTTAGCTAGTCACCTGATAAAGCACAATTTACTCTGTGATTTTATATGCAAATTCCTTATAAACACTTCAAAAGTTATCAGCTGCCTTATAATTCGGTTTTATAAAATGGTCATCTTCCCTGAGTCCTATAATATTTATGAACTGAGAATCATCATAATCTCTAAGGATGCAAAATCCTTTTCAGAAAAGACACAGATTTCTTATGAGTTGGAGGGGTACTTTTTTGTAGCCCTCTAATGACTCAATTCAAGTTGGGTAGCCATGTTGGTCTGAAGCTGCAGAACAAATTTAGAGTCCAATGGCACCTTTAAGACCAAAAACAAACCCTTATTCAAGGCATGAGATTTTGTGTGCGTGCACACAAGGTATTAATACCTTGAATAAGACTTCGTTGGTCTTAAAGTTGCCACTGGACTCTAAATTTGTTCTAATGACTGTGATTATTGAAAGCATCACATTCCTTCCCATGTGACATTTTAATCTTTCTTTTCAGAGAGAGGCTTTGTTCATTTGTCCACCCTACAGAATACAACCCAGGAGGTCAGCTTAACTGAAAGCCTGGAACTGGAGGTGCTCATTGATGCTTACCACAGAGTTCACAACTGGACATGGACATATATCAACCCATCAAGTGGCTTCCAAGATGTCACACTAAACAGCCAAATGAGTTCTGATTACACCAGGTAAAAGACTGTGGATCTATTCTGTCCAAACTATAATTTATTTCATAAAGAGTTGTTAGAGCATGGTATAGCATGGTATAGACCAATCCCACCAGATCTTGGAAGCTAAGGAGGGTCAGTACTTGGATAGGAGATTACTGAGGAAGACTCTGCAGAGGAAGGCCATGACAAGCCACCTCTGCTTCTCACTTGCCTTGAAAGCCCTTTGCTGGGGTCACCATAATTTGACTGCAACTTGATGGCACTTTACACACTCAGGCATTCAGGCAGCCCTTGGTCGGACAATCCAAACATGAGCCCTAATAGGCATCAAATTCTACCCTAGTAGTCCCTTGAGGGATATTTTGTAGAAATAGTTATACACTATCTTAAATATATTGAGAAAGAGTTTGGCAAGGCTGTATACTATCGCCTTACCTATTTAACTTGTATGCGGAGCACATCATGAGAAATGCGAGGTTAGAGGAGTCACAAATTGGGATCAAGATTGCAGGAAGAAATATCAACAACCTCAGATATGCAGATGATACCACTCTAATGGAATTCAACCCGAAGCCAGCGCAGATGCTGGAGGATGGGCTGAATGTGAGACCTTTGAGGTGTTGCTGTGAGGACCTTGGTGGCTGTGTTCTGGACTAGTTGCAGTTTCCAGATCAAAGTCAAGGGCACGCCATTCTTACAGCGAGTTGTGGAAGTGCAGCCTAGAGGTGACTGTGGCATGGATCACTGTGGCTAGGTGTTCTGGAGCCAAGTAGGGAGCTAGTAGTTTGGCTTGGCAAAGGTGGTAGAATGCCAGCCATGCTACCATTGCAACCTGAGTCACCATTGAGAGGGAGGCATCAAAAATCACGCCCAGGTTCCTGGTGGACTGGGCCACTGATAGCTGCATTCCATCCAGGGTGGTAAGTGCGCTTGGGCCCTTCCTGCCCAGCCACAGGACCTCTGTCTTTGAAGGGTTGAGCTTCAGACAACTCTGCTTGAGCCATCCTGTCACTGCTTCCAGGCAGCTGGCTAATGTTTCTAAGGGAGAGTTATGCCTTCATCCCCTAATTTTCTCAATTACACGAGGCATGTATTGTGAAACTAATGCACTTGGGCTGTGAAGTCTAGTTGTCTTTATAAAGAGTACAAAATACATATTTGTTTTCTCTTGGGGGATGTACAGGAATACATTTAGACTGAGCAGGATGTGGGAAACGATGAGTGGAATGTACATTTTTTTTGCTGAGAATCATGATGCCAGTGCCTCAGTTATATTCAACATCACTGTGAAGGGTAAGTGCTCAGTTCACTGCTATTCCATCAATATTCCAAAAGTTCAAAAAGAACACAAGAAAATTAAACTGCAACCAAGGAACCAAAGTGAAGAAGTTTCAGAGTGAAACTTGCTGCTCTTCCTGTAGGCAAATGAGATGCTGTCAAAGACCTCCAAAAATAGTTCTAATGATTGAGCAGTATAAACACCTGTCTTAACTCTTCCTGTGGCTACAAATTGCTGTAATCATTCATAAGGGTCAAAGTTCAGCCCTGAACCTCACTGCCTTTTATGAGGGAGATGGAAGTATCTCACACAGAAAGAAAATCTTGACTGCTCTTGACTTGCTCTTACTCAGTTAAAAGGCAAACCAGCTACAGAGCAGCTCATATGCAAAGGCCATGTTGGATGAGTCATTGGCATGTTACCTTCTTTCCCAACTGTATTTCATAAAGCAGTTTTTATATTGTTTATCAAAGAACAGGACATGGAATTAAGATGTACATGGGCTGAGTACTTCATTGCTTCTCTATGTTTTTTGTGCAGTTCCACCTGAAACCTACATGGTGAATAATAATTCCACCAGCCTTTGGTGTGAAGCTACTGGCTACCCAGCTCCACATATTGAGTGGTATACATTGCCTCGCCATCATTCTGCACCCAGGTGAGTGAATACCCATCTACATAAAAAGTCAAATCAGGTTATCAATAAATTACTCTGTTGAGGAAAATAACTGAGCACCAATATTGGTTTTAAAAAGTCATTAATTCATCAGTAGTTTGGAAAAACTGTGGGGATGAACGTCATCCATTGTGTTACCATTCTGGTTCCTATCAGCTCTTTTACTGATGGGGTGGGGGGCTTTGACCACCCAAAAAAAGCTGTACTGAGGATTGTGTGACACATGTGAACAAAAGCCACATGGGACAGGAGCTGCAGTGAGGAAACTGGTAGGATATACTCTGCTGTTTGATATGATGGGGTCTAGTCAGACTATTCACAATAATAATACTTATGCATTGTTGTTCCTCTATATATTTATGAAACAGCCTAGGGGGTGGGACGTGTCCGGCTGTCCAAGTTAGAATAGGGCTAATCAGGGTGCAGCCAGCTTTGCTCTGATTGCCCCTTCCCCTGCAGCTCCCGCCCTCCGCCCTCCGTCCTTGGACTCTAGCCTCTTTGCTCTCAGATGCCTCAGTGCCTGGAGCCAGCAGCAGGTAAGGGGAGAGGGCCCTGGGCAAAGGGTCATGGTGGAGGGCCTCCTAACGAGGGCCTCTTGGCTTGCTAGGCTGGGCCTGCTGATGAGGGCCTCCCAGCCTGCTCACTACCTGCTAAGGAGCTCTGTCCTGGCCCTGATAATGAGCTGCCCAGCCCCCACCTGCCCCACTTGATCTGGCTGTGAGTTGCAGCACAAAACCACCTTAAGCTGCCTGGCCAGGGGCCAAGGGGGTGACACTTTCAAGCCCCATTCTTAGGAACAGGCTTTGCAGCTAGTGTGTTAATAATGCTGATCATGGCTAGTCCAAAAAGACTAATTACTATAACTCACTGTAGGTGGGCCTTCCCTTATCCCTGACCCAGAAACTACAACTGGTTCAGGATGCAGCTTCCCAGTTCCTTATGTGGACCTCATGGACAGCTCACATTCGACCTGTCCTCCAGCAGCTGTGCTGTCTGCCAGTTGAATTCCGGATCAGATTTAACGTGCTGGTTCTGACCTTTAAGGCCTTATGTGATTTGGGACCTGCGTGCCTGAGGGATCATCTTTCTATATATGCCCCCTGAAGAACTCTTCACTCTGCAAATTCCAACAGGCTGGTATGTCAGGGCCCAGAGAAGTACACTGGCCTTGACCACAGCCAGTGCTTTTTTGGCCCTGGTTCCATCCTGGTGGAATGAGCTGCCAACAGAGATCCAGGCCCTTACAAAATTTCAAAAGTTCCTAAGAGCCTGCAAAATGAAACATTGGACTCACCTGAAGGTTTCTTCTCTCCAGTGGGACAAAGTCATCCAGAGTGGTTAGGTTATGCCTCTGCTTGCCTAGGTAGGGCAATTGTAATGCAAATTTCTTGCAGCCACTTCGCTGGTGACCAGAGCCTGACCTTCCAGTTGTTCCCAAGCCCTGCTGCATTCTCATATAATGTCAGGCTGTCATTTGTTTGTTTTTTGTTTGTTTGTACATTTATTTAATGTGTGTGTGTGTGTGCATGAATGTGCACTCTATCCCTTGGGCGGAATGTGGATGACTTTGCCCCACTGGAGAGAAGAAACCTTCTGGTGAGTCCAATGTTTCATTCTCCTACAGTGGGGCCAAAGTCATCCAGGGTGGTTAGCAGTACCCAAGCTGTGCCTGGGGTGGGAGACTACATGTCTCATTCACTCTAGAGTTGTTGCAAGACACAACAGCCAAAGTCAGCCTCCAGAGAGATTCCTGGTCTCTGTGGTAGTGTCTTATGAAGTTGGAGAAAAAAGACCATGTAGCTATATGGCAGATCTCTACCACTAGTGCACTGATGGAGAAGTCTGTGGATGATGCTACGGTGCAAGTGGAGTGTGCCATGATCTTCCTTGGAGCAATCTTGCCTTGGACTTCATAGGCCTTGATAATAAGCGATTGTAGCCAAAGAAACTTTCCAGTCACTGTTTGTCCTGCCATGGGAGATGAACAATGCGTCCGAGCCTGCCATTCTGCATAAGCTGATGTGCAGGGCCCATCGCACATTCAGTGTATACTAGTCCCTCTCCTCTTGTGTCCACGGTTTGGGGTAAAAATCAGGGAGGACCACCAGCTCTTTGCAGTGAAAGCATGAAGAGGCCTTTGGAATTGACTGCATCCTTCCTGAAGAAGCAGAGTTCTTTCCTGGATGGTAAGGCAGCCATTTCAGAGATCTGCCTGGCTGAAGTGGTGACCACAGGAAGGCCGCCTTCCACGACAAGTACTTGAGTTTGGACTGACAGATGGGTTCAAGGAAGGCTTGGTTAAGGTGCAAAGAACTATAGGTAACTACCATGTTGGGAAGCTATGTTGAATCGACAGATCTGGCTACTTGATCCCTTTGAGAAACATCTGACGTATGCTTTCTTCATCAGGGAGTTGGAATGGTCAATGCCTAAGATGGCATTAAGATCTGTCACTTGTCTTCTTAGGGTGTTAGCCTTCAAGCAATACTGCCTCCCGTCATACAGGAAGTCTATGGTGTCCTTGTAGGACAGAAGTGTTGTTATCAGGCCTTTGTTGGAGTCCCATGTCAGGAAGGTGCGCCAAGTATGGCTGTACATGCATCTGGTGGATGGTCTCCTTGCTTGCAACACGGTGTCCACTATCTCAGTGGTGAAACCTAGATTCCAGAGAAAAGCATTGCTCAACTTCCAGGCCATCTGCTGCACCACAATAGGTCTGGGTGTAGAAATGGCCCTTGAAGCAGAAGGCCCTTCCTGGATAGCAATGGCCATGGGTCTGACAGTGACAGTCGAATCAGGTCTGGGAACCATGGCCATCAAGGCCAATGTTGTGCCATGACAATCGCAATTGCTTTTCCATTAGATCCTGTGTAACACCTTGCAGAAACATGTACAGAAGTCCTTGAGACCATGGGCAACTGAGCCCATCCACCCCCTCTGCCGCTGGGTGGCAATAGTGCGTCAGGAACCTCGACGCCTGTGCATTCTAAGATGTCGCCAGGAGGTCCATCACTAGGATGCTGGACTTGGCCATGATCTGGTGGAAGACCTCCAGACTCAAATTCCACTCTTCTGAGTTGAGATCTTGTCTGCTGGGTCAATCCACTTGATGGTTGCCGAGGCCCTTCAGGTGTTCAGCCCTGAGACTGGCAGGGTTCTGCTCTGTCCCTCTCTTGAGCAGGGATGCCTCAAGGTACAGTGTGCGGGAACTCATGCCACCCTATCTGTTGATGTGCGGCTTCGCAGTCATGTTTCCCATGCACACCAGAACATGTGCATCGAAGAGCTGGAGGGAAGTGTAGAAGTGCCAGCTTGACTGGCTGAAGTTCCGGCTAGTTTATGCCATGCCCCTGGTCTGGTTAGCACCATCTGCCCTGTGCAGTGAGTTCCTCTCAATGAGCTCCCCAGCCCCTCTGGCTTACATCTGTAGTGACCACAATGTGCTTCAGATGACTGAATCGTATGCCTTTTGTCAGATTTTCTGGAAGGGTCCACCACAGGAGCTCTTTGCGGATTGATGTAGGCAGTATCAATGTCTTGTTTCTTTATCTTGCAATGTCCCGCTGGAATGGTAGAAGCACCGACTGCAGCAGTCTCAAGTGAGCGAGCCACAGGCACCATGTCAATGGTGGATATCATCAGCCCATAAAGCATCACTAGGTGCATAAGATTGAGTGCCCTGCTGGCCATGATCTCTGTAACCAGCTGTATCACTTTTCTCTGTCAACTGGTAGAAGACAGTTGTGCTGTGTGCACAAATCCTCACCCCCAGGTGCACTAGGTCTGCAGTCGCTGTCAAGTAACTCTTGTTGCTGTTGAGCAGGAAAATCGTGGGTCTGAGGGATGGAGATAGTGTGTCGTGTGGCTGACTTTGCTGTCCCCTGATCCTTGGCCCTCACCAACAAAGCGTCTAAATAAGAATAGAAGTGAATTTCTCCTTTGTGCCAATTCACTACCAGCACCAGTATGACCTTTTGCATAGCACAGGCAGAATTATGTGATTTGGAAGTGCATCCCCTGGTGACAGAACCAGAGGTATTTTCTGGAGTCCAGGTGGACTGGTACGTGAAGGTACACCTCATGAATGTCCAGGTACATCAACATGTCATTCCACTGTAGAATCTGAAGAATATGTCTCAGGGACTCCATCCTGAACTGATGTCTCTTCACCCATCAGTTTAGACCTCTGAGGCTGAGGACTGCTCGCCCCCCCCCCCCTATTTATTTGACACAAGAAGAAGAATGGGACTCCTGAGGATCCTTGGCGAGGGGGGCCTCATCTATGGTCCCGATGTTGACTGAATGTTGAATGGCTTGGCTTAATAAAGACCTTTGTCTTGGGAGTGTCTTAGGAGTAGGAGACTGGACAAAGTAGTTTGGGGGGGGCTGCTGTGAGTTCTATCTGGTAGCCCTACAAAATTATGCCCAGCACCCACTGGTCTGTTGTGGTGTGGCTCCAGACCCTGCGGATGAAATGGAGCCTGCCCCCAACAAGGTAGTCAGAGCACTTCTGGGCTTGCTGGCTCTTGTCCTGCCTGAAGGGCTGGGACTGCTGCTGTACAAACTTGAGCCTCTATTTTGCAGAGCAGAAACTTCTGAAGTCCCTTGAGTCTCTAGCCCTGCCAGAAGTGTGGTAGTTGCGAAAGTACTGCTGCTTCTGTTATCCTTGTCTCTGCTGAAGCTGGATGTGGCAGGCATGGCCTTCTACTTTTCTTTCATCTCTGCAAGGACCTTGTCCAAGTTTGATTCACAGAAGAGGAGTCTGCCAGAAAGGCTTGGAAGTAGACAGTGTGGTCTTTGAGATGTGATCAACCTTCCAATGTTTGAGCCAAATGTTCAACTAATGGTAACACTGGCTGCCTGTGCCCTTGCGCAGAAGTGTAAAGAGACCTGGGACTCATCCACGGCAAACTCCGCCACCATCTTGATTTTCAGGAAGGACTCTTTTGCCACTGTTTTGCTGAAACTTTGGAGACTTCATCATGTTGTCGGTCCAGATGACAATGTCCCTAGTGAAGTTGGATAGGGCTGCAGAAGCTCTGTAGAAATTACCTTTGGCAGAAGCGTTGCAGGTATTCTGCCTGGAAGAGTCTGGTGGACATGTCTAGGGTATCAATGGGCTTATCTCCTGAGAGTTCCTCCTCCTCCTTTTCTGAAGGACCCTCAGATAGGGTAGCTGCAGAACGTGCCTCACTGGGGGAGCATGTACTGTGTCCGTGCCAGGGAGGGCTGACCCCTGTGCACCTGTGTAGGTATGAGGTATGAGGCAGGTGCTCAGAAAAGCCAGTGGCATAGCATTCTGAATCCTTCTATTCCTGTTCCTTGTGGCCCCTAGGGGGCATGCGGAATGGATGGGAACTCGCCCCATGAGTGCCCTCTGGCTGACTCCCTAACCCTCCTGGGCCAAACCTTTCTCCATTCAAAGAAGTCCAGGAACAATAGTTCCTTATCCCATTGTTTTGTTTTGTTTTGTTTTTTCGGTGGCCAGAGGACTTGTGGTGCAACTGAGCTACCCCCCCCCCCTTGAGAGGAAGGGCCTATGGCAGACCTTGGCGGAGAGTAGAGGTCAGCCCCTCCCCTTGTCAGCACTGAGCTCAGAGTTGTGCAAGTAGGGGGAAGAAGACACCATGTTTGGGGATCACATGGGCGGCACTATTTTGGAATCCTGGGAGCCCCCTGGGCACTGTGACTGTTGCCATCTATTGGGGACTTGTTCCCAGAGCTCCGGGATGCCCCTGTAGCCCTCAAAAGACTGGAGATCTGGGGAGCCAGTCCTTGACCGAAGCTCTAGCAAATATAGCTCACCTGCAGGGCTCAACAGCCCTGTGTGCTTCCAGTGGCATTTCTCAAGCGGCTCCTCAGCTGAGCAGTCCTGTGGCTGCTTAGTGCGGCCCGTGGGCAGCATGCGTTCCAGAGCTCTGGAGCGCGTATGTCAGGATGACAGACTAGAAAGAACGACTTCTTTCAAAAGCAAGGGTTTATTCTTAGCAGTTCTATCCAGGACGATCAAAGCCGAATCTGGCTTCCCAATATGAAACACAGTTCTTATCCCCCAGCTATTCTCTCCAAAGATGTTCACACATACACAGACACAATAAGCCTTCCATGTCCAGGTGCCATCTGGAAAAGCAGCCAATAATGATAACATGCCCAGCGTTGGCCTTGGAGCAGCCAGTGGTTACTACTTGCAGTGATAACACCACTTGTTACTTTACTGAATACAATAACAGACAGTTCAGGGTTAGAGAACAGACAGACTTCAAAATGGCTACACAGGGGCTAAAGAACTGATTGATTCATGGCAGTAATCAGGGGATTCTGACATCTTATAGCCACAGCTGGAGTCTTGCTTCTGCTTCATTGTAGGCTTCGGGGCTGCTTTGTAGAAGCCAGTGCCTTTTGGCACAGCTCGACCTTTCTCCTTCATGAGAACCCTTTTGTCCTGTGCCCCAGCCTTCCGTCCTGCCGGGGTGGGGAATCCGCTGCCACCAGCCATGCCCCCAATGTGGGTCCACTGGAGGAGTGGAGGCCCAGAACTCTGGGCCGCTCTTCAGGGTCCTGGACAGCCACCTCTGACCCTTCCTGCTGTTTTTCTCTTGCAGCGTGGTCAGTCATGGCCCCACCCGCCTGTGGGTAAGTGGGAGCCCTGGAGAAAAATCTCTATCAGTTTTCTCAGAATTGCAGTTGCAAGGAAGTTGCTTGTGGCAGAAAAATATTCTTTTTGCAGCTGTTTTATTTTATAAATCCAGTGGATTCAATTGATCAGGAGCAGAGTTCAGGATCTTCTACCTAGACAGTAGGGCAATTTAAAACTGGAAGGGTCAGGCTCTGGTCACCAGCTAAGTGGCTGCAAGAAATTTGCATTACAGTTGCTCTACCTAGGCAAGCAGAGGCATAACCTAACCACTCTGGATGACTTTGGCCCCACTGTAGGAGAACAGCTATCTTCCACCAGGCATTTGGTTGAGGCCAAGCCAGCACTCTTGTCTAATAGGACCCCCCCACACACACACACAAAAACACACTTAATCTCCATCTAGGCTATTACCTGAATCATCCCCCTCTAATCTAAATTGGGCCAGTTATTCTATATGAATGGCTTAACATCTGGCCTCTGGGATGCAATAATGTTTTATTAGCTAATTTTAAGGTTTTTAACATTTTATTGTATGAGATTATTTTCCTCTGCTGCCCTGAGAGGGGTGGCCTAGAAATCTAAAACTAAAATAAATAAAATAATAGGATGCACATGGATAGCACAGAAAATATAATGTAAAATCACATTTTATTGAGCAGTCTCCATTCTGATATCACATTAAACTACGGTTTTATCAACCCACTTGCCAAACTATGGCTGATGGTAGTGTCTGGATGCAACCATATTACTTCTGTTATCTTTGATTTTTTAATAGATGCAGCCAAGATGGAGAGCTGCTTAAGAAGGACTCCAATCCACAGATCCTACATGTAATTCCCTTTGGTAAAGTGTCAGTGAAGAGTATCCTTTTAGTTGAGGAGATCAAAGATAACATCACATTTTGTTGCCTAGCAGTTAACAGCGAAGGAAATCATTTTAACTTCTACACACCTCCAAGTAAAGGTGAGATAAATCAAAGTACTTCATTGGAAAAGTATTACCTTTTCAGGGATATCTTACTAGGTTGTGGTTAGTTGTACTTTGACCTTAAAATAATGACCTTCCAATGTGAAAGGGGTGCAAACATATTAAACATTATGTATTGGAACCATACTGGAAGCCTGGTCATTATGTTCTGGTCAGACAACCAAGTTTGTCTCCATGATCAAGGTCATCACTGTAAATCATTCTGTAAGTTTTCAGGGGAAGTTATCCATGCACAGGCCTAATCAGATGGCTACACGATTGTCATTAAGAAATTTGCTCGTGCATTTCTCAGTATTTTAAAAATATTTGTTATATTCAAATAGCAAACTTGGAATATCTTTAGATACTTAAATTAGGTGACCAGAACTGTGAAGTGGCAAGATAGATCTTCCTACCAACTTGAAAAAGGCCCTAGGTTTGGACAAAAATGTGAAATCTAAAAAAAATATTACACTTGATTTTAGCCAAAAGTCCATGCGATTTCCCACTTGTACTTAATATATTTTGTATTTACATACAGTGCATATAGGTTTTTCATCCACAGAAATAATCAGACCTGCCCCTTTTTAGTATCCGCAGTGCCACACCTCTGATGCTCACAGTTTTTTCACTGAACACATGGCTTTGTATATCTAATTCTAATGGAAAGAAATGTTGTTCCATTAAAACAATCCCAAACTTTTTGTTTAAGATTTTTGTTTTTACATACAAGACCAAAAAAATTCCCATGTTTCCAGTCTGTTTCCAACATACTTAGAATCATAGAGTTGGAAGGGACCTCATGGGTCATCTAGTCCAACCACCTGCACTATGCAGGACACTCACATCCCAATCACTCATCTACTGTAACCTGCCACCCCTTTGCCTTCACAGAATCAGCCTCTCTGTCAGATGGCTATCTAGCCTCTGTTTAAAAATTTCCAAACATGGAGATCCCACCACCTCCCGAGGAAGCCTGTTCCACTGAGAAACCGCTCTAACAGTCAGGAACTTCTTCTGGATGTTTAGATGGAATTTCTTTTGAATTAATTTCATCCCATTCATTCTGGTCTGTCCCTCTGGGGCAAGAGAGAACAATTCTGCTCCATCCTCCATATGGCACCCTTTTAAATCCTTGAAGAGGGTTATCAGCTCACCTCTCAGTCGTCTCCTCTCTAGACTAAACAGACCAAGCTCACCCAACCTTTCTTCATATGTCTTGGTCTCCAAACCCTTCACCATCTTTGTTGCCCTCCTCTGGACACGTTCCAGTTTGTCAACATCGCTCTTCAATTGGGGTGCCCAAAACTGAACACAGTACTCCAAGTGAGGCCAAACCATAGCAGAGTATAGCGGTACCATCACCTCCCGTGATCTGAACATGATACTCCGTTGATACAGCCCAAAATCCCATTTGCCTTTTTAGCCACCAAGTCACACTGCTGACACATGTTCAATGTAGTCTACTAAGACTCCTGGATCCTTTTCGCACATGCTACTGCCAAGACAAGTCTCCCCCATCTTATATTGGTGTATTTGGTTTTTCCTACCTAAATGCAGAACTTTACATTTGTCCCTATTGAACTTCATTTTATTCAGTTGAGCCCACTTCTCGAGCATATCAAGATCATCCTGTATTCTGTTGCTGTCTTCAGTTGTGTTTGCTACCCCTCCCAGTTTAGTATCATCTACAAATTTAATAAGTATCCCCTCTAATCTCTCATCCAAATCATTTATAAATATGTTGAACAGCACAGGCCCCAGGACAGATCCTTGGGGTACTCCACTTGTCACTCTTTTCCAAGAAGATCCATTAACAAGAACCCTCTGGGTATGATTTGTCAACTAGTTATTGATCCACCTGACAGAATTAGGATCCATACCACATTTTACCAACTTGTGAACAAGAATATCATATGAAACCTTATCAAAAGCTTTAATGAAATCCAGATAAACTATGTCATAGAATCATAGAATCACAGAGTTGGAAGGGGCCATACAGGCCACCTAGTCCAACCCCCTGCTTAACGCAGGATCAGCCCAAAGTCCACGGCGTTCCCCTGATCCAGCAAGGTAGTCACTTTCTTGAAAAAAGTTATAAGGTTGGTCTGACATGACTTGTTCTTGCAAAACCCATGCTGAGTCTTAGAAATCATAGCTTTCAGTTCCAGCTGCTCAAGGACCGAGTGTTTGATTATTTGTTCCAAAATTTTGCCAGCTACAGACTTTGGGACTTGGCTTCATCTTGAGTCCCTTCAGAAAATTTAGAGCTGCAGATTAACAGAGCATTTTGAAATTATGTAGTTATTAGCTTTCTTTGTGGATTAGGCACCAGTCCATACAGTACTTTGATGTTTAAAAGAGAGTAATTTTTACTGGGAAAGATTATTTACAAATATAGATAATATTCATCTGCTTCAGTTTCCTTACTGAAGCAGAGTACAAAAGAATAGTTACAAATAGTTACAAAAGCAGCACATTGCAAGTCTTTATGGCTTGATTGCAAGCAGACTACATGCCACACAGCATCAAATGGAGAGAGCTGAGCCTAATGATGGCTACCCCTTGCTTCTGGAAAACACACTGAACTGCTCTTTCTCTTCTTGAAGACAGAGGAAGTGGGCAGGAGCCCACCTTAAACAAGAGAATCTCCAGACATGTGCTTAAGATTTTTTCCACTGTAGTCCCAGAGTCACTGTTAGGTGTAACTAGTAACCACAGGCACAGCTTAGCAGTCTAACAACTTTACTACAACAAGCCTTCAGAGTTGACTTCACCATGTTACTTGCTGATTCCAATTTCAACAATTTAAATTTTAAAAGAAAAAAAAGAATGTACAGTTTGCCAGAAGCACCATTGCTAGAATGACTATGTTGCCAAGATGAAACCAGTCCCACAGTATGGCAGAGAGGACAGGAAGAAGCTACTAGGATTATATTTGTATACACCCAGCCTGGTGTAGTGATTGAGTAGCAGCTTCTGATATGGTGAGCTGGGTTTGATTCCCTGCTCCTCCACGGCCCATTATGCACGGCCACCGAAACGGCAATTTCGGGTCACATGGAAAACGCGGAGGGGGAAGACACAACGCACACCGGTTATGCACGGGGTGGGGCGCGACGGCGGCAAAACTCAGAGTAACTGATTACGCACGTGGCGATCCGGGCGCCGCTTCTGGTTGCGCCCCGGTCACCCAGAAGCTGCGCTTTCTTCCGAGTTTCGTGAACGTGGCTTTTTCGGCGGCATGCACCGAAGCTGCGGCCGGTTGCAGCCGGCACCGTGCATTATCGGCAGTTTTGCCATCTTACAAAGTTCAACAAGTTTATCCAGCCAGTCTGTCACTGTGGGTCATTCTGATGGCTTCCAATACTGGATGATTATTATTCTTGCTGCTGTTGTTGAGTGAAAAGAAATTCTTTGGCACTGAGGCAATTATTAAGGGGGGAAAGTTAACAGCATATAATCAGTATATACATAGGAATAAAAACCAACTCTTCTTCTTCTTCTAAGCTAACAAAGAGTTGGGAGATCTGATAAAACAGGGTTCTCGATAATCCACAATGATCTTCTTTCTCTTGCTTTCCCCGAAAGTATTCCAGGTGACCCACAGAAATGTCTCCAAGGAAGTGATTGCCAGCTGTGTGGGAACAATGTTGCTTCTTTTGTGTTTCATCTTCCTATTCTACAAATATAAACAGGTCAGATTTATACTGATTGTCTGTGTAGGAAAGCAGTCAAAGAATAATTTAAATTCAGAGACTGAAACTTTATTACTGTTAACCTTTATTTCTATAACAGTTCTCCTTCCATGTATGCTAGTTTGTCAGTTCCTCAAATTCCTCTTGAATCCAACTGTTTCTGTCTCAATAGAAGAAATCCTATTTTATCATGATTCTTCAGTAATTTTTTAAAAAGGAGAGCCAGTTTCGTGTAGAAAAGTGTGGTAGCTTCCTCCTCCACATGCAGCCAGATGGGTGGCCATGGGCCAGTCACAGTTTCTCTCTAACCTCTCTCAGTCTCATTTACCTCACAGGTAAGGGGAGAGAAAGGGAAGGTGATTATAAGCTGCTTTGAGGCTCCTTTGGGTAGTAAAAAGTGGGGTACAAAAAAGAAGCTCTTCATTTTTAACTGCCAATCAAAAATAAGCCCTTCAATAACCAATCTCCTCGGCTGAACACATTTAATAAATATTTCTTTAAAATAGTGCAGCATAGTAGAGGACCTACCTAATGAATGGGATTTTCAACCCATGGCTTCGAAATGACATCAGAATAACTCAGACTAAACTGGGAAGGAAAAACTTGACTGAATCAAGCCAGTCTTCCTGTCTAATTTGTTTGTTAAAAACCCATACACAGATTGCTGAACTGTGTAAGTCCTCCGTTCTAGGGAGTCAAGTGTGGACATTTTAGACTACAAGAGCTGGTGATGCCTTATAACAACAATGCATGTTTAATTTGTATGATTCCCTGTCTTTCAGAAACCAAAGTATGAAGTCCGCTGGAAGATCATTGAGTCCTCTGAAGGAAACCATTACATCTTTATTGATCCCACCCAGCTCCCTTACAATGAGAAGTGGGAGTTTCCCAGGAACAACTTGCAGTTTGGTGAGGGGCAATCATCTGATCCTAATGTGATTGATTACATCAGCCATTCTCAACCTTTTTTTGGCCATGGCCCTTTTAGGAGCTTTTTTCAGGTTCCAGGGCCCCGTACTGTAGGCTGGGCACTTGCTCAATGAGCTAGGCTAAAAAGGCCTAAGCGAAGAGTGAACTAACTGTATATAACATACCTTGTCTTATATATACACTAGGAGCCAAGCCCGTTGCATTCAGGAATGCAACAGGCACTAGATTGTGGGGGGAGGGGAGAGAATTCTCCAGACGGCCTCCCCTGCCCCCCAAGACCTGGAAAGGCTGCAGGCAGTTGTTATGGAATTCACCGGCAGGGGCATCTCTCGTGCAGCAGGGATATGCAGCCTCCGAGTCTCAGAGGGAAGTGGAAGGAAGAGGGGGTGGTCAGGGGGTGGGGGACAGAAGGTGATTGTCTGACCAATGGACAGACAGGCAAGCCAGTTGGAGGAGGAGGCACTCAGGGGCTGGACAGCTGCCCTGAGTGGGTGTTAAGTGCTGAGTGGCATTTAAGCCATGAGACATGCTCCTCCTCCAAGCCCTTACCAGAAATATATTATGTGGAACAAATGAGATGGATTTCTAGAACATTTAACCAAGAGAAGCATGTGCATTCTTTTCTTTTTTCATTTTTTCATTACATTAATTCAAGAACACATGAATGGATGACATTTCTTTTTCTTCTCCTTCACGAAGGTCAAACTTTTTAGCAATTAATGATGTCATATATGACAAAAAGGATATTTCATCAGTTCAGTTCCCAGGATTCCCCCCCCCCATAGACCCTTTGGGCTAACCTTCTCAAATTTTTCAGGCTGTAGGCCCCTTCAAATGTGCCAGGGGACCATATGGCCTCTGT